>NW_027225570.1:8208970-8514558 GCF_038994185.2 Dermacentor albipictus | reverse complement strand
TTCCCGGCGTTGAAACTGGACAATGACATTCGGTTTATCTTTATCTTTAGTCTGCACCCTGTGGCACATATCGACGTCACAGGCTGATATGGGTTCTCCGATAGCTTCACCAACTTTCGTCAGGAGCTGTGCAAGGTTCTCAACATCTGCTTTTATTATTCCCTTGATTTCAATATTTCGATTTCGCAAGTATTGCTCCGATTTTAGCATGCTTATTTGACAGTCGGCAACATCTTTTTCGAGAGCGTGGATCCTGAGTTTGAGAGCCTCATTTTCCTTCTTAATACCTTTGTTTTCGTTGAGAACAAAGTCAAGTCGACGGCTCGCATCATCGAGACTTGAGCTAACATAATTCAAGCTAGATTTTATCTCTTCAAATTCCGCACGCATCTTTCGCTCATCTGTGCGCATGCTTCGTTCGACAGCATCCTTTGTGCTTTTCCACTCGGCTCTCATTTCTTCTTTAAAATCTTGCAACAGCTTTGCGAACTCTTTTGACATGATAGGTACAACAGACACACAAAAGAAAGGGCACAGGGCAGCAGCGACAGCGGCTAAGTATTATACTAGCTATGTGAGATCAATGCAAAGACATGTGCACCAACCTGGAAAATGCAATGGATGCTTGTGAAAACGTGCGCACACCACTGTCACTGCTGCCAAAGTGCAACTTAATAACAAACAGCAAACTTAAAAGAGAATAGACCCACATATGAGACGCGCAGCAATGAACAATTGCTCATACCCTCAATGGTGGCTGCGCGGCCGCGCCCAAGGGCTGAACTGAGTGATTGCAATCATCATCATCATCATCATCATCATCATCATCATCATCATCATCATCAGCCTAGTTACGCCCACTGCAGGGCAAAGGCCTCTCCCATACTTCTCCAACTACCCCGGTCATGTACTAATTGTGGCCATGTTGTCCCTGCAAACGTCTTAATCTCATCCATCCACCTAACTTTCTGCCGCCCCTTGCTATGCTTCGCTTCCCTCAGAATCCAGTCCGTAACCAGTAATGACCATCGGTTATCTCCCCTCCTCATTACATGTCCGGCCCATGTCCATTTCTTTTTCTTTATTTCAACTAAGATGTCATTTACCCGCGTTTGTTGCCTCACCCAATCTGCTCTTTTCTTATCCCTTAACGTTACACCGATCATTCTTCTTTCCATAGCTCGTTGCGTCGTCCTCAATTTCAGCAGAACCCTTTTCGTAAGCCTCCAGGTTTCTGCCCCATATGTGCGTACTGGTAATACACAGCTGTTATACACTTTCCTTTTGAGGGATAGTGGCAACCTGCTGTTCATGATTTGAGAATGCCTGCCAAACGCACCCGAGCCCATTCTTATTCTTCTGGTTATTTCAGTCTCATGATCCGGATCCGTGGTCACTACCTGCCCTAAGTACATGTATTCCCTTACGACTTCCAGTGCCTCGCTACCTATCGTAAACTGCTGTTCTCTTCCTAGACTGTTAAACATTACTTTAGTTTTCTGCAGATTAATTTTCAGACCCACCTTTCTGCTTTGCCTCTCCAGGTCAGTGAGCATGCCACTGACCTGTGAGTTGACTGTGAATGACTTTATTGCATCTGCTATAGATTGGTATTCGTTAACGTCAACTGGCCGCTACAGAACAATCTGTGATTCGCTGATTGACATGTCAGTAGCTTTTGATCTATCTTAGCTGGTTAAAGATTAAGCGCCCAAACATTCTGTCTTAAATCTTGTTTTTGTTATTCGTGAATTGGCGAAGAATGGATATCAGTGCAGTGTTGTGGACAGAATTTCCGACCATAAAGCCCACACCCAACGTAGGCTTGCAGAGAAGCATGCGTGCTCGCGTCGGCGTGCCCACGCATGCGCAGACAGTGCGACACGACTCGTGTGCTTGGAAACGAGATGCGGTCTCGGTGAACAGCTGCTCTCTGGTGTCGCTCGCTTGGGCTGCCTCGCGTCAGGGCGCTTGTTTACGCAGCCATGGCGGGGTACATTCAACTCTCAGTGGAGCAGGTTCATGTCATCCAAGAAAGTGCTTAATTTTCGCTTTTTGTGCTGATATAACATCTCTAAAATATAAAAATCACATTTGTAGACAACGGGGCATCTTGAAACACTGTCAATACCAAAATGGCGTCTTCCAAAGCATCTGTGAATGAGCCCAGTAAGGGCGCACTGTCGCCCGCATGGAGGCGTGTCGGATGCAAACCGCCATTCCTCGCGAGGCGCGGCAGGCGCAAGGTGCGTAGACAGGAGCTTGCGCGTCTGCAAGCGTACATGTGGTACATGTGGCTTGACGTTGTTATTGTGCATTTAAATATCGCTTGTGTGCCAGTACGAACACGTTTAAAACTGTCTTGAATATTGAGTGTGCTGATGACACTTCTATTTTTGCTAAATTTGCATCATGTTTTGACTATTTAGTGTTTTGTAGTGTTCTCTGCAGTGTTAATACGTCGGCTAACCAATTTTACAGCATAGTTAATGAGTCTATAGTGCAGTTTGTTTCTCAAAAGACTATAAACGTCTTGCTACACACCCATGGTATACCAATCCAATCACACAGCTCAAACGTCGCACTAAGCGCCAGTGGAAACGACGTAATGCATAGGGTTATGATGGGGAGTCCCTAAGTAACTTACCTAAATTTCAGCTAGCAGCGGAAATGAGCGAAGCTAGAAAGCTTTATTTCAATACCACATTAACCTCTTTTGTTAAAAAAACCACCTAAGTTTTGGATAACCACCAATCCTATTACTGCCTGCCCGCCGTCTTTCGTAATAGATTACGTGTCCTGTTCAGACTCTTGGACAATGTCGCAAGCCTTTAATAGGTATTTTAAATCTGTATTTGGAAATGACAATGGTACCACCCCTCCCCCCCCCCCTGGATTAGTATTCAGGGGGGACTGGTACCGTTGTCATCTCCAAAGAAGCTGGAGAACAAGTGAAGGACCGGGCAAAGAGCGATGGAACGAAGAATGCTAGACATAACTTTAAGAGACAGAAAGAGAGTGGTTTGGATCCGAGAGCACACGGGTATAGACGATATTCTAATAGACATTACGAAAAAAATGGCGGTGGGCAGGTCATGTAGTGCGCAGATTAGATAACCGTTGGACCGTTAGGGTGACAGAATGGCTGCCAAGAGAAGGGAAACGCAGTAGAGGACGGTGGAAGGAAGGAAGGAAGGAAGGAAGGAAGGAAAACTTTATTTGGTCCTGCAAGTAGTGATAATTCATCACTAAGCGGGCCGCTCCCACGTCGGGACCGGAAGGCCAAGCCTCACGGCCACATCGTGAGCCTGCTGGACAGCCCAGAATTGTTCATCCAGGTCCGGGCTGCGAAGTGCTGCCTCCCACCTGGACGCATCCTTGGTCGCCGAGTCTTCAATTCTTTCGCAAGACCAGAGCATGTGTTCGAGCGTGGCTAAAGCACCACAATCTTGGCAATAAGGCTCTGTATACGTGTCTGGATAAAACATGTTCAGTCTCCGTGGGCAAGGATAAGTACCAGTCTGTAGTAAGCGTAATGTAAGTGCCTGAGCCCTGTTTAGTTTAGGATGCGGCAAACTGTAAACCCTGCGATTAAGAAGGTAATACTTCGTGATTTCATTGTATGTGGAAGGGGAGTCTCTGTTCTCGGAGAGTACCGCCACGCCGTTGCGCGGGGCAGAGCGGAGGGTAAGATCTCGCGCTGCCTCATGAGCGGACTCATTGAGATTCGGAGGGGCTCCCTCGATCATTCCAAGGTGAGCAGGAAACCAACATAAGTAGTGTTGAGAGATCTCACATGTCTGCATAATTTTAAAAGCAGCCTTAGCCACCGAGCCCTTCTCAAAGGCCCTAACGGCCGACTTTGAATCGCTATATACAAAAGGCCTGCGTCTGTCAACCAAGGCGAGCGCAATAGCCGCTTGCTCTGCGACCTCTGGCCTATCAGTCCGAACGGTAGCAGCGTTAACGAGACTGCCCTCATTGTCCATGACAACTATGGTAAACACCTTTCTCTCCTCGTTGAAAGAAGCATCGACGAAGCCAACCTTCTGATTCGCATCACGAATGAGTCTCAGTAGGCAAGCTCCCCTTGCCTTTCTTCTACCAGCATTTCGCTCCGGATGCATGTTCCTGGAAACAGGCTTGACATGATACCGATTACGGACCTTCATGGGAATACCGACATGAAGCTGCGAAATCTTCTCCTGAGGAACCCCTAACTCTCTCAGAATCTGCCGACCCGTGCTAGTCGTAGAGAGACGCGCCATGTGCGTCCTCTCCTGAGCCTCAGCTATCTCATCCAAGGTATTATGAATTCCCAGCTGGCGAAGTCGGTCGGTGCTGGTGCACATTGGCACACCCAACACTTTCTTCGTGATCTTCCTAATCTGCGTGTCAAGCTTCTCCTTCTCCGATGGTTTCCACTTGTGCATGGCCTCCACATAAGTGAAGTGACACAATACAATTGCGTGCATAAGTCTAATGAGACTGTCCTCCTTGAGCCCCGTCTGCCTGTTGGCCACCCTCTTCACTAGGCATACCGCATTTTCTGTCTTGGCAATGATCTTCTGGATCATCAGCGTGTTGGCGCCGTTCGACTCAATAATCATCCCCAGAACCCTAATCTTATCAACCCTAGGTATGAGATCACCATTTCTTGTACGAAGCTGAATGCTCAACTGGTCCACGGGGATCCATCCTCTTGGCTTGAGTCCCCTTCTAGTGGGACTGTACAGCAACAGCTCCGACTTGGAGGGGGAGCACCTTAACCCCGTGGGGTCCAAATAATTCTCAATTACATGTACTGCCTCCTGCAGAACATTTTCTATATAGCCCTCACTACCACCGGGACACCATGTGGTCACGTCATCTGCATACATGGTGTGCCTAATCCCCTCAATCTCCAAGAGCTTCTTGCTCAATCCGACCATGGCCAGATTGAACAATGTGGGCGAGATGACGGCACCTTGAGGAGTGCCCCTGTCTCCAAGATTGAACATCTTTGACTCCAGCTCCGCAACCTTCAAGGTAGCCTTCCTGCCTGACAGGAAGGACCTGACATAGTCATGAATGCGCGCGCCGAGGCCAAGATCCGAAATGGACTTAAGAATATAAGAGTGGCGAACGTTGTCAAAAGCCTTCTCCAGGTCCAGCCCTAGGATGGCCTTAACGCCCCTTCCATCTCCATCAATGACCTGATGCTTGATGAGCTTCATTGCGTCCTGAGTCGACAGCCCGGCCCTAAGACCAATCATAGTGTGGGGGTAGACCTGGTTCTCCTCAAGGTACCTTGTAAGCCGATTAAGCACCGCATGCTCGGCTACCTTGCCCACACACGAAGTGAGCGAAATAGGCCTTAAGTTATCGATGCTCGGGACTTTGCCAGCCTTGGGAATCAGCACCGTGAGAGCTGTCTTCCACTGCTCCGGAACCACCCCGTCTCTCCACATAGCGTTAACCTCCCCGGTAAGGTACTTGATCGACCTATCGTCCAGATTTTTCAAGAGCTTGTTCGAAATCCCGTCTGCTCCGGGAGCCGACTTGCTCTTAAGGTTATGCAAAACCGTGCGTACCTCTTCCACAGAAAAGTCCTCATCTAGGGAAAAGTTGTCCTCTCCCGTGTAGGCCTGCTCCGTCAGAAAAGCATCCAGGTCCGCAACAGTAAGGTATTTGTTGGCCAGCTTTTCAACCAGCTCTTCCTCCGAGGCAGACCCCACTGCTTCGTGTACAGCTCTAGCAAGGACGTGCCCCTGACTAACCCTCGTATTGGAGTCGTTCAGCAAATGCTTAAGCAAGCCCCACGACCTCCCGTTGCGCACCTGCTCGTCCACCGAGTTGCATACCTCATCCCACTGTTGCCTAGACAAAAGCTTACAGTGCTCCTCAATCAGCTTATTCAGCTCGGAAATTTTTTACGCAGCCTGCGATTAAGCCTCTGCTTCTTCCACCTAGCTAGCATAGACCGCTTGGCTTCAATCAGATGGGCCAGCCTGCTATCAACACTATCCACCTCCAAATCCGTAGTGATCTCCTTCGTAGCCTCCTTTACATCCTCCCTCACCTGGGTGACCCAATCCTCCAGGGACGGCCGGTACAGGCCTTCGAATTCCTTCCCCCTTTCTCCTCTCTCCTCCCGGATCATCTGAAACTTATCCCAGTCTATAAACGTTAACGCCCTAGGGCGCCTACCCTCAAGCTCAAAAACGACTTGGTTAATATAATGATCACTACCTAGGTCTTCGGCAAGATTGCACCAACTAGGCTTGGCTGCGTTCTTTACAAAGCAGAGGTCTGGGGTAGTATCCCTACACGTCGACGTCCCTATACGTGTCGGAAAGGCAGGGTCAGTGACCAGCGTAAGGT
The DNA here is from genome assembly GCF_038994185.2 of Dermacentor albipictus. Classification (NCBI taxonomy): domain Eukaryota; kingdom Metazoa; phylum Arthropoda; class Arachnida; order Ixodida; family Ixodidae; genus Dermacentor; species Dermacentor albipictus. Next base: position 8,508,195 of record NW_027225570.1, on the reverse strand, counting down.
CAAACTCTGCAGCGTTCTGCCACAGGTCTCTCCCTTTTACTGTGTCATGCTTGTAACCCCACACGTGATACGGAGCATTAAAATCCCCAGCCACGATAAGCGGATGGTCCCTGGCAAGCTTAGAAGCCTTCTGCAGAAGCAGCTTGAGTCTCTGCACCCTGTCCCTCGGGGCACTATACACGTTCAGAATAAACACGCTTTTCTTGTTCACCCGGTTAGTAATCACCTCAATCATGACCTATTCCAGGGAACTTAAAGGTATCTTAAGATCATGGATCACATGCGTCCGTTTGCTATCCAACAGAATGCAGGTCCCCCGAGCTTTGGATCCGCCGAAGACGGTTCGGTAGCCCGTCAGAGAAACTTCTTCCGTCATTGTCTCCTGCAGTAGAATAGCCTGCGGCCTACCCTTACACGCGCGAATATACTGCTGTAGAGGTGCCCGTTTACGAGCATACCCCCTACAGTTCCATTGTCACACACAAAAAGCCTCATTTTGTCGCGCCATGTTGAAGCATTTGCCGCGAGCCATCTTGCTGAACCTGAGACTTCCCTGTCGTGGAACCAGCCGACTGAGATCCGGACCTAAGAAGGGGAGAGGCACTCAGACTGGATTTGTTTTCGAACACCTCTATTCTACATTGCAGCTCCTTGAACCTTCCATCAATCGAGCCGAGCGACTCTGTGAGTCGCGTATTCAGCTGCGCCAGACCATCATTGACCTGCTTAACACTATCTACAACACTCGACAGCAACTCCTTCACCTCAGATCTCAACTTCCTCGACGCGGGCTCCACCTCATGAGTCATCGCCTTCCTCTTTGAGGGGCGCGACCCACTAGCCTCACCTACATCAGCAAAATCCATGCTCTCTGTGGGCTCAGGCATTGCCCTCTCTGCCGGTGCAGGTCCTGCCAAACCCTTAAGGGCCGAGATTTCTGCCCTAAGCAGCCTCACCATTTCTCTCAACTCTGCGTTTTCCTCTTCTAGCCTCTTGAATCTCGCCTCATTCTTGCTTTGCTCTGGCCTTACCAAACTAGGCATCTCCGTTCGAGCACTTGTGCGCTCCGTCCAGGTAGTACCACTTGCCGCTCCATTGGGGCCCTTGCCTTGTAGACCCTGCAGCACACCACTCTTGCGCACACCTTGTCCCGACGTCCCATTGGGGCCACGCGCAGTCTCAGTTCCCAACTGTCCGTCCAGTCCGAAGCGCACCTTAGACGCCGATCTGCTCCCAGACCGGCCACCGGAGCGGCTGCGAGATGGTCTACCTGGTCTCCTTGATCTTGATCTTGAACGTCGACGCCCACGATCTTGTCCTTGCCCGCTCTCCAGCGTCTTCCCCAACGTCGGGAACTGGCTGTCGTCGTACCTGAAGCCTCCCTTCTCTTCATCCTCCGCCTTGATGTCCACCATAGCCCGCTCAAAACGACGGCGCCGGACCACATATGGGGTACGGAACCGCTGCTGGCACTCCTTGGCAGCCGTTATATGCTCTCCCCCACACAGTTCACACTTGGGGGTACACCGGTGGGCCTCACTGGGATTGGTTGAACCGCAGCCCCTGCAAACCACTTCTTCCGGCGAGGGGCAGACGTCAGCGCGATGCCCCAGCTTTCCACAAGCATAACAAACATCAATCTGCTTGCGGTAAAGCGTGCACCTAACCAGCGCGTTACCATAACGAACGTAGTTGGGCACCTTGTATCCATCGAAGGTGAAGATGGCCGTACCCGACTCCTTGATGCGTTTCGCCGCCAGGGCCAGGGGATTACGCGGGTTGACAATCTTGCGACTGAGCGCTTCGGGTCCCTCGCTGAGAGGAACATTTCTTATGATTCCCTTGCACGTTTCATGCGGCGCCGCACGATATGCCGCAGCTTCATGCATGTGCCCAGCAACGCATAAATCCTTGATCCTCACGTACTTCGCAGCATTTTCTTCTTCCGGCGTGCTAACCACCACAATATTCTGCTGATAATTGGGGCAGATCGTGTCCGCTTCTCGCTTTACCTCGTCTATGCAAGCAGCAGCCGTGATTGCATCAGCCACCGTGGCCGCACCAATTTTAGCAATATTCAGACCTCCCCTAATCCTGCCGATAATCTTGATATCATTTTTCGGCAGCGGAGGCATTTTACCACGAAGGATGATACCCTTCTTGACGCTAGCAGGCGAGTTTGGACTCACTTTGCCGTTCTTGGGTCCCGGCCCGCCGTTAGGGCTAACAGCATTGCCGCCGTATGATGGCCTTGGCTTGATCGTAGAATTCCTCTGGGTGCAAATTTTCCAGCCAGCATCCTCCGACACGTCTTCCGGAGCAATATCTTTGCCTTCCACAGCGTATTCCATCATGACAAAAGCGTCAAGCGGCCGGGGAACCGGCGCGGCCCACGAGCACGGCGGGCTCGGCGATAAGGGTTAACACCTCCGGCGGCGTAGTCTAGACGAGAAAGGCCGTAAAATCAAGCACAGTCTACTCACTGAAGAAGGTCCTATATCCCGGTATACCGTGTAACTTCGCGGATCCGCTGAGCACAGAATTAGGCACCAAAGAGAGAAAAATCCGGTCAAAACTGCCCATAAAGCGGGAGCCGACGCGGACACGTATCACTACTTGTAGTCAGGACGGTGGAAGACTGCAACGAAATTAGAAAATTGTGGGTGCTAGTCGGAATCAGTTGGCGCAGGACAGGGGTAATTGGAGTTCGCAGGGAGAGGCCTTCGTCCTGCGGTGGACATAAATAGGCTGATGATGATGGTGGTGGTGCCACCCCTGACATTGGTGTTATCAAGGAATCTCGAAGGGCCAGCGCAATATGACGAAGACAGAAGGCAGGAACACACAGGACAGCACTCAACCAGAACCAACTCGCCCAAATGTCAATGCTTATCAGGAAATGGTTCCGTTTCAAGGAATTGGAATTATATATATACCAACATTTAGAGCCTTCTGTTGAGCATCGACACTACTGAAGGTGCCGGACCGGATGGCATACCAAACATGTTTTTGAAGCGTTATGCTGAATGGAACGCTCGTTATTTATTATTTATTTTATTTCATTTACAAGTACTGCAATCCCGTTACGGGATTTTTGCAGGATGGGGATACATCATTATGACATGATTAAAAGGGCAAACAAAAGAAAAATGACATGTACTAGTAAAAAGACAATACAGATATCATGAAATAAAAGATACCCTTCGAGTACAACTGAATCAATGCATCTACTGCAAGTGCAAATGTAACAGAGCGATAAAAAGGAAATTACACAATATGGGACATAAACAAATTCAGGGATGGCTGCAACACCACATCGTTGGACAGCAGATTCCATTCAGTTACGACCCTGGGAAAAAATGAGTATTTAAAGCAATTATTGCAGCTAGTGAAGGGGGGTGCCGTTGCATGCCGTTGCCTAGTAGCATAATCCGTTGAAAAGGAAATAACCTCGGAAATATCTACGCTGCAGTATCCCTTAATAAGCTGACACAAAAATTTTAATCTCAGAACACCATACCTTAGGGTTAGCTTTGTCAGATTGGCTCTGTTTAGCAAGGCTGTCATCGACGTGCGCCCAAAGCTGTTATATATATAACGAACCGCCCACTTTTGAATACGTTCTACTTTAATAATATCTCTTCTAGTGAATGGATACGATATTATAGATGCGTAACCTAAAAGCGGCCGCACAAGTGCGTTAAATGCAAGAAGGCGAACTTCAGGTGTTGTCAGTCTGAAAGCCCTCCTGAGAAAGAAAAGCTTTTGATTGGCGGAGTTGATGTGTTTGTTTCATCTAAGATCTTTAGAAATCCAAATACCAAGATATTTTATGTGATCAGCCTCAGATAGCAAGACATTACACGCCGAGTAAGATTCCGAAGCTCGCGCCAAATTTTCATAAATACAGTTTTGTCGAAATTGATAGCCATTTGCCAGTCGCTACACCATTTCACAACTTTTTCAAGGGCTTCATTTAGTCGTAGTTGGTCACTGACGCTATCTATTTCTGAATACATTACACAATCATGCGCATATAGTCTAATTTTCACGGGTTTGTCATTCACGATATCGCTAATAAATACTAGAAACAAAAGTTATCTGAGCCCCGAGCCCTGTGGAACGCCAGCCTCAATGGGAAGCCTCCGAGAAGCATGGTTTTTGAATGAAACATATTGATATCGGTTTGAAAAATATGCAGAAAGCCAAGTGGCAATTTTGGCATTACCCAGAGTAACATCAAGTTTGTAGAGTAGCTTTTTTGGGGAAACCTTGTCAAAGGCTTTCGCAAAGTCCATAAAGATTGCATCAACCTGCTTGCCTGAATTGATTGCCTTAGCGAAATCGTGTACGGTAGTTACTAATTGTGTGCATGAGAGAAACCCTTTCTGAAGCCATGCTGATGGCATGATAATATTTTATTCTTTGAAAGGAACTCAGTAATATGGTTATGTATTATATGTTCCAGAAGTTTGCATGATGTTGAAATCAAAGCAATAGGACGATAGTTCAAGACGTGCTGCTTATTTTCATTTTTGAAGATAGGTTTCACTGCTGCCGTTCTCCAGTCGATTGGAATGTCGCCTTCATTTAGTGATTTAGAAAAGAGCACACTCAGATATTTAGAGACCCATAGTGCATAACGCTTTAAACATACATTTGGCAAACCATCAGGACCAGGTGATTCTTTAATATCAAGGTTAAGCAGCATGTTCTTGTTTATGCTCATCGCGTCTTTTATTGTATTGAAACGTGTACTCATTTGTCTTTATCGGGTGACATGTTTTACCGCTTAGCAAATGTATTCGTACAGCGCAGAACGCGCGTGCATGTATCGAAACTTCTGGAATGTTATCGATGTTTCCATCCGCTGTCTGTGACCGAAGCTTGTGTAATCTGATCGCATGTGTGCGCGACGCGAAGAATGTAGAACTTTGCAGAAGGCACGCAAGTCCCAGCGATTGCTCTGGAACATTCGACGACTGATGTATAAAAGCGGACGCGCTTGACCCGCTGATTAGATTTTCGACGATCACCGACCGTGTTCGCCGCTATCGTGGTGCTATAAGTGTAACCTGCTTTCGTGGGCACAGGTTCGCCCAATAAAAGTTTGTTTTGTCTTTCACAGTATTGCTACTGTGTTCTTCAACGTCACCACCACGTGACATCTGGTGGAGGTGCTTGTGCGTTCATGTACCGAACGCCCCCGCAAAGCCGCGATCCAAGCCCGAAGCCCGAGGACAAAACCAGCATCGCCCAAGACCAGCGTGCTAGCCGCCGATTGCAAGGACTGCCCCAGAGCACGGACTTCTACCTGAGACGACAAAGAAGATCGTGGCCAACACAACCACAATGGCTGCCTCCGCGTCCCCCGTTATCCTGCAACAACCTCGCGACCCACCATCCTTTCATGGAGCAGCTAATGAAGACCCGGAATCCTGGCAGGAGGCCTATGATCGAATCGCGACTTTCAACAACTGGGACTCCGACGACAAGCTGCAGCATGTTTACTTCGCATTAGAAGGCGCCGCCAGAACGTGGTTTGAGAACTGGAAGTCGACCATGACAACATAGGACCTGTTCCGTAGTGGTTTCCTGCGCACCTTTACGAGCGTCGTGCTCAGGGAAAGGGCCGAAGCTATGCTGGACGCCCGAGTACAGCTACCTAACGAGAACGTTGCCATCTTTGCAGAAGAAATGAGCTGTCTGTTCCACCATGCCGACCCGGATATGTCCGAGGAGAAGAAAGTCCGCCTAATGATGCGTGGTGTAAATGTGGAACTTTTCGCCGGAGTGGTACAAAGCCCACTCAAGACTGTCGACGAGTTTCTTCGCCAGGCCACTAGCATCCAGAAGACATTGGAAATGCGGAACCGGCAATTCAACTGCCGCAGGAACTCGACAAGCCACGCTGGAGCTCAGTCACTGGCCACCGACGACCTGCGCGAGACTATCCGAGCTGTCGTGCGGGAGGAGCTACGGAAGCTGTTCCTGTCATCACAGCCTCAAGTGGCTTCGATTGCCGACGCCGTCCGTGAGGCGCTCCAACAACAACTCGGAGTAGCCCCTGAATCGTCGCAGCCACAGCCGCAAGCGATGACATGCGCCGCTGTAGCCCGCCGTCACGTACCTCCTCCACGCCCACGGCAGGGCCCAGTGACTACACAGTTCCGTCGTCCGCCACCAACGCCGCCGCCAGCACGCCAACCCATCGCCCCACGCAGCATTACAAGGAAGACTGATGATTCATCTTGCTATCACTGCGGAGAAGCCGGGCACATCTACCATCGATGCCCATACCGGGAGATGGGACTCCGAGGGTTCGCCGTTAACGCGCCGCGACCACAGATTGGCGAACGACCTTGCGATATCGCCGTCTACCTCGCCGCAACACAGTGGAGGCCTCGACGACCGTCCAGTTCGCCGTCACCAGGCCGCTGCCTGTCGCCACTGCGCCGGCCATACACCGGCCCTGCCCGGGGCCGCTCTGCGAGCCCCTATCCGGAAAACTAAAAGCAGCAACCGATGGAGGTGCGGTTGCTGTTCGTCGAACTGACGAAGATCCTCCGCCGCTGACGAGGACGCCGAAAGAACTACCTCGACGACATAACGCCACGCCGCCGTCAAGACGAAGTCTGGAAGCAAAGAATACGACGACGAAAGACGACCTCACGACGCCAAATACCAGCCACAGGTCAACGCGACGCAGCCGTGATCTGACGCCAAGACCGAACTGTAATGCAAGACAAATAGCCACCGACCTCGATGTGCTTCTCGACGGCCACGCAGTGACCGCCTTAGTCGATGCAGGGGCCGATTACTCCGTCATGAGTGGACACATCGCCACCTAGTTGAAGAAAGTTAGGACTGCATGGGAAGGCCCCCGAATTCGGACCGCTGGAGGACACCTCATTACGCCGACTGGAATCTGAACGGCAAGAATTACCGCTCATGACCGGACTTACCCTGCCACCTTCGTTATCCTCCAACAGTGTTCACGAGACGTCATTCTCGGCATGGACTTCCTGAACCAACACTGCGCAATCATAGACCTGGAGTCAAAATCGATAACGCTGTCGGAAGATCAAGCGATACCGCTGGAGAGCTGTCGTAGTCACCACGCCTTGAGTGTGCTCGAAGATCAAGTGAACATGCCGCCGCGCTCCAGCATTATTATTTCCGTCGGCAACGACAGAGACGCTGACGTAGAAGGCGTCATCGAAGGCGAGCAACGTCTACTGCTAGACCGTGAAATTTGCGTCGCAAGAGGGATCGCGCGACACCACGGAGGGAAAGCAGAAGTAATGCTAACCAACTTCAGCCAAGTGTTCAAACACATCAAAAAGGGCACGACAATCCCGTACATCGAGGAAATTGTGGCAACCAGCAATGCCTTTGTCTCTCGGATTCTGCCGCATCTCCCCCGATGAGCATAGACCCCGAACCAGACTTCGGCGTAAATCCAAGTCTTCCTATGAGTAAGCAGCAACAGATCAGAAGTCTTCTACGACGATACAAAGACTGCTTTTCTACGTCATCGAGGATTCGACAAACACCAGTTGCAACGCATCGCATAATAACTGAAGAGTGCGCTCGACCAGTCCGCCGGAGCCCTTACCGAGTTTCGACGCGAGGACGTGAAGCTAATAGGCAACAAGTCCACGAAATGCTGCCCGGCGACATGATCCAGCCATCGAAAAGCCCGGTGGCATCTCCTGTTGTCCTGGTGAAGAAAAAAGACGGAACCTTATGTTTATGCGTCGATTACGGCGATTGAACAAGGTCACTAAGAAGGACCCCCTCCCACGGATAGACGACGCATTGGATCGGCTCTGCAACACTAAATGCTTCTCGTCCATGGACCTCAAGTCTGGCTACTGGCAAATAGAAGTCGGCGAGAGAGATCGCGAAAAGACCGCCTTCATCACGCCAGACGGCCTCCACGTGTTCAAGGTCATGCCATTCGGACTGTGCTCGGCGCCTGCCACGTTTGAGCTTGTCATGGACACGGTGTTAGCAGGATTGAAGTGACAGATGTGTCTTGTTTAGTTGGATGACGTCGTTGCCTTCGCTGGAGATTTCGACGATCACCTTAGGCGGCTTGCGACAATATTAGAGGCCATCAAGTCATCAGGGCTCACTCTGAAGCCAGAAGAGTGCCGCTTCGCTTACGATGAGCTTATATACCTAGGCCACGTCATCGGCAAATCTGGAGTATTCCCCGACCCGCAGAAGACAGCTGCCATTGCAATGTTCCCGCAGCCCATCGACGAGAAGGCAGTGCGCATATTTCTTGGCATGTGTGCCTACTATAGGCGCTTTGTCAAGGACTTTTCACGCATCGCGGAGCCGCTAACACATCTAACCAAATGCAATGTCGAGTTCAAGTGGGAAAGGCCGCAGGCCGACGCATTTCAAGAACTCAAACTACGCATGCAGTCGCCGCCGGTACTTGTACACTTCGACGAGGACGCCGATACCGAGATCCACACTGCCGCAAGTAGCCTAGGCCTCGGTGCCGTCCTAGTCCAGAGGAAAGACGGACTTGAACGGGTTATCTCTTACGCTAGCCGGTCGCTGTCAAAAGCGGAAGGCAATTATTATACGACTGAAAAGGAATGCCTCGCCATCATTTGGGCTACAGCAAAATTCCGCCCTTACCTCCATGGCAGGCCATTCAAAGTCGTCAGCGACCATCTCGCGTTGTGTTGGCTAGCTAACTTAAAGGACCCCTCAGGACGGCTGGCGCGGTGGAGCCTCAGACTGCAAGAATATGATGTCACGGTAATATACAAGTCCGGAAGAAAACACTCTGACACCAACTGCTTATCACGCGGCCCCATCGATCCCCCGCCGCAAGACGACGAGGACGACGGCGCCTTCCTTACAATATTAGGCGCGGAAGACTTCACTAAACAGCAACGAGCAGACCCGCAGCTAAAAGGCCTCGTCGAGTGTTTGGAAGGGATCACCGACGTTGTCCCTAGGGCATTTAGGCGTCCGCGCCAGCTACCTTCTTGTTGTACCGTCAGCGCTCCGTCCAGAAGTACTGCACGCTCTACACGACAGTCCAACCGCTGGGCACCTTGGATTCTCCCGGACGCTGTCGAGGATACAGGAAAGGTATTACTGGCCGCGTCTGACCGCCGACGTCGCCCGTTACGTCATGGCATGCCGAGACTGTCAGCGACGCAAGACACCACCGACAAGGCCAGCCGGATTACTACAGCCGATCAAACCTCCTCGCCGACCATTCCAGCAGATTGGGATGGATTTTTTGGGGCCGCTTCTTACGTCAACATCCGGGAATAAGTGGATCGTCGTGGCGATGGACTATCTCACGCGCTTCGCTGAAACTAAAGCTCTACCTGAAGGCAGCGGAGCCGAAGTGGCGAAATTTTTCGTTGAGAACATTCTGCTGCGACATGGTGCCCGAGAAGTCCTCATCACCGACAGAGGAACGGCTTTTACAGCAGAGCTCACCCAAGCCATTCCGCAATATAGCCAGACAAGCTATAGGAGGACAACTGCCTACCATCCGCAGACGAATGGTCTTACGGAGCGCCTGAACAAGACCCTCGTCGACATGCTAGCAATGTACGTCCACGTCAAGCATAAGACGTGGGATGCGGTCCTGCCGTATGTAACCTTCGCTTACGACACGGCGGTGCAAGCAACAACACAGGTCACGCCGTTCAAGTTGGTTTGCGGCAGGAACCCGGCGACGACGCTCGATGCCATGCTGCCGCACGTCACTGACGAAGAGAATGTTGACGTCGCTCCCTATCTCCAGTGCGCCGACGAAGCCCGACAGCTCGCCCGTCTACCGATCAAAAACCAACAGAGGACTGACTACCGACATTACAACCTTCGACGACGCTTCGTCGAGTACCAGCCCGGCGACCGTGTTTGGGTTTGGACCCCGATACGCCGACGAAGACTCAGTGAGAAACTATTGCGGCGCTATTTCAGACCCTACAAGGTCATACGACGTATTGGCGCACTGGACTGTGAGGTCGTGTCAGACGGCATTTCGCATTCACAGCGGCGCCGCGCACGATCTGATGTGGTCCACGTAGTGCGTCTTAATCCCTTTTACGGGCACTGACGAACTTTCCTTATTTTGTTGTTTCCTTTGCTACGAGTGCTCTTCTTTATTACTTTCGTTTGTTTGCAGCATCAAGTCGATGCTTTTTAAGAGGGGTGCATTGGCACGTGTACTTATTTGTCTTTATCGGGTGACATGTTTCACTGCCTAACAAATGTTATCGTACAGCGCAGAACGCGCTTGCATGTATCGGAAGCTTCTGGACTGTTATCGATGCTTTCATCCGCTGTCTGTAACCGAAGCTTGTGTAATCTGATCGCATGTGTGCGCGACGCGAAGAATGTAGAACTTTGTAGAAGGCACGCGAGTTCCAGCGATTTCTCTGGAACATTCGACGTCTGATGTATAAAAGCGGATGAGCTTGACCCGCTGATCAGATTTTCGACGAAGGCCGACCGTGTTCGCTGCTATCGTTGTGCTATAAGTGTATCCTGTTTTTGTGCGCACAGGTTCGCCCAATAAAAGTTTGTTTTGTCTTTCACTGTATTGCTACTGTGTTCTTCAACGTCACCACCACGTGACAGTATAATCCCCCATCACTCAATGCTCCGACCGGAGCCTGTGATGTACCTTTAAATAAATAAATAAGCTTAAGTATTCCATTCTCATTAATAGTAATGTCAGATATGGGGGGGGGGTTATGAAGCATGAAAGTGTGGCTATGAACCATTGTCTTGTGTAAACACAGATCTAAAATGTAAGTTAAATGCATTTGCTATAACTACACTATCATCACTCAAAACACCATTTACGACGAAAGCATCATTAATTTGCTTACTGGGAGAAAGTTGCCTCCATAACTTTTCAGGGGATGTTGAAATAAATTTAGGAAGTTTCTCCCCAAAGTAGCGTTGCTTATTTTAAGAAACTTTCATTTTTAGCTCTGAGGAGAGTTCGGTTATCTTAGTAAGCAAAGCGTCCAAGTCTCTTGCGGTACCTATTCTTGTCTTCAGGCGCTTTAATCGTCTTCTTAATTGCAATGTTTCCCGTCAAATCCAAGGAGATTTGCTTTTTCTTTTCTTTAGCATACAAGGAAGAAAGCGTTTTATGCAATCATTTACACGATCTTTAAATTGATTCCATAGTGTATGAAGTCTTCGCTGCTGCCTTGGAATGAGTCAAAACTAAACGAAAGCATATCCAATATGGCGACATCATCTGCGCGCGAGAAGTTGAGTACGGAAGTGACATCAACGGATTTCTTCACAGAGACGCTCGAAAGGGTCAACAACACAGCAGAGTGATCGGAAATTCCAGGCAAAACTTCGCGCTTTGCTTGCCTCGTAATAGATCCACTTAGGAAGAACAGATCAAGGATGGAGCAGTAGTTGCCTTGTATTCTAGTGAAACTGTCAACTACTTGCCGTAGATCAAAAGCAAAAATCATTTCAAACAACCCTTCTTGTAGCCTGTCATTAGAAACGTTTAGTGTGAAGTTTGACCAATCCACGTTTGGCATATTGAAGTCTCCGGCCAGAATTAATCGATCACCAGGCTTCACATCAGCAATCAGGTAACTATCCAATTGAGAAAAGAAATCAGGAGAGGAATTAGGTGGTCGGTAAAGTGCTCCCAATACATATTTAATTGCGCCATGATAAGGTTTACAGAATATGCCTTCAATGTTCGGTATATCTGGCATTCTCAAAATTTTTAAACGCTCCTTGAACAGCAATGCAACACCCCCACCTTTGCTACCTGGATCTTTCCTGTGCACATTGTACGCACGAGTAACATATTCGTTATCTTTGATGGAATCATTTAATCATGTTTCCGGGAGAATAGTCATTTCAGGGTTATGGGTCACCAATATTCCCTCAAGTTCTGTGACTTTGTTAACCACACTCCAGCAGTTCTCGTTAAGTATATTAATCTCCTGAGGCTTTTGTACAAAACGTCAATTTTTATTTTTATTTTGTTGGACACGTGTACCTTTCTTTTCGTCCCCGCCATATATTACGCCGTCTATGCTCAGTTTATTGTGTACAAGTTTGACTTTCGAGCTATTATTTCTTTCTAGAGTAGAACTGTTCTAAAGCTTCTTTCAAATTTCTCGAACTCGACGTGACAAATCTTGCGATACTAAAGCTGCCGGACCGGATGGCATACCAAACATGTTTTTGAAGTGTTATGCTGAATGGAACACTCGTTATCTAACCATACCTTTTCGTAAATCGTTAGAGACATGCACTATGCCGGCCATTTGAAAAATCGCCAATGTAATTTCTGTTTTTAAATCTGTTAATAAGCAACTCATTTCTAACTACAGGCCTATTTCATTAATGTGTACCTGTTGCAAACTTTTCGAGCACATAATTTCTAAACATATCCTTCAGTACGTCACTGATAATAACATTGTCGCAGAAATCCGCTCTCGTTTTTCTACAACTACTCAACTCATTGAATTCACTCACAATATCTCTTCGACTCTGAATAATTGAGGCCAGGTCCACGAAGTGTTTATAGCAAAGCATCTGACGTGGTGTGTCACAGAACACATACTTCTTATTAGGCTCAGTAAAATCATTAACGGTGAGAAAATACTCGGATGAATAGCTGAATGGCTACGTTTAAGGCCTCAATTTGTTACTTTAATCACGCACAGTCATCGTCAGCCACAGTCACTTGAGGTGTATTACAGGGCTCAGTCCTTGGGCACCTCTTGTTCATTATTCACACAAATGATGTTACACAGGTCATTAAGGACGCACCAGTGAAACTGCGATTGTATACCGACTACTGCGTGGTTTATCCCAGTATTACTAACAAGCGTGATCAACAGCTTCTTAACAATGTATTTTTGCCCTTTTATGGTTGGAGCATCACGTGGCAAATGAGTATTAATAGCCAAAAACTTTACAAATGACCTCTACTAATAAAAAGCAGCGGCTGAGTTTCAGTTACAGCTACAATGAGCACTACATAAATTCTTCGAATACCTTCAAATATCTTGCAGTTACCTTCACTCAAAATTTAAAGTGGCACCTTCACATTAAAATAACTTGCGCTAGGGCACTCGGGAAACTGGGATACCTAAAACAAAATCTGAAGCACTCCATCAAGGACTGCAAATTAATTGCTTATACATTCCTCATCGGACCATTACTGGAGTGCGCCTCACTGATATGGTCAGCCGACACTGCACTTGACGTAAACAAGCTCGAGGCCATTCAGAAGAAATCAGCAGGGTTCATTTTTCGCCTACGCAAGCGAACTTTTTCCTCCCTCACCTCGCGCGACAGATCGGCGCACGCACACTGCCCCACACGCATCGTCAAGTGCGCCGACTTTCGCTCAGTCCAGTCGGGGCTGCGCCACATGCCGATCCCACCCGCTTAATGTTATTCCTTGCCAGCCATTTGCATTTTTTTTGAAGTAGTCTTTTTTCTTTTACAAGCGTGGTCGACATTTGGAACCTAGATGGTGCCTTGCGGGAAAAACCAAATGACCAGTTTGTGAAAGAATTGCCTAACCACACTTTGTAAGATTGTCACGTGGTAGTGACGGTGAAGGAAGAAGCAAAACTGTGAATGACGAAACTTGTCTTTTATTGGGCGAACCTGTGCCCTCAAAAACAGGCTACACTCAAAGCATCAGGATAGCGGCGAACACAGTTGGCGATCGTCGAAAATCAGATCTGCCGGTCAAGTGCGTCGGCTTTCATACGCGAGTCATCGACGGTTCCGGAGTAATCGGTGGCACCCGCGTGTCTTCCAGAAAGTTCTACACAATTGGCGTCACACATGCAATTGGATTACACAAGCTTCGCTGAATCCAGAACCGTGGGTAACATTCGAGAGACTTCCGATACATGCAGGCTCGTCCCGCGCTGAGCCATAACATTTGTTAGACGGTAAAAAGCGCTTACCCGTAAAAGACGAACAAGTCCATGTGTCAATATTGCCATGTAGTAGCGCTGGTGAAGAAGGCAACACAACTGTGATTGACAAAACTAGCGCTTTATTTGGCGAGCTTGTGCCCTCAAAGCTGGCTAGTCTCAGAGAATAACGATAGCGACGAACACAGCCGGCGATCGTCGAAAATCTGATCAGCAGGTCAAGCGTCTCGGCTTTTATGCATCAGTCATCGAAGGTTCCAGAGTAATCGCTGGGACCCAAGTGTGTTACAGAAAGTTCTACAGCGTTCGCGTTTCGCGATGAAATGTGATTACACAAGGTTCGATGACAATAGACAGTGGATGGAACCACCGATAACTTTTGAGAAACTTCTGATACATGCAAGCGCGTCCTGCATTGTGCGATAACATTTGTTAGGCGGAGAAACGCGGTCAGATTATAAAGATAAACAAGTACACGTGTCAATATCCCTCTCTTAGAAGGCATCGTCCTGATGCTGCAAACATAAGAGAGCCAAACACAAAGGGACACTTATTAAACAAAAGTAACAACAAAAACAAAAAGAAACAAAGTCCAAAGTAGCACCTTCCATAAAAAAAGTCCAAGGGTCAGCTATGCAAAGTCCCAAAGTAAATTAACGCTCGTCGAACGGCTTAAGGCACGCAACGTGGACTACTTCAGGCCGTGAGCGGCGCCGCTGTGATAGCGAATTGCTGTCTGGCACGACCTCATAGTCGAGTGCGCCAATGCATCGGATGATCTTGTAGGGTCCGAAATAGCGGCGTAATAGCTTCTTGCTAAGTCCTCATCGGCATACTGGGGTCCAAGCCCAAACGCGGTCGCCGGGCTGGTACTCGACGTCGGTAGCAACAGAGAGCGGATAGAACCATCAATAACTTTCGAGAAACTTCCGATACATGCAAGCGCGTCCTGCGCTGTGCGAGAATATTTGTTAGGCGGTGAAACGCGGTTGTCCGATGAAGATAAACAAGTACACGTGTCAATATGTTTCAACTGCATTGTATGTTTGTTGTTTGATTTACTGTCTTATGTGCCCACTCCTGCTATGTCCCCGGTATTGAGAAGGCATATCTGTAAATAAATAAATAAATAAATAAATAAATAAATAAATAAATAAATAAATAAATAAATAAATAAATGTAGGACTGATTACGTGGGCCAAACAGGCAGCTGCGTAAATGAGAGCCTGCGCGAACATCGTCACAAGTGCAGCCTCATACAAGCACCAGGGCACTTAGCCACTCATTCCGCTTCATGTTTGTGCGAGACAATCTTCCACAAGACGGTGATTCTGCTGAAAAGTAGGAACCGACGAAAAAGAGAAGTCGTTGAAGCATACAACCTCAAGATGGATCCACAGGGCTCATGTGTCAGTGCACCGTCTATTTCACTCAGCAATAATGAGATTAGCATAATCACTGATGCTTGGGGCGTAGGTAGACCGGAAACAGCATCCCTGCGCCTATGTGTAGGCTATGTGGACATTTCGTTTGCTGAAAAATCAACCAGTGGATGTTTTGCGCTCAGGTGTCGTGTGTTGTTTTCTCGCTCAAGTCCTGTCCCTTCCTCGCTCTGCGCAAAAGTGTTAAGTATGTCGAACCAACTATGTCACTGCGGAATTTTCCTTAAATGGAATATAGAAATACGAAGATATAGCTTGATAAAGGGCAAAAAGCTTTTCACTGGAAACGAAGTTCGCTGCATGTATACACAAGACCTCATAACAAGATATTCAAATATAAGTATAAGTATCCTATCACTCTACGCAGCTCATCAGAAGTCATCGTATATTGTGCGTCAAAAAGGCAAATAAACATGTTGCGCAGTCACATATAGTAAAGTTTACGGAAAGAAAGAGAGACCATTCAGGCAAGAACAAAGCTATGATCGGAGAAATCGAGTTATTTACTGGGGTCATGATGTGGTCGTCACAGCATAATAATAATAATAATAATAATAATAATAATAATAATAATAATAATAATAATAATAATAATAATAATAATAATCAGCAGCAGCAGCAGCCTAGCTACGGCCACTTCAGGGCAAAGGCCTCTTCCATACTTCTCCAACTAACCCGGTCATGTGCTAATTGTGGCCATGTTGTCCCTGCTAACTTTTTAATCTTGTGAGGCTCATAGCACGTGAAAAAGACAAGGTCGAAAAGAAGACGTGACACGCACAGGCGCTAACGTGCAACAATCTTTATTTTGAGCAAGGGACCCATACATATGTACGCGAAAACGTTGTATATATGTGGGTCCCTTGCTCAAGATAACGATTGTTGCAAGTTAGCGCCTGCGTGTGCCACGTCTTCCTTTCATCGGTCTTTTTCACGCGCTATAAGCCTCACGATGTCCTACCAATAAGCCCAAATCACTGCATTACAGCAGTTCTTAATCTCATCCGCCAACCTAACTTTTTGCCGCCCCCTGCTACGCTTCCCTTCCCTTGGAATCCAGTCCGTAACCCTTAATGACCATCGGTTATCTTCCCTCCTCATTACATGTCCTGCCCATGTCCATTTCCTTTTCTTGATTTCAACTAAGCTGTCATTAACTCGCGTTTGTTCTCTCACCCAATCTGCTCTTATCCCTTAACGTTGCACCCATCATTCTTCTTTCCATAACTCGCTGCGCCGTCCTCAATTTAAGTAGAACCCTTTTCGTAAGCCTCCAGGTTTCTGCCTCGTACGTGAGTATGGTAAGACACAGCCATTATACACTTTTCTCTGGAGGGATAATGACAACCTGGTGTTAATCATGGTAGCGGAGAATGCCTGCCAAACGCAGCCCCACATGGGTAGAGTAATAGAGGAAGTCTGCAGAAATCAATACATAAACGTTCATTTTACCTACCTGCATAGCGACAAGAATTATTCTGCACCCAAAATTAAAGAAGAGTGTTGCTTCGCTTCCCAAAAGTAATAAAAGCAGGTAGCTAAAAAAGAAAGGACAAACGAAAGCCACAGACGATGCGGCAAGTTTAACTGCTCAATATGCTAGTGTGTTCGCTGAGAAACACTCGTAGGGCGTCGTTTCAACGAGCAAGCTCGGTCAAAATGGCGTATTGATGTCCTTGTGATTTTCGTATTCGCATGATAATGTTGACCATGATGCTAACTGTTATAATAAAGGCAAACATTTCTGCGGCTTTAAAGGCTAATGAACAGTCATACGTTTCCAGAACTACGTGTTTATGGACCTGTAGGAACAGAGCTTTGGTGCCAGTGAGGGCCCTGTCACTTTGGACTTAATTTGGCACAAAACATAAAAACACTTGTTCGATGACGTTGGCAGCCTACCTTGGACAAACGGTAAGCTGTTCGGTTCCAGCGATATCTGTCGTTTCGTCAGCAAGTACGGATAAGTAGCCTGTAGAGTTAACTTTTGCTATGAGGCTTTTTTGATAATTTCACCACAAATTTCTGTAATTTGCTTTTAGGCACCTGGGCTTTAATACGAGGCATTACGGGGGCAACTATCCAAATTGTTCTTCAAATCTGTCTCTACATAATCAGCTCGCATGCGGAAAAGCGCTGTTAAAATACCGGCACATTAAGCGGGGGCTTTGCTTTAATCCATAGGACCACTGTCTCTATAGCTACAGAGAGCCACACGTTGTCGTCCGCAAAAAAATAGCTGCCAGAATAATAGGCCATGTGACGAAGAAGATCGGCATGCTGAAAAGCACCGTTGTCCACCGTGTGGTTCGTACCCAGTTCACCCTCTGGCTGCGCCCTACCGGCTTGTGGTGCATTTGTTGCTGTTGCCCCACGACCCGAATAAACCCCCTTTACAATTAGTAGAGGGGGTGGGTACGCGCCTCTCTCATGTGCGTGTCAAACCCATCGTCCGAACCAATTTCCTTATGCCGCCGTGAAAGCCTTGGCAGAGCACAGCCACAGGCCTCATCTTCAATATTTGACACGATGGACTTGCCACTCTCGAGGCATGGATGGGTGGATGAGTGTTATGAGCGTCCCCTTTGGAACGGGGCGGTAGGTTGCGCCACCAAGCTCTTGCTATTCTACTGCGTAATGTCCTACCTAGGTTAAACAATAAAAAAAACCTATGAACTCCCACAACCAAATTTGCTGATCCCCTATTGCGAACTGTGCTTCTGTACGTCTCCGTTTTTTTGTCGTTTCCCTACTTTTCTTTTACCCAACTTCCAATCGCCTCTTACTAATGCCTCTTGCGGACATGTTTACTTTTCCACTACTCTCGCTGAACCCAAGGGCGTCAAGGAGGCCAGTGGTGTCTAAATCTACCTCTGGGTAGACATCTTCACATTGTAATAGAACATGCTCCATAGTTTCCCTAGCTTTACCGCAGCTAGCACATGCTTCTTCTTCCTTCTTATACCTCGCTTTATAGGTGCGTGTTCTAAGGCATCCAGATTTCGCTTCGAAAAGTAATGAGCTTCCCTTTGAGTTATCATAAATTGTTTCTTTCCTGATTTGGTTTTTCCTCTTAAGTATTTATTTTATTTATTCGGTACACCTACATAACCTGCACGGCATTATCGTAGGGGGGTTAAAATACAGGTGGTCGCAATGGGAAACTATTCAGCAACACCAAAAGAATACATCAGTAAATACAACATCTTTTAAGCCCTGAAATTCGCAAAAAGTGGAAGACAAACTAACAAATTACCAAACAAAATAAGTAACAAAATAACTAGAAAAAAAACTGTAGCGTGTGTACAGAGATGAATAACAGAACATGCAAAGAATATGGCTCTCAATAGCATTTTTATTACCAGACGCTGCCATCGCTTCATTAGGGAGCTCATTCCAATCGTTATTCGTGTTACGAAAAAAATGAATGCTTAAACACATTGGTACGGCTCTAATTTGTTAGCGTGGTCTCTCCTAGATGAAACGTAATGCGGCTCCTTAATGAACATTGTTTTGTCGATACCAGTTTTACTTTTGTATATATTGTAATTTGTATATATTGTATATTTGTATTGTATTGATATTGTCTCGTTTAGTAACTCAGGGGACCAATTGCAATGCATGCTCACTGACCTGGAGAGGCAAAGCAGGCGAGTGGGTCTAAAAATTAATCTGCAGAAAACTAAAGTAATGCTTAACAGTCTCGGGAGACAACAGCAATTTACAATAGGCAGCGAGACACTGGAAGTCGTAAGGGAATACATCTACTTAGGACAGGTATTGACGGCGGATCCGGATCATGAGACGGAAATAATCAGAAGAATAAGAATGGGCTGGGGTGCGTTTGGCAGGCATTCCCAAATCATGAACAGCAGGTTGCCATTATCCCTCAAGAGAAAAGTATATAATAGCTGTGTCTTACCAGCAGTCACTTACGGGGCAGAAACCTGGAGGCTTACGAAAAGGGTACTACTCAAATTAAGGACGACACAACGAGCTATGGAAAGAAGAATGATAGGTGTAACGTTAAGGGATAAGAAAAGAGCAGATTGGGTGAGGGAACAAACGCGAGTTAATGAGATCTTAGTTGAAATCAAGAAAAAGAAATGGGCATGGGCAGGACATGTAATGAGGAGGGAAGATAACCGATGGTCATTAAGGGTTACGGACTGGATCCCAAGGGAAGGGAAGCGTAGCAGGGGGCGGCAGAAAGTTAGGTGGGCGGATGAGATTAAGAAGTTTGCAGGGACGGCATGGCCACAATTAGTACATGACCGGGGTTGTTGGAGAAATATGGGAGAGGCCTTTGCCCTGCAGTGGGCGTAACCAGGCTGATGATGATGATGATGATGATGATGATGATGATGATGATGATATATTGTAAAGGAATTTCAAACTTAGGATTTTCCTGTGTGAAGAGAGAGTTTTCCAGCCCAACCCTTCCCGTATTCCGGATCCTCTCATAGTAAAATTATAATTTCCTGTTACGAAGCGTGTTGCTTGCTTAGTGTACGGATCCCAGGTAACGCATGCATATTCTGGAATAGGCCTGACGCTTGTTAGATACAAGGTTGCCTTCAGTGATGAAGGAGAATGTTTAAAATTTCGTCGGAAAAAGTGCAAGAGACGGTAAGCTTTCGCACTAATTGAGTTAACATAATTAGTCCAGTCAAGGGTTTCAGAAAACGAAACTCCGAGCTATTAAAAACTCTCAGTGGTAGTGAGTGCAATATTACTGACGCAATAGAAAGTGGGGATTTCTTTCTTTTTCTTTGTAAACTGCACATGGTAGCATTTACCGGTATTCGGAGTCATCTGCCACCGGTTGCCCCAGATAGACACTTTTTCAAGGTGGTCCTGTGAGACAGACATATCGGCATGGCATTTCACTGTACGATACATGACACAGTCGTCGGCATACATTGTAATGGTTGATTCATGGCGTACTACCAAATCAGTAATACAAACAAGGAACAAAAGCGGTCCAAGCACAGAGCCTCGAGACACTCCCGATAGCACGTGCGTTGGATCTGATGTCACCCCATTAATAAAAACTTGCTGCTTGCGCAGCTGTAAATAATCCCTTATCTAGCCGAGAATATGGGCAGGACTGCCTAGGAATGATAATATTAAGCAAAACAGATTATGCGGGACGACATGAAATGCTTTCCGGCGATCAAGGAACAGTGCATTTATTTGTTCATCATGGTCCAGGCCGAGTTCAATGTCATGCGTGAATTCGGTTAGTTGTGTTATGCCCGAAAAACGAGAGCGGAACCCATGCTGAGCCGCGGCGAAAAAATTATTTGCTTGAAAATGGTTCATCGAATTAGAGTGCAAGACATGTTCAAGCGTCTTACAGCAAACGGAAGTTAAAGATATCGGCCTGTAATTGCCTACGTGTGTACGATCAGCCTGTTTGAATATCGGAGTCACGTTGACTGTCTTCCAATCTTCGGGCAGCTTTTGAATATATAGTGACTTGTTGAATAATATTACTAAAGAAGGTGCTATCTGTCTTGAACAGTGTTTCAAAACATGATTAGAAATTCCATCGGGTCCGTGACCTGAAAGCACGTTCAGATTAAACAACAAAGCTTCCCCTCCTTCCCTGTTCACGGCAATGTTTTCCATTAGCGGTAATCGTGTCGATGTGTCAGAAATAGCAATGCTACATGGCTTCGCAAAAACTCAATGAAAATACTTGTTAAGAACTTCTGTCTTTCTTTTGTCTTGCTTAATTAGGTTACCATCATTTGCGATGGCCGGGGTGCCAGTGTCATCCTTCTTATTGCTCTTGATATACCGCCAGACCTCTTTGGGATTCGTGTTGAGTTTATGTGCAAAGCCTTGTAGATATGCATTCTTCGCAACTTTCAATTCGCTTTTAAGTTTTGTGCTGATATCCCTTAGCTTTGTGTACAAGTTCGGGTTTCTTGTTTTGCAATATGTTTTGTAAGTTCGTGATTTTTTCTGAATTGATGAACGTAAAGCCTTATTATTCGAAGGTTTATATTTGCGGCGCTTAGCCGAAACCACATTAGACGGAACAAAATCTGAGGTGAATGAAAGCAGTTTATCCCTGAATGTGACCCACAGATTGTCGATGCTACTAAATGAACTATAATGCGCAAATATAGGCAGGAAATCATTCAACTCATTAGAGATAACCTCATATTTACCCCTTTCATAAAAAATAATAATTTTCTCGGCCACATTTCGGTACATTCTATTTTTCTGCAACGAATAGTACCTGCAACTACTTCATGATCACTAATCTCTGGTACTGGTGCAATGAAGTTTATGATATCCCTCTGGTTACTAAAGACCAAGCCTAACACATTTGCGTCTGTACATCCAAAACGAGTAGGAAAATCAACGAACTGGAAGAGCCCATAGGTCATTAGCTCGCAAAATGCAGACTGAAGCAATGACCTATTATTCTGCACAGGACATATATACAAGTAGTTACTCATGGCAGGTTTCTTTTACTTTACCGCCGCCCATGAGATTATTTCAGGCTCTCTGACTTTCCGCTTGACGTTCTTTGTTGCGGCGTTGCTCACGCTACAGGCCGCATACTTGCTGGTAAGCTTACTAGTTCTTTTGCTCTAGTGTGAATCAATGTTTTCCCTGTACATATACCTGAACACTCTCCCAGCCTTTCCTTATTTCTTCCTTGTTTCTTCCTTTCTTCCTTATTCCTCAGCCGTTCTTCATACTCAATTTTACTGCGAGCTTCCCTCACTTCAGAATTAGTCTAGCCCATATCCCCTGCACAATTTCATTTGTAGTCTTCCCGTGAGCGCCCAATGCGAGGCGACCCACTGACCTTTGGCTCCCATCGTGTCCTGATTGCACCCCTGATTTAAAGCAAACAACCGCATTTCCAAAAGTAAGTCCTGGAACCATCACATCTTTCCACATACCTCGGAGGACCTCGTACCTATTGTATCCCCATAGCGCTCTGTGATTAATTATGGCGGAACTTCTCTTCCCCTTCGCTGTTATTGTTTTTTCCTGTGTTTCAATATATATATTGCCTTCGTTTATCCATATACCAAGGTATTTATATTTTGTTACCCGAGGTATTTCCTGGCCCTGTATCGCTACTCTATGTTCACTGTTTTAATTGAATACCATAACACCTGATTTTCTCATTTTAATTGACTGCCAAACATCTGCCAAACATCACTCGCCCGCACGACTGTTTCGCACATTATCGAGACTCGGAGCCATGCATCCATTCGGCAGCCTTCCTGCCGAGTATCGGTGACTGAAAGACGCGTTATCAATGACCAGGTGAACGATGTGCTCAGATGTGGTGTCATCCAGCCTTCTAGTAGTCCCTGGGCATCACCAGTCATCCTAGTTAAGAAAAATGACGGTACCGTACGATTTTGCGATTATCGAAGGCTCAAAAACATTGCCCGAAGTATCGACTACGCACTTGACTGTTTGCAAGGAGCGGAGCTTTTTTTCCTCCTTAGCCGCTCTGGCTACTGGCAGATGCGTAAGGCTGGCGCTCACTGTTCTGAAACCTAGTTTGCAACACCAGACGGCTGGTATGAATTCACCGTATTGCCGTTCGGTCTGTAAAATGTTCCCGCCACCTTTAGACGCATGATGGATGGCATCCTGCGCATACTTGTCCCTGCAAGTGGCAACCTCAGTGACGTTGTCGTCTTTTCCCCTGGTTTTGCGACCCATCTTTGTCGTTTACATCGTCTTGACCTGTCTCCGGAATGCTGGTCTCCAAGTTAAGTTAAGAAAGTGCCTCTTCGCAGCTCAAAAACTGACTATATTAGGCCACATTGTCTCCAAAGAGGGCATTCTTCCTGATCCTGCTAAGCTTAGTGCCATATACGGATTCCCGAATCCCACTAACTTGAAAGCAGCTTCATTGGTCTATGCTCCAATTTTAGACGTATCGTTCGCAATTTCGCTAGTGTTATCGCACCACTAAACCAACTTTTCGAAGGCGACAATGAACTTTATGCTTGGTCGCAAGCCTCCGACGATGCCTTTACGACTCTTCGTCGCCTACTCACGTCTCTGCCAATCTTGCGCCATATTGATCCAAGCGTACCTACAGAACTTGACACTGACGCCAGTGGTGTCGCCCTTCGTGCCGTGCTAGGACAACGTAAGAACATTAATGCCGAATACGTGGTCGCTTGTGCTAGCCGAGCCCTCACAAATTCTGAGGTCAATGGCTCAGTAACAGAAAAAAAGAGTGCCTGGTTATCGTATGGACTCTTCCAAAATTTCGCACATATCTCTATGGTCGAGCCCTTGACGTGGTGACGGATCGTCACCCTCTTTGCTGTTTGCCTAACCTAAAAGACCCGTCTGGACGCCTCGCTCGGTGGGCCCTCCGAATCCAGGAATACGATATCCGTGTCGTCTATCGCTCTGGACGCAGACGCTCTGACGCCGATTCCCTCTCGCGCTTCCCAGTTACTTCTACTTGCAAACATGATATCTCAACACTTGACATCTTTGACGTGGCCTCGGAGCAACGAAAGGACCCATGCATCGTCATGATATTAGATTTTTTGTCATAACCTCCGGCAGCTTCAGCACCTCGAGCGTTACGCGGACAGGCGCAGCATTTGACCATCCGCGACAGACTACCACCGCAGCTTCCCCAATGAAGTCCGCACATGGCTGTGCCCCGCACCTTCTACAAGATTTATGCTCCGCTTTTCACTCTTACCCGTAGTGTGGTAATGGCGGAGTGTCAAAAACCTACACACGGCTTCGCCTACGATATTAGTGGCGAGGGATGTACAACTTTGTCCAGAAATACGTACGCCGCTGCATTGCCTGCCAACGACGCAAATGTGTCCCGCATCTCTCCACCGCATCTCTCCAGCAACTTCCCTACCCAGTTCAGTCATTTGATCGTGTCAACATTGCTTTATACGGGCCTCTTCCATCTACTGGCACTGGCAACCAATGGATTGTTGTCGCCGTACATGATTCGACACCATACGCTGAAACCGCCGCCTTGCCTGCCTCATCAGCAAAAGACGTCGCCTCGTTCATTCTAAACTGTTCTCCGCCATGGCGTATCTCGTTAACTGCTGAGCGATCGGGGTTGCGTATTCCTCTCGGACGTCCTGCAGTCACTCCTATCTGAATGCCAAATTATTCACCGCACTACTACTGCTTATCATATCCACAAACCAATCGCTTAACAGAACGATTCCACAGAACTCTTGGTCACATGCTATCAATGTGTGTTGCGTCTGATCACTCCAACTGGGATCTTGTACTTCCATTCGTCACATACGAATTTAACACTGCCTCTGAAGCCCCACTACCGGATTCTCACTCTTCTTTCTGCTTTACGGCCACCATTCCTCCAGCATCATTACTACGGTTCCCTCGTACCGGCTGGGCCCTGCTGAATGCTCACCTGTTTCTACGGTCACTCAGTACGCCGACAAATGCCGAGAACTGGCCCGTTTTTAGACGTGTGCTCAAGAGTGCCGCCAAAAACAGCGTCATGACCTCAGCCCACCCTCTCACCCCTTCCCCATCGACTCACTCGTATGAAGTCCCGCCTGTTGCTGCTCCTGACTCCAAGCACCCCCCGAAGTACCACGGGCCCTGCCGCGCGGTTGTGCAACCATCGCCAGTTAATTACGTGGTCGAACCCGTATCGCCATCTCCCGATCTGCCTCGACGGGGGTGAGAGAATGTGTACGTTGACCGGCTGAAGCCGTATTACGTTCACCTCTTCCTAGGTCGTCAGGATGGCTACTCTTCAATTCCGAGGGTGATTGTGACGAAGAAGATCGGCAGGCTTCTGAAAAGCCCCGTTCCCATCGCGTGGCTCGTACCGTTTGCTCTTTGGCTGCGCCCTACTGCTGGTGCTGAGTTTGTTGCTGCTGCCCTATGACACGAATAAACCCCCTTTGCAGCCGTAACTTCCGTCTGTTCTCTTTGATTTGAATTTGCCTGCCGTGGCCCAGCTCATCGACCACATGGGGCGCGCTTCCTGAGGATGTTTTTAGAAAATTGTCAGCTGACAGTCATGGCGGTATTTAGTATTTTCGTGTGTGTCGAAGATTCCGCACGCGTGCTTCCATTTCTTCAACGGCTTGGAGACGAGGGCTCCAGCGCGTACGTGTAGGCCTTTGCCAACCTCATGTCCGCAGAAAAGGACACACACTCGGCAAAACGTACCATCTTGAAGCGCTAAGTAGCTGAGCCGTCGGTACCTATATAGTCAAGCCAACTGAAACCTTCGTTTTTGTTCCAACTGTTTCGTGCATTAGAACCTGAAAATTGCTGAGGAATCGAAGAAGAAGTCAACTGCTGTTACCTGGTTTGATCCTCTATCTTTGAGCCATCCGCGTACATCCCAATATCAAACTTGCTTGTTTCCACCTTCTGTGGATCTGAAAGAAGTAAATACTTAAGGCATCACTACGTAGTACGGTATATGACTGCGCTGTTTTCAAATTGTATACTAATTCAACGAATAATGCGGGCAGTCTCACCAGGAGCATGTTGGGACAGGCGGTGCAGATGTTTGTGGCGCAGTTTTCAGATGAGTCTCTGAAGCCAGTGTCTCTTGTTCAGTGGTGCTAGAACTATTTTGTCTAGAAGCAGTATTTATGCAAACCGGAAGGGAAAAAAATTAAACAGCAGCTGTGAGATGTCACGGTTCCTCTCAAATCAAGTAGGTTTCCAGGTTCGGCGCGAAAGGTATGTTGCTCGCCGTACAAGAAGCCACCTTTGCATTTCATTAATATCTCGCAACGTCGTGTATGGCAGCAATATTACGTGCATCGTTTGCATCCGTGAGCAAGGACCTTCCTGTATACTTCTAGCGTAAGGCGCTGGTCTCTGATCCGTGACTTGGCTGAAAAGCTGCTTCCAAATAAAATGGTGGAAACTGCCCATGTTTAGTTTTGTTTCAATGTTAGTTTGGGTATGTGCGCCGGCAACACAGCGTGGGATCTTCTGCCAGTGGTGCAGGAATATGTGTAATGAGTGACGAAATAAAAGCCGCTCGTGCACTATGTTGCTCACGTACCTTATGCCGTAACTGAAAATGTATCAGTGCTCTTAGCGCGGTACATCTTTCCTCTACTCCACCAGAGAGATAATTGACATTTGAAGGTAATTAATTGCCTTGGTCGTACGTTTTGCACGATTCAGTAAGCATTGGTGCAGGTAGGTATAGCTCATTAGGGAGCTTCAACATATCAGTATTAAGAACGCTATGAAGAGCACAGTTGTAAATTGCCAAAAGTAGGTTCTTGATCCCCTTGAAGGAGCTCGACTTGCGGGACATCTTCCTGCTCAACATTAACTTGCGTGCTCGTCTGGCTCTCTAGGCAAGTAATTGTTTCTTTGGTGAATTATGGTGAATTATACTAATCTTTTGCAGGGTAAACGCATTACGGAAGCTTAGTTGAAATTTTACACAATATATATGTATTATATCACAACCATCATGCCCCTAGTTATTTTCTAAAACACCGGTTAGTCGAACGCTAAGATATATGACAGCCAATTGTCAGTCAGTCTTGAATGACAATTGGAGCTGTGACGCTGGCTGGAATCTTTCTTGTAATAGGCAAGTAAATATCTGAAATTATTTGCCTACCTTTTAAATAAATGACGTAATCACCATGGTGTGGTTTGAAGAGTTGTGGGGCATATTTAGAAAAAAAAATTACCGACGATTACGTTACTTCCTAATGCGAAATTTGAGCGCAGCAAATAAGCTGTTTCACCTTTTCGATAGATTGAGGCTTCGGCGGTGCGAACGGCAGGGTCTTCTCGGCGGCGGCGATGAGCTTCTGCTTCAGCCTCGCTTACTGCTGGTTGCTCTCGACGGCGGCGATGAGCCTCCGCTTCGGCGGCGCGAACTGCAGGGTCTTCTCGGCGGCGGCGATGAGTTTCTGCTTCAGCCTCGCTTACTGCTGGTTGCTCTCGACGGCGGCGATGAGCCTCCGCTTCGGCGGCGCGAACGGCAGGGTCTTCTCGGCGGCGGCGCTTAGCCTCTGCTTCGGCGACGCGTACTCCTGGATCATCTCGACGGCGGCGACGGTAAGCTTCTGCTTCGGCGGCACGCACCTCTGGATTCTGGCGGCGACGGCGCTGGGCCTCTGCTCTGGCAGCTCGTTTAGCAGCAGCAGCAGCAGCAGCAGCAGCAGACGGAGGACTTCCATCGGTCGTCTCGCTCATGGCTCAGAAAGAACTGGCAGATAATTTCGCAGTGGCGAACGGCAGCGGCAATTTCGGCTCGGGCGGTGCGCACATGTATAGATCCGCCGCCACCGATCTGGCTCTCTGATTGCCACCGCACAGGGCGAACGGCAGCGGCAATTTCGGCTCGGGCGGTGCACATATACAGATCCGCCGCCACCGATCTGGCTCTCTGATTGCCACCGCACAGGGCGAACGGCAGCGGCAATTTCGGCTCGGGCGGTGCACATATACAGATCCGCCGCCACCGATCTGGCTCTCTGATTGCCACCGCACAGGGCGAACGGCAGCGGCAATTTCGGCTCGGGCGGTGCACATATACAGATCCGCCGCCACCGATCTGGCTCTCTGATTGCCACCGCACAGGGGTTGCATTGGAGGAGGAGCGAAGAAAGGAATTAAGTTCGAGCCGACGCTTTGACAACCGGAGACTCGCAGGAAGAGGGGGGAGGGGGGCGGCGTGTACAGCCAGCGGCAAACGATGGGGGCAGAAGCGCGCGCAGCAAGCGGACAACACGATAAAGGGAGGAGGGAAGAGATAGCAGCGACTGACTGATGCCGCTGACGCCGATAGTGAGTCAACCCCAGCTGCGGAGTTGGTTTCAGGGACAACGCCGCCGATGCCGACACAAACAATATGATACCCTCGCTTCCGCAGCGCTAAGAACCAGGTCTAGCCGTGGGAAGGTGGTCACGTATTCGTCGACGTGCCGGGGCCTACGTGAAATAACCGGCGCGTCGGCAACTGAAGAGCACCCTATCCGCCACACAAGAACAGGGGGGGGGGACCCTTTCCTCCTCTTTCTGCATGGCGGCGACGGTGTTCTATGCAGTCACGTTATCTTGACTCTCTAGCGGCGTCAGCGGCATCCAGCGGTATCAGTCGGTCGCTGCTAGCGCTGGGGGGATGAAAGGGGGGCGGAGCTGGTTACGAGGCCGACGACAACGCCGACGACGACGCGAAACCCAGGAACGGACGCCAAAGAGCTGCGCTCTAAAAAAGTCACTTTCGTCGGAAAGGCGAAGCAATGAATGTGATCACATTGGAAAACTAATTGAACAAGCATGGCATTACGCGCACAAACACCTCTCATTCCATGACCGCGGACACCCGCTGTCAAAACGGTGACGTGAGCGGCATCTACTTTCGTGCTGCCACTCGTTTCGACGCGAACGCAGTCGCATAGCG
Source organism: Dermacentor albipictus (assembly GCF_038994185.2). Lineage (NCBI taxonomy): Eukaryota > Metazoa > Arthropoda > Arachnida > Ixodida > Ixodidae > Dermacentor > Dermacentor albipictus. The sequence continues at coordinate 8,479,384 of NW_027225570.1, read as the reverse complement.
CGCCGTACGCCGCCCCTCGCACGCCACGGCACGCAGCGCTCTGGCGCACACAAGTGTGAGCCGCCATCGTCGGCTCAACCCCCGCCACGCTTTCACGCGCACATACCGAATGTGGAGCGCAGTGACGACGTTTTCGGCTGTGTACTTTACACAGAGCATGTCGGCGACGGCAGGAATGTGCCTGCAGGGTCCATATAATTGCTTTTCGGCGACTGAAGAGTCCCGTGGCCCATTACTTTCCGCAAAAGAAAAACAAGTCGCAAAACTCAACTTTCACCATGTGGTAGTTCGCTGCGCCACAGCAATCTTTGTATTCTTTTCTTCTTTTGGGGGGCGGGGCACCGAAATGAAAAAAAATAAACGGAAAGGCAAGCATGTTGGCCACAATCGAATGCCTACGTTGGGGCACCTGATGTGGCTACCGATCGAATATCGAACAAAATGGGAGACGCTTGGTCCACAGAGTACCGTACGCGTACTACTCGGTAAGCGTGCAGCGGTGGCGTCCATGGTTCCGCGGTTCGAATCCCGGTGCCGCGCAATTTTCCACCGGATTAAAAAAAAAATCCGCGTGTTGATAAACTTGCATAAACAGGCCTGGAGTGTTGCCTGGTCCCGGTGACCAGAAACCGGTAACGCACTCCCTCACCAGAGCAGGACTGGCCACCCTGGTGCAGTACTTGGCCACAACCTCCTATATGAACACAACAATCAAACCCCGGCCCTCAGACGCCAGCAGCTGCGAAGCAACTGACCACGGCGGCAGTCAGACCTGCGACGCAGCAGAAGGTGCTAAGAATCCCTGGCTCCGGACAGGCAGCTATTGGAATATGAACCTGGCGACGTTTAACGCTAGAACGTTATGTAGTGAGGCGAGTCTAGCAAAGCTATTGGAGGAATTAGAGGGCAGTAAATGGCATATACCTAATAGGGCTCAGTGAAGTTAGGAGGCCAAAAGACGCATATACAGTGGTAAAAAGCGCGCACGTCCTGTGCTACCGGGGCTTAGCGGAGAGACGAGAACAATATGTCGGATTCCTGATTAATAAGAATATAGATGGTAACATACAGAAATTCTATAGCATTACCGAGAGGGCGGCAGGTCTTGTTGTGAAACTTAACAAGAGGTACAAAATGAAGGTTGTACAGGTCTACGCCTCTACATCCAGTGATGATTACCAGGAAGTCGAAAGCTTCTATGAAGACGTGGAATCGGCGATGGGTAGAGTGAGAACAAGATGCGCTATACTGATGGGCGACTTCAATGCCAAAGTAGGCAAGAAGCAGGCTGGAGACAAGGCATTGGTGGAATATGACATAGGTACTGGGAATAGCAGGGGAGAGTTATTAGTAGAGTTTGCGGAACAGAATAATATGCGGATAATGAATACCTTCTTCCGCAAGCGGGATAGCCGAAAAGTGGCCGTGGAGGAGCCCGAACGGCGAGACAAGAAATGAAATATACTTCATACTCTGCGCTAACCCAGGCATCATACAAGATGTGCACGTGCTCAGCAAGGGGCGCTGCAGTATAGTATATTAAAAACTCGAATTAACCTAGACCTGAGGAGGGAACGGAATAAACTGGTACATAAGAAGCTGATCAATGAGTTAGCGGTAAGAGAGAAAATAGAGGAATTCCAGATCAAGCTACAGAACAGGTATTCGGCTTTAACTCCGGAAGAGGACCTTAGTATTGAAGCAATGAGCGACAATCTGGTGGGCATCATTAAGGAGTGTGCAATAGAAGTCGGTGGAAACTCCGTTAGACAGGATACCTGTAAGCTATCGCAGGAGACGAAACATCTGATCAAGAAACGCCTGTGTATGAAAGCCTCTAACCGTACAGCTAGAATAGACTTGGCAGAACTTTCGAAGTTAATCAACAAGCGTAAGACAGCTGACATGAGGAGGTATAATATGGATAAAGCTCAACATGCTCTCAGGAACACAGGAAGCCTAAAAGCAGTGAAGAAGAAACTAGGAACTGGCAAGAATCAGATGTATGCGTTAAGAGACAAAGCCGGCAATATCATTACTAATATGGATGACATGGTTCAAGTGGCTGAGGAGCTCTATAAAGATTTGTACAGTACCAGAGGCACCCACGACGATAATGGAAAAGAGAATAGTTTAGAGGAATTCGAAATTCCACAGGTAACGACGGAAGAAGTAAAGAAAGCTTTGGGAGCCGTGCAAAGAGGGAACGCAGCTGGGGAGGATCAGGTAACAGCAGATTGGTTGAAGGATGGTGGGCAGATTGTACTAGAGAAAGTGGCCACCTCGTATACGCAATGTATCATGACCTCGAGCGTACCGGAATCTTGGAAGAACGCGAACATAATCCTAATCCATTAGGGAGGGGACGCCAAAGATTTGAAAAATTATTGACCGATCAGCTTACTGTCAGTTGCCTACAAACTATTTACTAAGGTAATCGCAAATAGAATCAGGAACACCTTAGACTTCTGTCAAGCTAAGGAACAGGCAGGATTCCGTAAAGGCTACTCAACAATAGACCATTTTCACACAATCAATCAGGTGACAGAGAAATGTGCTGAATATAACCGACACTTATATATAGCTTTCATTGATTACGAGAAAGCGTTCGATTCTGTCGAAACCTCAGCAGTCATGGAGGCATTATGGAATCAGGGTGTAGACGAGCCGTATGTAAAAATACTGAAAGATATCTATAGTGGCTCCACAGCCACCGTAGTCCTCCATAAAGAAAGCAATGAAATCCCAATAAAGAAAGGCGTCAGGCAGGGAGATACGATCTCTCCGATGCTATTCACAGCGTGTTTGCAGGAAGTATTCAAAGACCTGGATTGGGAAGAATTGGGGATAAAAGTTAATGGAGAATACCTTAGAAACGTGCGATTCACTGATGATCTTCCTTTGCTTAGTAACTCAGGGAATCAATTGCAATGCATGCTCACTGACCTGTAGAGGCAAAGCAGAAGAGTGGGTCTAAAAATTAATCTGCAGAAAACTAAAGTAATATTTAACAGTCTCGGAAGAGAACAGCAATTTCCAATAGGTAGCGAGGCACTGGAAGTGGTAAGGGAATACATCTACTTAGGGCAGGTAGTGACGGCGGATCCGGATCATGAGAGGGAAATAATCAGAAGAATAAGAATGGGATGGAGTGCGTTTGGCAGGCATTCTCAGTTCATGAAAAGCAGATTGCCATTATCCCTCTAGAAAAAAGTGTATCATAGCTGTGTCTTACCAGTACTCACCTATGGGGCAGAAACCTGGAGGCTTACGAAAAGGGTTCTACTTAAATTGAGGACGACGCAACGAGCTATGGAACGAAGAATGATGGGTGTAACGTTAAGGGATAAGAAAAGAGCAGATTGGGTGAGGCAGAAACGCTAGTTAATGACATCTTAGTTGAAATCATGAAAAAGAAATGGGCATGGGCAGAACATATAATGAGGAGGGAAGATAACCGATGGTCATTAAGGTTACGGAATGGATTCCAAGGGAAGGGAAGCGTAGGAGGGGGCGGCAGAAAGTTAGGTGGGCGGATGAGATTAAGAAGTTTGCAGCAATTAGTAGATGACCGGGGTTGTTGGGGAAGTATGGAAGAGGCCTTTCCCTGCAGTGGGCGTGACCAGGCTGATGATGATGATGATGACTCTTCGGTATTCTACACCGGTGAGACAAAAGTATTTTCGGAGATGTTGCGATTACATCGAAGTGAAGGGGATGCCCTCAAGTGTGAGCGTTGCATTGCGTCGAGTCTCCACAGCGATATCGGTGAGCGAATATTTGTTCTATTACTCGTCTGCTACCCAGAAAGCGTGCAAAACGCAGCTAGGCCAAAATTGACTCGGTCAGAGAAAAACGAAGGCACAGTTTTGGGGCTCGAGTTCGCGTTAACGCAAGGTATCTACCGAACCCATCGGCGAATACGTCCAGTAGTAGGAATGAAGGGAAAAAGGTTTATTTGACATTAGCATCATGGCTCCAGCAACGGAAGCCCACTCCACGAATTCACATCAAGACACGTCGCCCCACTGGGAGCGCTAGTGTTAAATAGCCGCGTTGGGAGCGCTAGTGTTGTTCAATCTTCTCCGTGTCCTTTCTTGCGCTCTTTTAATCTTATTGTACACTCACTCTGTGAGTGTACGCATGTTGCACGGTTAAAGTCGTTTCCTTGGAGGTTAGCGATAGTGCTACCGGATGGGTGATTTTCTTGCTATATCCTCGAGGAAGGCCATTCATCGCTAAGGGCTGGAAGTAGAGGCAGTCGTTGTGCCATCTGCAGGTCCATGCAATCGGCTACAAACATTATTACATTCCTCAATACGCCGGCCACTACTTTCGCAGCCAATTTTTGCAGCTAACTATTGCACATGCATTCCCTCTGCCATTCCACATATCGCATTGAATGGAGTAGAGTAGAGTAGAGTAGAGCTCGAACACAAGTTTTCAGTAAACATAGTAACCAACTAACGCGTGAAGTCATGGAGACAGCGCACATCACCTGGTCACAAGACGCATGCGCGAGTAGCCCCTCCTTATCGATTACGTCCGAAGAACTGACATTTTTAGCGGGGGGATATGATGATTACAGTTTTCCCCCTTGTTCAGTGCGGTATGTATGATTGACTGTGAATATATGTATGTTTTTAGGTTTCTCCTGTTGGTTGGAGATGTTATATATTCTTCGTTGCAAGCAATAAACTTCAGTTGCAAGTCAGCGCTCGTCAGTGTCGCGTCTCCCTGCTTGTCTCCGTCAAAACCGCGCTGTTCCGTTTCAAATATGATATGTGGATCCCACGATAAATTTTCATGAAAGTGAACTGCAAGAGGTTTTACAGTGTCTATCTTTATGGCGGGATAATCCAGAACTATGGTGTCTGTTATTGAGAAGTTTATTTGTGGTAATGAAAATATGATAGCTCTTGTTTTGTTTACATTTATTTGTAAGGAATTCAAATTGCACCTCGAGCTAAGACTTTGAAGAACATCGTTTATATCACTAGTAGTATTGTGTATATCCTGTGAAAGGAATATAAGTGTCGTATCATCTGCAAATATGACATAATTAAGTGTTTTATTAGTATTTGTGATGTCATTTATATAGAGATTAAGCAACAAGGGACCTAAAATACTCCGTGGAAGCCCTGTATTTACGGGTTTACATGAAAGATGAGCAGTCATTGACTTCTACACGTTGCGTGCGATTCCGGAGGAATGATGCTATGAGATCTAATGGTAAACCGCGAACACCCTACAAGTGTAATTTTATTAGTAGTGTTTGATGATTCACTCGGTCGAAAGCCTTAGAGAAGTCTATGTAAATGCCTATGAGTGATTGCTTTTCCTCGAATGTTCTGAGAATAACGTCTTTCCGAGTTAAAAGGTAAAGTTCTGTGGAACGGCCACTGCGAAAGCCACACTGGGGGTCATTAGGTATATTTAATTTATCAGTGAACTTCGTTAATCTTGTCAAAATATACTTTTCTAGGCCTTTAGAAAAAATGGGTAATATGGAAATTGGTCGGAAATTTAAAAAATTATTTTTGTCACCTCCTTTTATCACAATAACCTTTGATAGCTGCATTTTCTTAGGAAAGACACCTGTACTGAGCGCTAAGTTATCAAGATTGTATAGATGTGGTAAAATAATGTCTTTACAACGTTAACTTGCCTTATCTGTATTCCATCTATGTCACAAACTGCACTATTTTTATAGGAATTCAGTATACCGAAGATTTCATTATCATCTGCACGACTGAGATATATACTGCTGTAGTTTTTATTTATTTGGTTCGCTGCCTCTGCGTAATGCGTACTGACCACTAAACACGTAAAAAAATAGTTCAATGGCTTCCTTAGTTCTGAACCCTTAATAGGTGCATTGTTTAGCGTCAATTCTTTAATAGTTTATGTGGAATGTGAGCGACAAAGCACTTCGTTTATATTTTTTCACATAACATCGGGCTTGGTCTTTTCATACTGCTGAAAAGCACTACAATAATATGCACGTTTTGTATTTCGCACGTAGGCGTTGGCTTTATTCCGATGTTGTTTAAATATAGTCCAATCACCTGAGCTGCGCGAAGTTAAAAACCTTCGAAAGAGTTTCTTTTTCTTATCACCTTTATGCACCCTCTAGTCATCCATGGCATACGGGAAATACACGCGTTCTTTATCTCTTTCAAAGAGAACGATTCGGCCTAAGCTTCTGCAAACTTCTGAATAAAAATGTTATACGCCTCATCTGATGTCATCGCTCCAGTTACGGCATCTCATCATCATCATCATCATCATCAGCCTAGTTACGCCCACTGCAGGGCAAAGGCCTCTCCCATACTTCTCCAACTACCCCGGTCATGTACTAATTGTGGCCATGTCCCTGCAAACGTCTTAATGTCATCCGTCCACCTAACTTTCCGCCGCTCCCTGCTACGCTTCCCTTCCCTTGGAATCCAGTCCGTAACCCTTAGTGGCCATCGGTTATCTTCCCTCCTCATTACATGTCCGGCCCATGCCCATTTCTTTTTCTTGATTTCAACTAAGATGTCGTTTACCCGCGTTTGTTGCCTCACCCAATCTGCTCTTTTCTTATCCCTTAACATTACACCCATCATTCTTCTTTCCATAGCTCGTTGCGTCGTCCTCAATTTCAGCAGAACCCTTTTCGTAAGCCTCCAGGTTTCTGCCCCATATGTGAGTACTGGTAACACACAGTTGCTATACACTTTCCTTTTGAGGGATAGTGGCAACCTGTTGTTCATGATTTGAGAATGCCTGTCAAGCACACCCCAGCCCATTCTGATTCTTCTGGTTATTTCAGTCTCATGATCCGGATCCGTGGTCACTACTTGCCCTAAGTAGATGTATTCCCTTACCGTAAAGCAGTGATTTGGGCTTGTTGGTAAGACATCGTGAGGCTTATAGCGCGTTAAAAGGACAAGGACGAAGGTGAGACGTGACACACAGAGGCGCTATTTATTTCGAGCAAGGGACCAATACATATATACAACTTTTTCGCGTACATCATACATGCGCTGTTTACAAAATACCTTTACACACTATTGCGCAGGTACGATAACTCTTTGTGGGAAAGGGCAATGGATGGTTTGGACACACAGTTATCGCCAAGCCTATCAATCAATTCCGCTTCTATAATTTCGCGAGTTAACCTACCTCGGGCTTTTCGCGCCTGTGTGTGTCACGTCTCACCTTCGTCCTTGTCCTTTTAACGTGCTATAAGCCTCACGATTCCCTTACCACTTCCAGTGCTTCGCTACCTATCGTAAACTGCTGTTCTCTTCCGAGACTGTTAAACAATACTTTAGTTTTCTGCAGATTAATTTTCAGACCCACCCTTCTGCTTTGCCTCTCCAGGTCAGTGAACATGCATTGCAATTGGTCTCCTGTGTTACTAAGCAAGGCAATATCATCAGCGAATCGCAAGTTGCTAAGGTATTCTCCATCAACTTTTATCCCCAATTCTTCCCACTCCAGGCCTCTGAATACCTCCTGTAAACATGCTGTGAATAGCATTGGGGATATCGTATCTCCCTGTCTGACGCCTTTCTTTATAGGGATTTTGTTGCTTTCTTTGTGGAGGACTACGGTGGCTATGGAGCCGCTATAGATATCTTCCAGTATTTTTACATATTGCTCATCAACACCCTGATTCCGTAATGCCTCCATGACTGCTGAGGTTTCGACTGAATCAAACGCTTTCTCGTAATCAATGAAAGCTATATATAAGGGTTGGTTATTTTCTGCACATTTCTCTATCACTTGATTGATAGTGTGAATATGGTCTATTGTTGAGTAGCCTTTACGGAATCCTGCCTGGTCCTTTGGTTTACAGAAGTCTAAGGTGTTCCTGACTCTATTTGCGATTACCTTAGTAAATACTTTATAAGCAACGGACAGTAAGCTGATCGGTCTATAATTTTTCAAGTCTTTGGCGTCCCCTTTCTTATGGATTAGGATTATGTTAGCGTTCTTCCAGGATTCCGGTACGCTCGAGGTTATGAGGCATTGCGTATACAGGGTGGCCAGTTTCTCTAGAACAATCTGACCACCATCCTTCAACAAATCTGCTGTTACCTGATCCTCCCCAGCTGCCTTCCCCCTTTGCATAGCTCCTAAGGCTTTCTTTACTTCTTCTGGCGTTACCTGTGCGATTTCGAATTCCTCTAGGCTATTTTCTCTTCCACTATCGTCGTGGGTGCCACTGGTACTGTTTAAATCTCTATAGAACTCCTCAGCCACTTGAACTATCTCATCCATATTAGTAACGATATTGCCGGCTTTGTCTCTTAACGCACACATCTGATTCTTGCCTATTCCTAGATTCCCATAATTAAATTAATGAAATGTGCGCTTTCTTGATAAGGTGACGTGAACACATTTAGTGACATTTCCCAGGTATTGCACACATGTTCCTATAAGGTCTAAAGCACCACTTTCGAAATGATGAGTGTCTCGAATTAAGCAGGATATTCATGATTTTTAGAAAGATGGTTGTGCATAAAAATGTCATTGCCTCGAAATTTGCATTGAGACAACTGCCTCGAAGGCCCTCGCAAAAAATTTGCCAGGGATTTTGAAGAGTGCTTGCGTGTGGGAATGTGAAAGCACCATACCGTTTGTAGACCTAGGGACATCATGAATGCGCTCATATTATAGACTGATAACGTGACAGAATAAAAATGACAAGAAAGGTTTCAGCACGAGTGAGCTTAATAAAATAAAGAAGGTAACAAATTGTGGTGTAATATAGCATAGTGATACCGTTGTAAACAATGATTTTGTTTCTGTCTTTCAGATATTCAAAATGGGAGCAAGCATAAATCACATTTAATCTTTTATTGCATGCTGCCCTACTGCGGACAAATTTCGGTTATATTTGGAGGTGGTTATACTTGGGGACTCTAATACTGCAATCCGCAAAATACCAAATTCGTGAACCGGCACGGAAAATTCGCAATCGTCAGACCCCCATCAAACCAATTAAGCTAATCTGGAGTCTAGGTTTTGACGAAAACTCGTCTGGCGAGGAAAGAACATGGCTGAATAAACGTACACTCGCCAACTGAAAAAATTCGAAACACAGATTGACGTTTCGGCGCCCAATACGGGTGCCTTGTTCACAATGAACGAATGCATGGTGGTCTTTATTATATACGCGTTGGAAGACGTAATGCGCTTGCGTGCAATTCAGGGAGGGGTCCACGTGTCCGGTTTATCGTGTTAGTAGTAGATTGCATGCAGAATGATTCCAGTTAATACTGTGTCCAGTCTTTCCGGGATGCTCTGCCAGGGCGCTGGAGACCATGTGTCCTTTGGCTACATCATGTAGCCAAAGATCAAGCCCAATCGGATTGGGCTTGATCGCGTTTAAAAGTGCGCTGTGTGACACCCATATTACTTGCATTTCCCTGTTTTTCCCCGTTTTCATGTATCTGCCTCTTACAATCTTGCTGCAATAAATTGTTGTCTCCTATTTTCGTGTTCTTGACTGTGCAGCAAGTGCATTTATATTAAGGAACACGGCACATTTATTTACAATGCACCTTTTGGAGTGAGTTACTAGACGTACAATATCATAAGCGATAAAGTTCTACTTCCTCAATAGTTGACATGATTGTTGCGCTAACTTATAGCTTGAAACAGCAAATATGAATTTAAATGAAACTAACATGAGTGAAACACCTTTGGGCGCTCGTCGTCACAACATATAAACAGCGGCACAAGCGCCTGCATGAAATCACGCGATTTAACAAGAGGTATGGGTTACAAAAAAATAAGATAATACAAAAAACGAAACTGAAATAGGAGCCTCCGAGATTCGGCAGCGTGCGCGACCACCTTGGACTCTGGTGCGTTTCGCCGATTCCGCTAGATGCGCTGAGAGCCAAAGTCGGCAGCAGGCGCCTATGGGAGTGTCCGTTCATATCGTATATTATGTTACTCTACGCCTCAGCCGTCAATAGACCTCAGACTCTGCCCAGGCGGCGCTGCGGAAAAACCCGTCACCAGCCTTGGCGCTAACCATCGCAGCCTTGGCGCTAACTGTGTATTGCAAGGAAAGCTGTCCGCAACCGAAGGTGCATAGGCCACAATGGACCCTCCATGTTCGTTCGTGTTGAGGCGCGGTTTCCTAAAAATCAAGGACCTGGAAACCGGTTTCCGCCCATCCACGCTTCGGAAAAGAAGCTCAGCAGGGCGAAGTACGTGTGCAATATAAAATAAAGTCTCAAGTGTTATTTCGGCGTGCTGCAACTCGCAAGTACAGAGAGCAACAGGTTTGTCTATAGGCATATCAGCATAAAAATCTAAGCATTTCAAATTGTTTCATATTGAATATGTCCTGAACACAAGACTTATGAAGTATCTCCAATATTTTTATGTATGTTATCGTAATGTTTTGTCTCGCAATTATTTACAGATAGTAAATCCTTTCATAGCCTTTTCCAGGGCAGCAAGTAGAAAACGTTTTCCAAAGCAGCAAACAGCGTGCGATCACAACGAAAGTAAGCTTCCTACAGTGCCTACGCGCTGCATCTTTCTTTCTCGCAGGAGCTACAGCATCGCCAAGTACCGTAATTTGAACTTTTTGCATACGCTTCGAGCAACAAGCGCGCATAAATAAATGTAAATAAATGCGACCTTTTTTTCTTTACACATGTGCGTTATTTCGCAATTACTCATCCAGTGCTCCTACAGCAACCTTATTGCTCACATTTGAAAAACGCAGTCGAGCAGGCTCAGCACATTGCGAAGCGTGCTTGTTTATCGGCGCAGGACATACAAAATACCGAAAGTAGAAATGAGCTCGCGATGCAACGATGCTCTATAACAGGATTTTTAATTCATAAACGAACCAAAATGTTTGGTTAGACTGACGAGACAAATCTCTCCGTTCCACTTGTTGAGTCCAGCGGAGACTGACGTCTGTTAAAAGGCGAAGATATCGATGGCACATAAGCAAGATGGTTCGCAACGTTGTTTTTTCTGTTACCAACGAAGTGACGGCTGCAGATTCTTGAGTTTTTGCTTATTTACCACGGTCCTCCGTCAGGGCTACGCCACACAATTACAGAAAAACAAAATTGTCGCACTTTCTCATTCGAGCCGCTGTGTTGTGGGGAATGCAAGTAATTCGATTACCCAACACGTTGAACGGCCCGTATACTCAACGGTCTCACCTTTCCCCTTCATACGATCGCGATAGAAATCGGCAAAGCGGAACGTTGGTATTCCGTCCTTCACGTTCACGGCAATTTACAACACAACGGTGGCGTCGATTGCGGCGTTTCTTTGTAGCGCGCGGAGCTATCGCGGTTGCCGTCATTTCCGCCATCAGTCTGAAGAGTTAGCCAGCAAGCGCTTTATGGCAGTATAGCGGCGTGTCCAACTAGCGTAGAAATTCATAGCTCTCTGTCTCGGTGTAAAATGCGCAAAACGCTCGCCATATGGACCAATATCTAGTTAAATCGTTGTTCCGCAGTCGCTAGCTGCATAGGCAACTTAGCAAGGGAGTCGTGCTTCGCACTGCTCAATTACTGCCTCTTCACAACGGCAGGTGGCGCTACGCGTCTTGCAAAACTCCAGAGTCTGACGTCCATACCGCCGCCCCATATTTTGTCACGATGGCACCATCGGCACGGCTCCGTGAGCAGCTATCAAGCTGTTCACTTTTGTTATCCTCCTTTCCACGGCGGCAGCGCATTGTCTTGATGCCAGCGACGCGCTATTAGCCCCGAGAATTAGGAGTGGCGCCCCCTCGCGAGTGACGTCACGGCCAGGACGCTGCTCGCTCCGGCTCGCTCGGCTGCCGCGCGCGCTCGTTCCCTTCGTGTATGCTTGGGGTATGGGTGGCTCGAGCCGTACGTATTCAAGAATACGTCGGCTTCTTTCAGATGCCATACCTTAACCACAGTTTCTTCTTCAAAGGCGTGTGAGTCGAGAAACTTTGCGACTTGGATATCGCAAGCTAAGTAGCGTTAAAGGGGTCTACTAGGTTTTGCAATGCATATATGCGCCGTGTCTATCGGTAAATTTTGACTAAAAAAAGAATATCTGCAAATTCAACGCGCGAAGTTGTGTATGATGCTTCGCTAAACATTTAACATTCCTTTAGTATTTAGCTATGAGAGGCATTGCATTTTACGTGGAAGAAAAATTTGGTAATTGGCGCCAACATGTTATCTGATTTTAGAAAGACACTGCCCAGCGAAGCTCTCATCATGATTCCTATTACTCTGGTGCGTTGTTCTATTCAAATATGGCCATTCATTAATGCGTAAAAAAATAGTTAGGCGCGCATTTCTTATGAAAAAGTTTGCTGCTACTTTCATCCCCCTCTGAAACAGGCCTCCAAAAAACGAATTGCTCAAGGCTGCTAACACGACGGCGCGTCATGTAGAGTATTTACATAGTTAATTCACAAACACCATAGTAGCAATCACCTGAGAGAAAAGTTTCGCTGTTAAGATCGAGAGCCACTCAACTGAAAGTGATGAAATGTTTCATAGTGGCCCTCAGTAGCCTTTATCGACAATATGGCACACCCCTGATCACGTAACGGTAGCAATCGACTGTCCGTATGGCGAGGCACGCTATGTTCGCGAAACCCATCAGTTCACTGCAACTTCGAATTAAAACCATGAAGCATGTTTTTTACAGCGCCAACTGGAATGGCTAAAGTATTCTCGAGCTACTACACCGCAGCTTAGATTTCCTGTATACAAAAGGAAAATTCAAGCACCTTCTGTCTCACCATGTCTCGATCCAGCGTTATTCAATGATACAAACGGATATCTATTCGCTTCGTCGGTACATAAAAGAGAACCTTGCAGGCAAATTAAGTTTGCTCCAATCCAATCGCAAACATTCATAAAGAAAGCACCACAAGCCTGTGGTGCTTTCTTTCCAACACACATCTTTCCAACACACAAGTCGTGTGTTGGAAAGATGGCCGAGCACGCCATGCTTAACCGCCTCACTGACCATCTCGAGTCTAACGAATGCTATACACACAACATGATTGGCTTTCGGTCGGGGCTTTCGACTCAGGACGCCATGAGACTGATCAAGCACCAGATCATTGACTCTACCTCCGCCGACACTAAGGCAATTCTCGGCTTGGATCTGGAAAAGGCTTTTGACAACATATCGCACGCCTTTATTCTCAAGAGCCTGACAGAGTGTAACGTCGGCAAACGGGCGTACAATTTCGTGCGATCCTTCCTTTCCTCAAGGTCCACTAGACTCAAGATTGACGAGTTTTTGACCCACGAAATCCAGCTGGGGCCAAAGGGAACACCTCAGGGGGCGGTGATCTCCCCGACGCTGTTCAACATCTCCCTGATCAACCTGTCGAGGGCCTTGAACAAAATCCCCAACATTAACCACACGATCTACGCGGATGACATCACCATCTGGTGCTCCAGTGGATGTGAAGGGCAGGTCGAGGGTGCTTTGCAAGAGGCCATCGATGTGACGGAGCGGTATCTTATCCCCACCGGGCTAAAGTGCTCGCCCGCTAAATCCGAGCTCTTGCTCTACAAGAAGAGGCCCAGAGGCGGTTCACACCGGTCCTGGAAGCCAGCAACAGAGAGCCACATTACATTATTCACCGGCAAGGGCTCCCCAGTACCGCGCGTAGACACTATCAGGGTCCTAGGAATGTTTATCGAGTCAAACGGGGCCAATGGAGCCGCCCTCAAACGCATTTTTTCCAAGACCGAAAGCGCCCTCGGCCTGATCCGAAGAATCGCCAACAAGTACCGCGGAATCAAGGAAGACAATCTGATCCGGATTATCCACGCCTTCGTGCTATGCCACCTCGCTTATTCAGGGGCTATGCACAACTGGCTCGTATCGGAGCGCAACAAGATCAATGCCCTAATCAGAAGAGTCTTCAAGCTTGCCCTCGGCCTTCCCATCCGAACGCACACAAAAGACCTCCTCAATTTGGGAATTCACAACACGTTCGAAGAAATCGTTGAAGCCCAAGAATTTTCCCAGTTTGTCAGACTCTCCGGTACCCCAGCGGGCCGAGCCATACTTGGCAAGCTGGGACGTAACCCCATGGTCGTCAGTCTCGACGCTGTGAAGCTGCCCAGCGACGTCAGGTCCAAGATTTACATACACCGGACGCCACGAAATATGCATCCCACCTACAACGAAGGACGAAGACGAGCCAGGGGTAAAGCTCTGCTCGCCAGTGCCCGCTTGAACAAGGACCGAACATGCTTCGTAGACGCTGCTTCGTACGTTCAAGAAGAGGCCTTCTCCTCAGTGGTCATCGACTGCGATTCCAAAATCCTTAGCTGTGCTACCGTCCGCACTTCTAATTCCAGCGTTGGAGAGCAAGTTGCGATTGCTCTTGCATTGACGGACAGTGTACATGACACGATTTATTCGGATTCCAAGGCCGCTGTCAGGGCCTTTCAGATGGGAATGGTGGCTCCCCAGGCCCTACGTATCATCCGAAGTACCAAAGACATGAAACATCACTCTTTGGCCTGGTTCCCTGCGCACCTTGGAACCATTGAGGGTGCCTCGATCAACCCCAACGAGGAGGCGCACTCGGCTGCACGAGGTTTGACTGACCGTGCGCCGGGCAACGCGTCCTCTCCTGAGCGACCCGAGCCTCTCTGCTCGTACAACGAAATCTGCAAATACAATTATCTGTCAAGAAGAGTCCTACCTTCGCCGCACTCCTCGCTGTGCCGGGCCCAGGCAGTCACTCTCAGACTTCTACAAACAAGCACTTACCCGAGCCCCGCGGCGCTGCACACAATTTACCCCGAACAGTTCCCAAGCCCGGACTGCCCTCTGTGTGGTGATTATGCGGACTTCGAACATGTCCTGTGGGGCTGCGCCTCTGCCGGTCCCCTTTTCACTCACGATGAAATGATGAGGCTAACTATGGCCCAGGATCCGACCTCTCAAATCCTGGCAGTCCAGAGGGCTCGCGACAGGGCCGTCAGGTTCCACCTGATGGTCCCCGAGTGGGCCTAGCCAGGTGGCGTGGAGTTTACTTACGCCTATAGTGGACGAAATAAAGTTGTTTCACTCACTCACTCACTCACTCACCACAAGCCTTGCATATACTTTCACTTGATTTCTGACCCTCCACCGGGGGAATTTCGATATCTTCAATATGTCCCATACTACTAATCATTGACGCTTCGACTTCTTTTTGGCTGCAGCGATGCGGTCCAGCAGGCATACTTCACTAAAAAAATTGGGCCGAGCAGCCTGTGTCAGTTCGCCAAACAGATTCGTCATGTATATTCCTCAAGCAGCAAGCACCAGTAAATTTCTCAAGTGAGTTTGATTTATTTATTAATTTCCATTTACACACACACATGTAAAGAGGAGTGGTAAGTGGAGGTGGATGAGGGAAAAAGTCGCACAGACGCGGCTGGAGGTAACGTCACCCCCTTAGGTACAATATGGCTGCATGGGGTAACACAGCAAGCGCCATATAAATTACATTTTTATAGTGGCCATAAAACATTGCAGTTATACAATATATGAAAAAACAGTGAAATATTTCCACAATAACAATGCAAAACACACTGCGGCATTGAAATAAATAAATAATATACACTTGGTAATATAGACAAAAAAAGAGGAACATAACTTACATTATTAATCATTAACAAACGCGCCCTAAAGAGG
Organism: Dermacentor albipictus; assembly: GCF_038994185.2. Classification (NCBI taxonomy): domain Eukaryota; kingdom Metazoa; phylum Arthropoda; class Arachnida; order Ixodida; family Ixodidae; genus Dermacentor; species Dermacentor albipictus. The sequence continues at coordinate 8,463,700 of NW_027225570.1, read as the reverse complement.
TGAGTTGAACGTGTAACACGGAAAAGGAAATATATATTGGTACATTCCTATTTGTACTCCGTAAATAGCTGTAAGCCTTCATTAACTTTACTTCAAATTTCCGCCGCTTAAAAAAAATAAACACGTGAAGAACCGCCTAATATTCACAGGCAGTTAAAGAAGCAAGTGAGGCGTGTAGAATCTAAGCTCCAGTATTAGTTAAGTCCCCGTGCTACTGCCGAGCGTTTCTGTGAGGAAATGCAAAAATTCGATATTATACCATGAACTACTCGTCGTGAGCAAACCTATTTTAGCGGAATAAAATCAACCTAAGTGCTGTAGAACTCATATATAGCCAGCTTTGTGGCATACTTGTTGCACCGCGGCAGGTATGGTATCATAACTGGATTCCTATAGGCTATGCTTTTGCGATTGTCTATCCGCGCATGAAAAACCCGCAATGGGCTGGTCTGCGTCGCTTCGGCTGGCACTGTAGCGTTGCCTTCGAGAGCTGCATTGTTGTCTAAGAAATTAGCTCTTTGAATAAATGTTCGCAAAGGAAGACGTCATAAAAATATATTTGAGACGACCACCATAAGTATACAAGCAGAGAGAACGAGGTCGAACAAACGAAAACACCGCAGAAAGCGCCCGGACAACGCCCGAACTGTAGCAGACGACAGGCGCGAGTCCGTGCCCTGACGTCACGCGAGCGGCGCTCGCAGCGCCGCTCGTGTTCGTTCTCGGGGCTAATAGACGACCGCACGCCAAGTTTCGCCCGAGACGCCAGCGCTCGTTTCTCCCCTGGCGGAGCGATTTCATCTCCAACGCGGGTTTCCGTCGCCGCTTCCCTTCGCGGTCGAGCTCGCGTTCAGTTCGCGCTGCGCGGGAAACGTCTGTTGTTTGCGACAGCGCCTCTTCGGATGACCGGGAATTATTATTGTGTTAACTGTCACGACAGCAATGTAAACATGAAAAGGTTGATGCCACCAGTGAAATTCTGCCGATTCACAAGAAAATGGTACGAAAGAAGCAGACGACAGACATGGATTACTGCGGTGCGCCGAGCGAAGTAAACATCTGGCAAACGAAGCGAGCTCGTTCATTGATCACTCCTGAGTGTATGACGGTTTCTATATGTAACCCACGTGAAATTAATAATTACTCGGTACATAATCCTTTTATTCATATAAAAACTTTAAGTTCGACGAGCGCTTGTCCTGTCTTCTTTCTCGTGTTTCGTTTGTGTGTGCGCTGCCCAAGAATGGAAACCACGTCTGTTGTATGCGCTAGCAGTGGCCGAAGTTCACGCGTGCCGAGAAATTGAATATGTGCATGATGCATTCAACATGACCGGAGTTTATTCCCGCTTCACCACTGCACCGATTGATCGGGTTACTGGACGATACACACCTGCGTCTTGGTCGCGCCGGCATTGCTGAAGCAGGAATGATTAATAATACTTTCAACTTCCGTCTCTTGAGTACTGTTAAAAAATGGCCAAGCTGTCTACATTGCTGCCTCTATTCCATATTGTAGGGGACGTACTAGTTAAAGTTGTGTGCGCATGTCGTACTTGTGCTATGCAGCGATATATCTTGTTTATTTCCGCACAGTGTCGATAGAAGTCCGTTGTCGCCATCAGAGACAACACGGATTTGTAGCAAACATAATGTGAGAAACTGCAAAAATGACTTTAGCTCGTAGGTGCCGTATGTATGTGCCGCATCGTATGTGCTGACGGTTTTTCCGGTGGCACATACGATGTCGTTTCCAATTACCCGCTCAGCGTCCCTTACATGGTTAAGCAGACGCTGCCCTTTCGCCGCATTGCAGCCATAAAAATAATCGTCAAGCGTACCGATCTTCTTAAAGGCAAATATAGCGTGTGCAGTTTGTTTCACACTAACGGGAAAACTCGGAACGTATTGCGTCGCGATGCGGCAAGCAATGGAGTCGTGCGGCGGCAGCAGCTCGAGCAGGCGCAAACGCTTGAGGGGCAGTGTCGTGATCTGCGTCGTCTGCTACGGCGGCGCGCGCTGGCCGCATTTTCGGGAAGCGTGGTACTGTCAGGGGCAGTGCACCTATTTCATCGGTACTGCAGGAACTGAGCTGATATTCTTTACTAAACGTTGTGCGTCGCCACACTCTGATCCTTCATTGGCGATAATGGAGTTCCACAAACTTCTTTTGACAACATGGTTCATTTGTTCTTTCGAAGGGCCGGAGTACTGAGCGTGTGCACGTATATTTCTTCACTGTGTGTGCTACCGTAATGAGCAGCGACAAAACGCACCAAGATGTGCGCGCAATGTGCTCAGTCTTTGTTTGACTCGAAAGGAAAACAAAGCACTCAACAATGGGAGTCGAACACGATGAAACAAACGGACACGATTAAATGAACGTTTCAGGTTCAGAGAATGAGCTGGAAGTGATTTTTCTCGATAATCATTCGCTACACCAGACAGACCCTGCCCGCCGGTGGGGAATTGGACACGTCACGCTCGGAACTTCAGTTGGTATCTCCTCATGTCCCCAGCGGCAGCGATGACAGCGCTCATCCTGCAAGGCAGTGAAGTGTAGGATGACTTGATCAGGGATGTGTTCATTCGCTGCACGTCTCAGTCACTGACGATGGTGGATCGAAGCCTATCCTCGGGCGAGTGATAGAGGGGATGTTGCGCCAGCGATACTTTCAACGTGCCCCAGACATTTTAAATGATGTTGGCGCCCGGGGACTGAGGCGGCCGCTCCAAGAGAGTGACTGCGCGCTCTTCTAGCAGTTCTTGCACAGCACGAGCAGTGTGGATCGGCGTCCTATCGCGTTAGAATATATAGTCGCCTTCCAGAAACGGGCCGTCAAGAATGTATGGAATCAGTACGTCGTCTATGACTGCCATGCAGCGATGAACTTACATTCGAGGCGTATCAGTGGGCGTCGCGCAACTCTTAGCAAAGAATACCGGCTCCTTTCACGCAGTAACGATGTGATCAGCGCCCTGCACCTGACAGTAGAACGTTTCTCGACAATGCGGCCAGCGTGCGCCGCCGTAGCAGACGACGCCGTTCAAGATCCCGCCCCTCGAGCATCTGCGCGAGCTGCTGCGCTTCGAGTTTTCCCCTAAATGTGAGAGAGACTGTACACCGCCCTTCGAAGGAAATGTCCACGCGCACACACCACGCGCGGCGCGAAACGTGCCCAAACACGCGCAGTGCAGGAGGCAATCAAGGCGGCGCGAACGAGAGAAGGGAGAGGGGTACCACCGCTAATAGAATTTTGCTCCTCATGCGGCGCTCTCAACGCCGGCGCAGCAGCGCCGCTCTCGGTGCCGTTCTTGTATACCCGAGAATTAGGAGTGGCGCCCTCTCGTGAGTGACGTCACGGCCAGGACGCCGCTCGCTCCGGCTCGCTCGGCTGCCGCGCGCGCTCGTTCCCTTCGTGTATGGGGTATGGGTGGCTCGAGCCGTACGTATTGAAGGCTACGTCGGCTTCTTTCAGCTGCCATACCTTAACCACAGTTTCTTCTTCAAAAGCGTGTGAGTCGAGAAACTTTGCGGCTTGGATATCGCAAGCTAAGTAGCGTTAAAGGGGTCTACTAGGTTTTGAAATGCATATATGCGCCGTGTCTATCGGTAAATTTTGACTAAAAGAAATTACCGATGATTACGTTACTTCCTAATGCGAAATTTGAGCGCAGCAAATAAGCTGTTTCACCTTTTCGATAGATTGAGGCAAAGAAATCGAGCAACACATGTATGCGCTATCACAGAATTTTTTTTTTATTTTTCACACGTATTCCTTTAACAAAGACTCCACTAACAGTTCTTGACAGTCATGAAGGAAGCTTTGTGGTCGGAGAAATAGACTGATATATGTTCGACTTGGTACACCAATGCTTGATTCTCAAAGACGAGATCTATACAAGTGCCTCGCGAGGTTGTCACAGCCGTGGGACGCGTTACGAGCGAGAGGAACGGGATGTTCTCCCGCATAAGTGTTAGGAAATTGCTGTTTGTCTTTATGTCAACATTAAAGTCCCCCACTACTAACATCGGTGTGGATCGATGGACGGTTAATGCGAGTTGCAGGAAGTGCACGACGTCTTTCGTGAGTGCGGTAGCGGACTCACGAAAGCGGTATCAGTCGGTCGCTGCTAGCGCTGGGGGGATGAAAGGGGGGCGGAGCTGGTTACGAGGCCGACGACAACGCCGACGTGAAACCCAGGAACGGACGCCAAAGAGCCATTTGTGTAGCCAGCCCTCCTCCACAGTCTCTCCTCCTCCCTTCCATCATCCTCCCTCGCCCGGAGAGCCGACAGCGCGCATGCGCGGCGGCGGAGCAGATTCGTCGGCGAGCTGGTTACGAGGCCGACGACAACGCCGACGACGACGCGAAACCCAGGAACGGACGCCAAAGAGCTGCGCTCTAAAAAAGAATATCTGCAAATTCAACGCGCGAAGTTTTGTATGATGCTTCGCTAAACATTTAACATTCCTTTAGTATTTAGCTATGAGGGGCATTGCATTTTACGTGGAAGAAAAATTTGGTAATTGGCGTCAACATGTTATCTGATTTTAGAAAGACACTGCCCAGCGAAGCTCTCATACACCTACATTCCTATTACTCTGGTGTGTTGTTCTATTCAATTATAGCCATTCATTAATGCGTAAAAAAATAGTTAGGCGCGCATTTCTTATGAAAAAGTTTGCTGCTACTTTCATCCCCCTCTGAAACAGGCCTCCAAAAAAACGAATTGCTCATGGCAGCTAACACGACGGCGCGTCATGTAGAGTATTTACATAGTTAATTGACAAACACCATAGTAGCAATCACCTGAGAGAAAAGTTTCGTAGTTAAGATCGAGAGCCACTCAATTGAAAGTGATGAAATGTTTCATAGTGGCCCTCAGTAGCCTTTATCGACAATAAGACACACCCCTGATCACGTAACGGTAGCAATCGACTGTCCGTATGGCGAGGCACGCTATGTTCGCGAAACCCATCAATTCACGACAAATTCGAATTAAAACCATAAAGCATGTTTTTTACAGTGCCAACTGGAATGGCTAAAGCATTCTCGAGCTACTACACCGCAGCTTAGATTTCCTGTATACAAAAGGAAAATTCAAGCACCTTCTGTCTCACCATGTCTCGATCCAGCGTTATTCAATTATACAAACGGATAACTATTCGCTTCGTCGGTACATAAAAGAGAACCTTGCAGGCAAATTAAGTTTGCTCCAATCCAATCGCAAACATTCATAAAGAAAGCACCACAAGCCTTGCATATACTTTATGCAGATGATACTACTATTATTAATTCCAATAAATGTATTACAACCTTAGTATCTAACCTTAATAGCGACTTACACAGCCTGATGGAGTGGTGCCAAACTAACCAGCTACAGATAAACCCGTCTAAAACAAAATTTGTTGTATTCACTTCCCACCAACGAGCACTTCACTCCATTCCTCCTATCTTATTAGGCGGAAGTCCTATCCCTGCAAGTTTTTCATGCAATTATCTTGGCATAGAAGTAGACAAACATCTTAAATTTACTGAACACACAACCAAACTAAAACAGAAGATTGCCTACGGAATTAGGGTACTTCTAAAAGCACGAAACATATTTGACCATCAAATATTACTGTCATTATACTTTTCATTTATTCATTCCTACATCATTTACTGCGTTACTTGCTGGGGAAACACTTACGTAACCCATTTAAACTCATTGCAAATTCTACAGAATCAGGCTATTAGGATAATTACGTTTAGCCCATATAATAACAACGCCTCATATCTTTTACGAATTAATCACATTCTTACAGTCACACAACTCGTTAAATATAATCTAGGTACCTTTTTGTTCCGCCAAATCAATTACACACGACGCGATAGCTTGTTACCACAGTGTTCTCTATTAAATACTAATATTACCAGGTTCGCAATAAATAGGAACTTCATTTTACCTAAAATCCATACTAATTATGGCAAACAGAGCGTCCATTTTTCATCTATCGCATTTTGGAACACACTACCAATTTACATAAAAACACTTAAAATTCACGAATTCAAGAAACAGCTAAAAGATTACATTATGTCGAATACTGATGCCTAGTCCATACTCATAACATTTCTTTCAGGGTCCCTTCATTTCATTTTCATTGCCATACCGTTAGGTTTCTGTTCTTGTATCACATATACATTCGAGTTAACAAATTCTACTGTGTTCGTCACGTCATCTACGCAGTTACTTCATCAGTTGTCAACGAGATTGTGTTACAGAGCTTTTTTTCATGACATTTACGCATATGTAATTCTTCAATCATGGTATTCATACTAAACCTGTAATTTTTTAACAATGTGTTGAAAACTGCTGTACATTTGTTTTATTACGTTGACTTTGTAAAGGAGGTCCCATTGCAGTCTTTGACTCCGGGACCTCCTCCTGAATATTAACAACTTGTAATCATTCTAATTATCTCAATAAAAACCGATTCTGATATACTTTCACTTGATTTCTGACCCTCCACCGGGGGAATTTCGATATCTTCAATATGTCCCATACAACTAATCATTGACGCTTCGACTTCTTTCTGGCTGCAGCGATGCGGTCCAGCAGGCATACTTCACTAGAAAAATTGGGCCGAGCAGCCTGTGTCAGTTCGCCAAACAGATTTGTCATGTATATTCCTCAAGCAGCAAGCACCAGTAAATTTCTCAAGTGGGCTTGATTTGATTTAATAATTTCCATTTACACACACACATGTACAGAGGAGTGGTAAGTGGAGGTGGATGAGGGGAAAAAGTCGCACAGACGCGGCTTGAGGTAACCTCACCCCCTTAGGTACAATATGGCTGCATGGGGTAACACATCAAGCGCCATATAAATTACATTTATATAGTGGCCATAAAAAATTGCAGTTATACAATATATGAAAGAACAGTGAAATATTTCCACAATAACAATGTAAAACACACTGCGGCATTGAAATAAATAAATGATATACACTAGGTAACATAGACAAAAAAGAGGAACATAACATACATTATTAATCATTAACAAACGCGCTCTAAAGAGGTGAGTTGAACGTGTAGCACGGAAAAGGGAATATATATTGGTACATTCCTATTTGTACTCTGTAAATAGCTGTAAGCCTTCATTAACTTTACTTCAAATTTCCGCCGCTTAAAAAAAATAAACACGTGAAGAACCGCCTAATATTGACAGGCAGTTAAAGAAGCAAGTGAGGCGTGTAGAATCTAAGCTCCAGTATTAGTTAAGTCCCCGTGCTACTGCCGAGCGTTTCTGTGAGGAAATGCAAAAATTCGATATTATACCATGAACTACTCGTCGTGAGCAAACCTGTTTTAGCGGAATAAAATCAACGTAACTGCTGTAGAAGTCATATATAGCCAGCTTTGTGACATACTTGCTGCACCGCGGCAGGTATGGTATCATAACTGGATTCCTATAGGCTATGCTCTTGCGATTGTCTATCCGCGTATGAAAAACCCGCAGTGGGCTGGTCTGCGTCGCTTCGGCTGGCACTGTAGCGTTGCCTTCGAGAGCTGCATTGTTGTCTAAGAAATTAGCTCTTTGAATAAATGTTCGCAAAGGAAGACGTCGTAAAAATATATTTGAGACGACCACCATAAGTATACAAGCAGAGAGAACGAGGGCGAACAAACGAAAACACCGCAGAACGCGCCCGGACAACGCCCGAACTGTAGCAGACGACAGGCGCGAGTCCGTGCCCTGACGTCACGCGAGCGGCGCTCGCAGCGCCGCTCGTGTTCGTTCTCGGGGCTAATACCTGCACGATCATTGCGTCATGCATCGCTTCTGCAACCAAGCAAGCTTTTGGCGGCACACGTTCGCTGCTATATTGACAATAAGAATTTCAACTGCTTGCCTTCGAAACAACAGCGTGAATAAAAATCGAAAGCGGACTGGCCGGCCACAAAGAACATGCTCACGGGGCCAAACTATTGATGACAGCATCACAAAAGGCTAGGTGAGGTCAGGTTGACTTTACAGGTTTGCAAGTAATGACTGACGGGCTCGTTGCTTCATTATCACAGAAGGAACAGCGCTTCAAGTTGTTTGCACAGTTTGTGTGTGGTTCCTCCTTAGTGTCCCGTCTTGTGTCCCTCCTTGCCCCGTTCTGTGAGTTTGAATACGTTCGTTTTCTGCGTCAGTAAAGGGCCGTTTATAGTCCGACGTAACGCCCGCGCGTGCGCACGCTACGTCACGTCGGCGAAACACCGGCGCAGCCAACGTAACCGGCGGCTTCCGACGCGCCCCGACGGGCCCGGCGCCGATATGGCTCCTGAGCCATTCGCGCGTCGGAGTCGGCGGAACTCTCGCACCACAATGCATTGCGCGCGAAGAAAAAGGCACCAACTCCGCAGACGCCTTTCGCGGACGACGCGCGGCTTGGCGAACCTTCCGCGCATGCTCCGAAGATAGCAGCCTATGGCGCGCGCGTTGAAGTATAATAATAATAATAATATTTGGGGTTTTACGTGCCAAAACCACTTCCTGATAATGAGGCACGCCGTAGTGGAGGACTCCGGAAATTTCTACCACCTGGGGTTCTTTAACGTGCACCTAAATCTAAGCACACGGGTGTTTTCGCATTTCGCCCCCATGGAAATGCGGCCGCCGTGGCCGGGATTCGATCCCGCGACCTCGTGCTCAGCAGCCCAACACCATAGCCACTGAGCAACCACGGCGGGTTTGAAGTATAGAGGGGATGGCATCTCGGCTGGCGCAGCGCAACCGACGTAGCGTGACTGACCGCGAACGACGCTAGCCCGCGCGCCGATAACGTCGGACTATAAACGTGCCTTTACGCCTTCCAAGAACGTTTACTTCTACTAAATTTTTGTTCGCATGCGTCTTACAGAAGCATGTTCAATCGAAATTTCTTCGCTTGGCTGCATAATCTCGAGGACGGGCTCCAAGCTGCTCATTTTCTTTAGCAATGTAAGATCAATTAGTGAAAAGTTAATTAACGCACCTTTGTTAATTATGCACTCAATTTCTCAACTCACTCCGCATCCAAAGGTTACAAATCTGAACACTCGCATGATAAAATGATGTCACCATTGCTTCTATTGGTTTAATAGTTTTGTTTGGTGCAGTTGGAAGCAGCCGGCACATTGGTGGTGCGGTAGGCTTCTTATAAAGTATGAAAGTATGGACAGGTTATCTTGGCGCAAATCAACTTCATGAGCTTAAAAGGAAGCTGTAGCTCGGCTCGAACTTCGACGGGGCCTATTCATATACACGTAAAATGCAAGAAAGTTTTTCTGAGATTACCCCTGGACCAATTATAATGAAATTTGTTGCATTTGAGAGAGTAAGTTAAATTCTAGCGACGGTTGGAAGCGGAATTTAGACTTAGGGCCTGAATTTAGTGAAAAGAATAATAAAAAATTCAAAATTTGGAAAATAATAAACGCACGAAGTTTATGAATTAATAGCTCTGCATCAAGAACAGATATCGCGGTTCTTTCTGTAAACAGCATCCATTAGATCATTCAAAGCGGACAAGTTCTATATGTCAATTTATATCGTACGCGAATTTGTTATGTTGTATATGAGCGTTCTGCAAGATCTGTACTTCTATATTACTGAATTATTTTAGATTCATGTGGAACATAAACTTTGTCCGCTTTAGATCTACTATTAGATGCAATTCACAGAATTTTGATATCATGTCTCGTTGCTGAGTTACGGAGTTGTAAATTGATAGCCTCGTTTTCTGAAAATTCTCGATTTTTGCCAATTTTTAATAAAACAATTGGTGACCTCAATCAAAAATTTCAGACCACCAGTCACTAGATATTAAGTCTTTCTTTTAAATGCAACAGACCCAATCAAATGTCGCGCTGTGGTTGCCGAGAAAAACGAATTCTGCTTTTACATGTATTTAGATAGGAGCATGCGAGCTAAACCTTCCTCTTAAGCCCATGTGCCCAACCATGCACTTTTGACTTTACAATGGACTATTCTCAGCGCTACCGTAAATCGCACAGGGTGTGCGAGAACATTGTCTACGCTCCTGTTTGGATTTCTGAGCGCTGGTGGAATCATGCTCGGTTTCGTGCCATCAGCAGGACTAAGCATCAGCAGGTCTAAGGTTAAGATCTAAAGAAAAAATGCGGTGATTTTGTGACAATTAATGCTGACATGAAATGTGAGCTCCGGCACAATACCCGTGGTGGAATTGCACCTGGAATACAGGGCTGCATTCAACCACGAAATGCTGGTTTGATAAATACCAGTAATTGGAAAGTGTTTCTCTCTTCAATTTTCTGCATGGCGGCTCCACTACATGTGCAGTCCTTGGGGGCCCTTTTTAGCACGAGCACTATGCTTCGGCTAATATTAAAAGCAATGGTATTCTCCTTTTTCTCGGGGAGGGAGGGGGGGGGGCTTTTTTTAGCGTCTGATCACTGTTCCAAAGTTAGCTCAAGACGCACCTTAATGTGTTTCTAATATCCAGTATGTTATCACTGATTCTATAGCGAAAGCGCGCTATTTTTTCAGCTTGCGCGCGTGAAGCGAATACTGGCGCACATCCTCCATCACATTTGAGGACCCGAGATTGCGCTGCAATGTACGGGCATTCCAATCTGATGAACCGATGTCTTGATGCGTAGATCATATCCAGTGGAAGCACTACTATGCGCGCAGCCATCGTTGTGCTTTGAGTGTTTGCCAGTGCAAGCTCACCTTTTATGTTATATTCGTAACTCACTCTTTTGGAAGTGTTTTGTTCTTCACATCACTACAACGGGTGATAGCATAGACGTTCTCCATCTTCACTGAGTGAATACTGGGAAACGGACTAGGACTCTTCTTGGCATCTGCGTTCACACATTCATCGCTACAATTTGTTATTCATAACACACTTTGTAATTTAGAAGGCTGTAAATGACAGCAACCTTATATTAACATGAGGTCTTCATAACACAGAAAATTTAAATGCTTATTAGTCGGCTTTCAACTCATGTTAAGAAATTTCGACAAAGACATCCTTATGATAAGTAAAAGTCTATCCGCTTGACAACGTTTCATCTGAGTTCCCCTTTGCAAGGTGATACAGACTTGCAGGTGGTTCGTATCGGTGAGCCTCGACATATGTCCAACCGTCAAACAAAGAGTTATTCGGAATGTTTCATTTCAGGAAGGCGTGCTACCCTCCTGCCTTTCATTCCCGTTCGAAAACAGGCGTAAGACGAAAGTGCTGCATGAAGTGCGTCGAGTCCAAACCAAAGAGCTACCGTTACTCACGTCGCCTATATCGCTGTCATTTAGGCCTAGATAAGAAATATATATTTTAAGTCCGCGCATCGCGAATCCGAAATTAGCTGCCCCCTAGCAGCCCGAATAGGTTTCTCTCATTTCGTACTGCGCGCTAGCGGCTAATAGTGGCTCACGGAGCAGAGCGCTAAGTGTGGATGTGGCAATAGAGGGCGCTTCATATACTGTCTCGACACCCACCGAAAATTGCACGCCGCGCTGCTGGCCATTCCCAGAAAATTGTATATGTGACGCCCAGCCATTTGCAACACAGCAACATTGTTTCGCGATGGGAGAGTCCAGGTGAGGGACAGGGCAGTTATGGAGATGAAGACGCGCTATTTTCTGCAGCAACTTGAGAATGAATTGATGAATGCCTTCATTTATTGAGAAAAAGGAGCAGTAAGCATCAGTGAAAGCACGTCTCGGCACATTGGGAAAGAAGCGGGGGACAAAGAGGAAAAGCTGGGGCCCGGGTGGCAGGCGAAGTCGCAGTGTAGGGTAGAGAGAATATAAGCGAAAGTTGGTGAAACCAGTTAAATTACAGTGTAGATGTGTGATGTGGCGAGTAAATGGAGTCACCGCTCAGGCACACTTATACTAGCGAAAAGGACAGGTTTCATTTAGGCCTCATGTTAGAGTGATTTCATTTGGTTTTTCCGTCTGTCTTCCTTTTATTTACGTAGTTTTTAATTTGTTGACGATTTTCTAGTGGCTCTTAAGCTTTTGTTTGCTTTTTTTGACGCAGACGCTGTTCTTTAGGCCTTTATCGTTCAACTCTTCAGTACATTTCATTGTTTGTCACGTAGTTCATTTTTCGCGCGGTCACATATTTTATCAAGTTTTTAGGTGAGTGACTATTAATGATTTTAGTTTTGACGCACACGCTGTACTTAGATGTCTTTTTCATGTTTTTTCCGTCTTATTCGTTGGTCATTATTCCCATAGTCGTGCATGTTTTATCACTGACTGGGCCTTAGGCGTTTGAAGAGTGTTATGTTGTGGATAGTTTGATAGTGAAGCGTAGACGGTACTCTTTATGTCTCGTTTTTCGTCCCCGTTGGCTTGGAAAAGACTATATACTATTTTCTGTCGCGATCCGGCATGTGCTGTAGCACATGAGAGCTCTACTAAACCAGTCATCAAAATACAAGAGTATTTATTTATGCCGAGAATTGCGCGTTTCAGAAGCACGATTTTTTGAGAGGGATTATTTTAGTAGCGGAGGCAATCGGTCGTCGCGCTTCGGTCATCTGGGCGGGGCCTCGGCGGGTCCCCTTTTTTCTAAAGTTGTATCCGACTATCACTTGCCTCCCGTGCTGATCCACGTGTGGTTCTTGTTTGCTCATTCGATATTATGTGCCAGATACGATTCCTGAGTAATATAATAATAATACCTTTATTGCCAATGATCAAAACAGTACATTCATACAGGCCTGCCAAAGCCTTTGAAGGCTTGAGTGGCAGCGCCTGGCAGGCAGCAAAACCATACACGGTACATTGTGGTCGATAGATTGCTGTTTTTTACTTCTAAAGTTTCGTGTGTGACCCGGCTTGATTAACCTACATAAGGGAGGCTTGTTGCGGAAATAAACTTAGTTCTGAGTGGCGCCGGTGCCGCCATTTGTGTTCTTCTGCTTGAGTCCTGGTCTTCTGCGCCTCGCCTTTAGTACTTCTAGCTTCAAACAACTAGCCCAAGCAAAGAGTTTTACTTGTTCATATTTTGTAGGATTTTTAATAGACGTGGAAACCTTTGTTTGCCCCCCTGACCAAGCTGCTCAAAAAATCATTTTTTTTTTATCCCTGAGGTCTTGTGCAAGCTTCTGCCTTCTTGCCATTCATCAACCTTTTGATTCCCCTGTCAACTGTATCCCATTTTGACGACTCGAATCCCACGGGAGTTGGCAACGATATAATGTCCATGGGATTAAAGCCACTAAAATCAATTCTACTGTGGATACGACAGCCGCTTTTGCTCACTGTGAATGGAAATGTTGCGTTAATGAGCGCCATTTTTAAGCATTTAAATTGATGGTCAAAAAATTTTGCGGATCCCACGTATGTGCGAATCGATGTAAGCAAAGCTTTCTGTGTTTGTTTTCTTTGTCATACGTAATCTCCACAGAATATACAGGCACTCTCTAATGAAATGCTGTCAATGTTTGCCTGATTACGCCTGCCATTGTGATGCAAATCAACAGAACTTCAGCTCATTTTCTCAGAAATAAACGCCGAATGAAATGCTGACGTTGTCCTAAACAAGATCAACAAGCGCCGTTGTGCTCGATCTTAGGATGTCCCTATTCGTAAGCTTATGTTCGTGATTGATTCTTTTTTTTTGGGGGGGGGGGGAGGGGCGATGTGCTCTTGTACCCTATAAATGTCCCTCGGACGTCTCTGATGTGCTGCATTTATTTCCAAGTACCCAGTGAAAACTCTCATCGCTGCAACTTCATGATGTCCTGGTGGCAGGCCACCATGGCGCGTCGCGCAAATATGACCACGCTGATTCATTTTGGTTGACATACACTATTTTGTGCGTAATACTTCGCCACATTCATTTTTCAAACTATGCCATAGCTCGAAAAGGGTGGCCAACTCACTACGTCCGGCCCTTTCCTCTGTTTACTTCCGCAAAGTATGTGTTTATTGCTGTGGTTACCAAATACGCCCAGCGGTATGCTACCACTCAAGCCTTCCTGGCGGCTGAGCAACTGAAGTCGCAGGCTTCATTCAACCTGGCGTCGAGGTTCACTATGGCTATGCTCAATTACTTTACGCGGACTTCGCTCACCGCCTTCTCTCCAGTGTCATCTCTTACACTACTCGCTCCTCCTAGACACACCACAAACACGCAACGACCTGAATTAATTAATTTATTTACAGGATACTGCCGGCCTTAGTCTTAGGCCTTGGGCAGGAGTGGACAGTGCGATATACAGATGAACAAAACAAAAATTAACAGCAAAAATCATTACAAGAATTCAATACATTGCAATAGACATATTCCATGATCCACACAAGCCGTACAGAGCATTCCAACGAAAAAAGCATTACAAAATTTCAATACATTTTAAAATACGGATATTCGCTGAACCGCAAAAGCTGTACAGAGCATATTGATAACAACGGGATATTGATAACAAGGAGCTGCATTCATACTGGTATGCTGAAAGACATCGCGCATGCTCGGTAGCTTGAGCAGCAAGAAATCTACAAATAGTAATGACAGGCAAGCGAAAATAGCACTTCCGTATATTGTAAATGAAAAAGAAAAAAGAAAAATTACATTCATACATACATATACATACAGCATCGTCTAAATGCTATTCAGCTGGTTGCAGAATGACTGGACGGTCGGGCATTCCACTGTACTCGCAGAGAGCGCGTTCCACTCATGCTGATAAGAATAATGATAATGAAGTATCAATTACACGCTAGTTGACACGCTGTCGATGCATATTTCCGCTGAGCACCGGGATTGGAGCATGGTCCTATCCATGGTGACATTATCCGTCTAAAGCCTCGCTCAACAACACCGCTCGTTACTCATCACGTTGTTTTAGAGCGCAGCTCTTTGGCGTCCGTTCCTGGGTTTCGCGTCGTCGTCGGCGTTGTCGGCCTCGTAACCAGCTCCGCCCCCCCTTCGCTGGAGTGGGAGACGAAGGACGCGAGCCGCGAATGGCGGAGACCAATGAGAGCGGCCCCTTCAGTGACGTGCGCGCGCGATGCTGGTGTCATGCGGACCCTCCTTACGGCTCGATGCGCACTCGTGTCTGGTCTCAGCCGATCCGCTCGTTTCGTACTATCGTCTGCTCGCGCCACAGCTCTCGCCCGCACCTGTTTGGTTCTGTTGGGTCGGTCTCGTTCGCGCTTGTTTTGGTTGTTATTTCGACAACAAACGGTTACAAATATCCCTCGAGGCCAGCGCACCTTCCACAACTTAATGCGGTGAGTGTAAGACTCGTATCTCCGCGAATCCCATTCATGCAAGTGCGACGACTGATGCACGGCGGAGGCCAATATGGCATTAAGGGCCCAGTTGTGAACGTCTTTGTGAACGTCTTTGAGAATCAAGCATTGGTGTACCAAGTCGAACATATATCAGTCTATTTCTCCGACCACAAAGCTTCCTTCATGACTGTCAAGAACTGTTAGTGGAGTCTTTGTTAAAGGAATACGTGTGAAAAATAAAAAAAAAATTCTGTGATAGCGCATACATGTGTTGCTCGATTTCTTTGCCTCAATCTATCGAAAAGGTGAAACAGCTTATTTGCTGCGCTCAAATTTCGCATTAGGAAGTAACGTAATCGTCGGTAATTTTTTTCTTTGTCGGCAAGAGCATAGTGTATTTCCTTTGAATGTGCTTTCGGCGTTTGGGGTGACCTTGCACGCCCGCTTATTCTGTCGCGTTGACGCCCACCGTTGTCGTCAGGCTGCCACCTCATTCTGAGCTTCGCAGTCACCAGAGGGCACAGAAAGCTGTCTTCACAAACACACCACCGGGATTCCAGCCCATCTTCCAAATGCACCATCTTGCGTTAGGGAGATGGGCACGCTAACCATTACGCTACCACCTGCCTCCACCAATTTTTGTTTATCTGTTTTCCCACTTCACGTTCTTGCCGCAGACGCAGGCAGAACGGATGCCGAAACGAAAAGAAAAGTAAAGATTGCCTGAGCCGCCAGCTGACACATGACCTTAACTTTGGTAAGTTATTCTCATTGCATGGAGCGCATGTAGGGCTTGCGGCTGCGTGCAGATTGTGGGTCACCTTAGCTTTATTGTATATTTGCTTTCACCGACTCTTTTCAGCCAGAACTGAAACGCCGGACAAAAGTGAGACCTGTATACCGTTGAATATTTTTTTCTTGTCTTCTAGGTTTAAACCAAAAAACGCTCATTTACACAAATAGTGATTCTTTTAAAGAAATGACGTAAGGATACTATATTTAAAGGTCATGTCGTTGTGTCAATACGGGCCGGCACCACGTATCGACGAAAGGGCATCACAGCGCCGATGCACGCGGCAGGTTACAGAATGAAGAAAACACGAAACGACTGTTTTTCAGTTCTCGCAACATATTGTACACAGAACACAAGGCACCCACCATCATGATATTTTATTTTTGACAACAGCGACACACAATGGCGGACTGATATACTTTCTAAAGGGGTTTCGTTTTATTTTTTCATCGCAGAACCGCAAGCACAGGTTGCGTCGTGCGTATACCGCAGCCACTGTTAGATATGGAGCTGTTTCCTGCGCCTACTTCGAGTTCCCCAGGACCACATCGAATCGCAGCACATTCCAGAGGAGCGCACGAGCCAACAAGTTCACGTGCCAACAAGTTCGTACGCCGCCGGGATTAGAAGGGGCCCTCGGACAATGGAGCCCAATCGTCACCCTTCTTCGCCTTTGAAGAAGGCATTTGCTACCACAGCGGAGCCGTACCGCCGGGACTAGAGGAGCCCTCGGACAATGGAGCCCAATCATCCCTCTTCATCGCCTTTGAAGAAGACATTTGCTACCGCTGCGGGGCCGTAGCGCCGGGAGCAGGTGGGCCCTCGGACAATGGAGCATGAGCGCCCCCACTTCTCCTCCTTTGAAGAAGCGCATTATACAAGTCTGCGAGGCAAGACCGCAGAGAGCCGCCGGGTGTGACAACGCGATACGGGCGCCAACCATTGGCTGAAAATGGCGTCATCTGAGCGGACTCTCCCATTGGTCGAACATGACGCGACTTCCAGTCCTCGAAGGGTTTAAAAGAAGCATTCCAGAGAGACCAAAGCATTCCCTGATTCCCTTGATTGACCTCTCTCGAACTTCTTGCCGCGGGCCGCAGCGTCCGGAGTTGCTGCCGGCCCGTAATGACTGTACGACTGTTACTTGACTCTCACCTCTCTGTAAACCCTCCCAAGTTTGGTTTTCATCCCGAAGTCCGTCCTTCAACCCCTACACCACGTACTGTGTCTGCGCTCCTTTTCCTCTAACAATGTGGCCCCCGGCGGCTTCACGCGCTCCCGTAGGTGGCGGATGGGAGGGTCACTCCAGAAGTTTAAATACGTAACCTCTTTGCATAAAACCGACGGCATGATTGTTAACATATTGTTGGCTTGGATCATAGGGTTTCTCACTACATTACCTAGAGGGAAATCTGGCGCTGCTGCACTGTGGTAAGCATGGGAATGCCGGTATATTGTGGATTCGGATTGGCATCGTTCTCGTAGAGACAAGACGCCTTGAAGACGCGCTTGGCAAGTACCGTTCCGTCTGTCACAATGATTCATTTTCTACTAGAACAGCACGTGAAAAGCTGTTTTAGCTTTATTATTACGCGAAAACATGTTTTGTTTAACTATGAGAACTTGTTATTGTGTGTACGACCACACGTTACGTAAAAAGTATCAGCGGGCCGCTAAAGTTGGAGGACAGACGACAAGGTTCGCGCTCGCTTTGAAACAGTTGGTCGTCTGTTCTAGCTTTTCTTCGCTTGGTCGTGCATCGTGGGTGAGTAAAGATGTAATATGCGTGAATGGAAACATTTTATGAAGATTTTACTTTGAGAAAGCGTTATTTGCGTAGCCATATCCACGTTTTAGACGAAGCCTCTTACAACACCAGCCAACACGAGCCTCGCAGACACATATACCGTCATTCCCATGACGGCACGGTGCCGCCTTAAGAAACTCGCATAGACGGTGGCGCCAGATTACCCTCTAGGTGTTATAGTGAGAAACTCTGTGGCTTGGATATGTTTGGCATAGAGTGTACTAGATTCGGATGTGGGTCCAGCGAGGGCTCCGCGCTGAGGCATTTGTTATTGAAAATCCAGAGGGCGCCACCATCGCCTTCTTCTGGAGGCCACGCCCCCGCGCGCGGCGGAGGCCGCGGCAGCGCCGGTCGAAGAGCGTGCCCAACAACAACAACAAAAAAAAAAGCACGGCCGCGGTCGAGCGCAGCGTTGTAGTTGCGTTCGAAGATGACCGTGTCTGGATTAGCTGGAGTCACGCAGTCAGATGGATCGCGTTTGCAGTTTGCTTTCCTTACCTTATGTGCGTGTTTCACTGTGTCATGAGAAAACGAAATTCATAGCTGATATTCCGAAGAAATGGGGACCATGTGCCATAATGGGATGAGTTGCAGGAATTAATGAACTGTGGGGCATAATTAGGTGTTAAATAAAAATTCGTAAACCTTTGTTTTCTTCCTTTCTCAAGGCGATATATTGAATGCTAACAAAATTTCCCCGATGCCCTAATAACGGCAGCGATATGAGATTTAGGGAGCCTATATGGGTCACATTATTCTTTACGTGCAGCACATTTTTTGTAGTTTAATTGTGGGTTTTGAAGATATTTACGGAATAGCCTTTTTCTTCCCTATTTTTGTGCGTCATATACGCCTGAGATGTAGTTGCTTTTCCAGACCCCCTGGGTGAATAAAGCAAAACACATTGTCTATATAGGAAGCATGTTATCGGTTGTCTATGTCTTCGAGCTCGCGCAGGTTTCAATTGACACATGCTTCCAATCTGAATGACCGTTCAACTAAGAGCGGGAGCGTTCTCTTTGTTGACCGGCCTTCATCTGTTACATATGAGGTGGTTCTCTTTCGCGTGAGATGCTCGGGTGTAGGCTGCTCGTAGAGATAATCCTGAAAATACAGCAAAGGATTGTGGGTACCGCAACAGACCGAAGCACAGGCTTTCCACGCTGTGTAGATACTTTCTGGCCTTCAATGATATGCACATAATGCCTCAGTATGTACATTGCATCAAAGTGCAGCTCACGAATGGAGTCCGTGCGGTGAAGAATGAGCTCCTGCACGCGTCGCCGTACGTTCTTCATCTTTAGGGACTCCGAAGAGCGAGAGCTTGGCCTGACCTTTCAATCTACTGTATACGGTTATGCAACCCACTACACAATAGTAGTTCTTTCGCCGAAGTGTGCTCATCCTCTCATTCTTCGAACACTGTGCCAAGTCGCCGAGTTACGAGACAAACCATAACACATATGCTAGGGCCGTCTGCGCGCGTAGATATCGTGCAGACGGCATCGTTTGACGGAAGCGAGGAACCTCAATTCATGGCAAAGCAGTAATTATATTGTATTGTTTTTTTACCTACCTGGTACAAAAAAATGGCTGTGGCCTAGCTAAGGTTAAGCCCAGGATGCGAAGCATACTAGCCTTTATTTTAGTTGTTGAACCACTGTTTAGCCTGGTGAACTGCTGTTGCTTGGCTATATTTGGTTCGGCTAGACGAAGAAACAACTCATGCGTTACTCTGCTTCGCCTTCAAGAGTGGAACGCGACAGCGTTTCCGTCGACCCGCCAAGGCGTGTAAGACAATGGGCTACGGTGCAGCGACTACGCGCCCCGCATTGGACGCGGTGGGCGTCGAGTAACGCAGCGTTCGGCGCGGCAACGAAATGTGCGCCTGAGCAAGCGACGCATGCCTGAGCCTTAGAAACAGCTCGTTTCTAAGGCAACACCGCATTCACTAGAGGCGCTTTTGTACAGCTTTGAAGCATCGTACTCGTGGCTCAGTGGTAGCGTCTCCGTCTCACACTCCGGGAACCCTGGTTCGATTCCCACCCAGCCCATCTTGCAAGAGTTGAGCCAAAGCCACCTAGAAAATCAGCCTCTGTAGCACGGCGCAACCTTCGCTTCTCAATCCAACGAGCAGCTCTGTCTCCAGGAGGCATCTCACCTCGTGAGTGTCTAGCAGAGGCAAGCGCAGCTGCTTATAGACCAGAACACGCTAGTCTCGCACCCAGACTAACCGAACGCATACTCTCGCACCCGGGTTGCCCGGTCGACCGGCGCGATTTTGTACTGGGCTGCCAAAGTGTGTTTGCCGGCGACCAGTAGACATGGCAAGCGCCAGCTCTAGGGCTCGAAAGTGCGGAAATGTGCCCGTTCACACGGATCCAAAGTAGAAGAAGTCATCTGGGCATCATTGCGTCGTGTTTGGATGCCAAAACAACCAGCGGAAAAGGAGCAGGTTGCTTAGCGCCGTTTGCGAAGAGCACAACACACGTAGGGAATCGTGTTTTCAGCCTGCGCCGATTTCCATCCGCAAGGAAGAATGCCAAGCTGCGCCACCGGTGGATAGCTGCAGTGAATAGGAAGAACTACCAACCCAGTGAAAATGCGCGAGTGAGTATTCGATCTGTGTATATTTTGGTGCCACGTTCATCTTTGCGCCCTACAAACGTAATACGTGTAACACGCAGGTTTGCTCCGAGCACTTTCTGGGCAACAAGCCTACAGAGCAGAATCCCGCGCCGGTGCTTCGCCTTGGCGATAACAAAAAGGCAAGCCTTTTCGTGTTTTCATTCAGGCAGAGCTCCCGACGGTTAAGCGGAACAGTTGAGTTTGCGGTTAGCGATACTTGCAGCTGGTGCACGGAATGACCATTAAGCGTGAACGACAAGTTGTAGGCCTTGCTGGTGAGCGTTATTGTTAATGAAAGTAAACCGAAGTCTGCTCGTCACGTAGCATGCGTCCACAAAAACGTAGACGACGACTACTCGTCGCCGAAGGTGTTCTGGCAGCGCACCTACCTACCTTTACGAGCTGGTGTTGCAGGTGTCATTCGTAACGAATTCATTTGAGCCTCCTGAGCTCTAAACTGCGTGCGGGCTGTTATGCGGGGCAAAGCGCAAAATATTTCCGTTCATATGGCGAGGAAAATAAGGTGCTTAATTATTCTTGTATTTTGTAACAAAATTTTGATCGTTCTCACTAGTTTTTTTTTTACTGTTTTCTTTTCTAAGGGAGCGCCAACAATCCGATGGCCTCGCACAAGCGAAACAAGTCTGGTACCAGGTAGCTGCAGTTGGTGGGGCTAATTTCTTAGAATGCAGGTGCGGTTGTTGTCTTGTACCAAAGGGGTCCTGATGATGCAGCTTTAAGTAGGGATGGTAATTTTACGTGCCCTGTCATGGTTTGTGCAACTGTACAACACCTGCATCTGTCATGCTCGCCCTGTTATACGGGCTTTGACTGCACATGTAGTTGAACATTATAACTACTGTAGTACCGCATTTTCCAATGAGTGCAGGTTTAGCATCATATGCTGCTTGTTCGAGTGCTGTAGGCTTTTGTTCTGAATGTTGTACTCTTAAGTGGTTGCACGATACAATTGGCCTGGTGTATTTTCTATTTCATTTTGAGAGGACTTTATATCTTCGCAACAGTGATGGCATGGGAAAGAACTACAGCCCTTCTTACTATAACATCTATTTTGTTTTCAATGTGCAGGTGGTGAAGGGCAGGCGTCTGCTAACCAGGCAGTCAAACGACCTCGCCAGTTGGTTGCCAAACGCGGCCAACCCAGTAGAGACCATGACAAACAAGACCAAACTGAAAGTGAAGATGACAGTGTTCTGCGTGCTTTAATAATATATGGCACCAACACAGTGCTGTAAATTCCTTCACAGGTTACGTGCCAAAAAGCTCACACGTGTTCTAGCATATAGCGCGCGGTTTGTACAAACGTAATAGCGCACCTACCCGCAGTGGCGTAGCTAGGTCGTCTGGCATCCGGGGCCCATAGGTCTTCTGTCACCCCCCTTCCCGGGTGTAGCCGGCGGAAAGAGGGGTGTCTTAAGACGTATATGACACCCCCCCCCCCTTCCCTGGCCCCTTGCACCCGGGGCCCACGGCCCCCCGGCCCCCCCCCCATGTTGCTACGCCACTGCCTACCCGATGTATTCGCTTCTGCAGTCTGCACAGCACTCAGTGTGGCCATTGCGAACTTGCATGAGGTCTTGAAGTTTGATTGAATCCAGACAGCGAAAATGACAGGTTAGAAAAAACGCGAAACACGCCTTCCGCCCAGCTAAAAAGCCCAAGTTTCGCTTTCGCGCCGGGTCGCATCACCCGGCGTGGCAGCCCAGGCCTGCTACTTCGCGGCGCTTGGGATAGATGGCGCGACTGGCGCTCATCAATATGGCGGCGCCCTTTGAATTCACGGTGTTCTGGTGTATATAGACCGTTTTTTCGTAGGCGCCGCCATATTGTGAGCTCAGTGGCGCCGCCTATGAGCAGCGCCATACTGGCTTGGGTGAAAGCGGTCTTTTGCATGGCAGGTATACGCTCGGCGGTCGGTTCTGTCGTTTGTTTTCGCGGTCGTGCGCTCTGTTTAGTATGACGTGCGTATCCTACGTGGTAAACGGTTCTGTGAGACGTGCTGAAGTGGTTTAAGGCGTTATGGCCGGAATTTCTGCTGGCGTTGAGGTGGACGGAACACGCAGCGCAATGTGTGCGCGCATATTTGAGCCTACAATCAGCCTCTGAGATCAGTTGTGTATTTCTGAATGTTCTAGTCAATAATGTGACCTTATTGCAGTATTATCCTCTAATTCTAAGCTGCGGTTTAGGAGCCATGAAACATACTCGACGATCGTAACAGCGTGGGTATCGTTCTGCTACGATAAGTGCTGTGATGTTATACTTTGACAAGCGTTCAAACTGTTCGCTGCAGGTTACATTGCGTGACTACTTGGTTCGATGGATGAGGTTTTTCCCCCTGAATAAAATAGTTTTGGCAAGCAATAGCAGCATACATTACAGTCTGAATAAGGCTTGTCCAGCAAAGCGACCGTTTACGAACTGCGCGAGCGTCCTAAGCAGTGGTAGGTGCTAGAATACATATATATTTGTTCTATATACCGCATTGTCCAAGCATATGGCATGAGCGGTTATATATTTATGAACGTTATGCGGCCTGACTATGCGAGGTCATATTGCGGCGTTAGCCCGTTTTCTCTTGCTCTTAAAAGACGATGATAACCGAATTTTTTTTTTCGGTTGTGTTCGTTCCGTTCTCTACGACGCACTCACACGTATTACGGAAATTTTGTCCTCAAAAATAGGCATCGCATTCTTTTTATGCGATCCCTATCATATATTATGGCTGTATGCAGGCCAAAAAGGTAATGCCAAAGCCCACAGCTTACATATGTATTGTGCTGGTTCACCAACCGCAGTGATCGCTGTGCTGAGCAGCGCCATCGGCCTCATGCAGGAAGGCTAGCGTAGACATATGGTAATTTGAAGCCTACTAGACTTGAAATGCGCGAGAACGATGCCGGCGCATCACAAATATTTGATAGCGCCTGCAGCTTAGATGTTTCGTGGTTGCCTTAGGTTGGCCCTGCACGAGCATGCGCTCTTATGCTTTATGTTTTACTCCCTACGCCAAGCGATCAGATAGTGAGCAGATTTACCATATCATGCTGCTAATACAGAGACACCACTTTCCTTTGTTGAATTAAAACCGATATAAGCAAAATAATTCACAACACATACACACACCGCGACTGATAATGTGTGTACACCGCGGCTGATAAAACGTGTCACATTTTTGCGCCCCCAAGAGATATTTCCGCCTACTGTAGTTACCGATGCACCGAAAGGCTTCCCTGACGACCTTATATGAACGGACATGGCGTAAATTTCACAAATTACCAT
Source organism: Dermacentor albipictus (assembly GCF_038994185.2). Lineage (NCBI taxonomy): Eukaryota > Metazoa > Arthropoda > Arachnida > Ixodida > Ixodidae > Dermacentor > Dermacentor albipictus. The sequence continues at coordinate 8,439,915 of NW_027225570.1, read as the reverse complement.
CTAAAACAACTCGAAACCGTTCCGCAGCACGCGACAGCAATACTTTCAAGCAGCGCCGCGCCGGATCGCCCAAGCCAGAGAGGAGGAAAGGCTCTGCGCGAGCCCTATCCTCCTCGCCCGATGAAACGGTCTATACCGCCGCGACGCCGCGAGCGACGGCGCGAGTTGGAGCCCCGTTTCTCCTCTTTCGTGACGTCATGGTGTCACGTGGTATTGAAGGCGACACCGCCGCGCCTGAGGAGCTGGGTTGAGCTCTCGTAATATGCTTCGCATAAAAATCAATTAGAGAGAAAATGACGAAATAAACACAAGCACGACGGCGTGTTCAGGAGACGGCGGCGCGTCGAGCAGACGACAGCTGGGCGCCGCCGTAACCACCGTCGGTAGACGTGGTTCCGCCGGATTGCTGGAACGTCAGCGGATTGGCTGGAACGTCAGAAGAAGGCGACTGCAGCGCCGCAGCAAATTTCAATGATCTTTGCTTCACTCTCGCCGCTTGTCGCGGCCTCCGCTGGACCCGCTCCCCCATTCTAGTACACTCTAGTTTGGCACGAGGCCCAAGACCCTGTCTTCCAACGCGTTCTTATGCTTGCGTTCGCGTCCCTGTCTTGAAGGGACGCGCACCCTAACATGCTGTAATGGTGCTTGCGTTGAGCGTATGTAAGGCGAAAAACGCGGTTCTAAGATGTCTGTTCACTAAATTGTGTAGTGAACCCATGTTTATAGTATTCGCGCAGTAAAGCAGTAGTATAGTAAGAGTCACGAGTATGGCAACCGTAACCGCAAGCGTCACGTTATGGTCGTAACTTGCCGGGACAGCGTAGTTGTAATCCACAGACCCTGCCACTGAGGAATACGTGGCAAGGCACGGCTGATGAATAAGTAATTGCGAAGATTAGTTTTCAGTAAAGGTTTGTTACCAAGAACGACGGGAGCTTATGCTGCAGTAAAGGACGGATGCTGGGTGGTGACTCCAATCATTTACTCGGCACATCACACATCTACACTGGAATTCAACTGGTTTCTCCAACTCTCGCTTATAATCTCTCGCCTCTAAGCTGCGACTTCGCCTGACACCCGGGCCCCAGCTTTTCCTCTTTGTCCCCCGATTCTTTCCCAATCTGCTGAGACGTGCTTCCACTGATGCTTGCTCCTCCTTTTTCTCAATAAATGAAGGCATTCATTCATGCATTCCCAATTTACTAAAGAAAATAGCGTGTCTTTATCTCCTTAACCACCCTGTCTCTCACCTGGACTCTCCCATCGCAAAACAAAGTTGCTGTGTTGCAAATTGCTGGGCGTCACATATACAATTTTCTAGGAATGGCCAGTATCACGGCGGGCAATTTTCGGTGGGTGACTGGAACACCTTCTCTGCCATATCCACACTCAGTGCTCTGCTTCGTGGGCTACTATTAGCCGCTACGACTAAGTAGAAAATGAAAGAAATCTAGCTGGGCTGGTCGCGGGCAGCTCTTTTTAAATTCGTGATGCGTCGATTTAAAATATATATATTTCTTATCTAAGCCTAAATGACAGCGATATAGGCGAGGTGAGTTACGGTACCTCGTTGGTTTGGACTAACGACGCCCTTCACGCAGCACTTTCGTCTTATGCGTGTTTGCGAACGGGCATGAAAGACAGGAGGGTAACTCGCCTTACTGAAATGAAACATTCGGAATAACCCTTTGTTCGGCGGTTGGACATATGTCGAGGGTCCCCGATACGAACCACCTGCAAGTCTGTATCACCTTGGAAAGGGGAACTTAAATGAAACGTTGTCAAACGGATAGGCTTTTTTAATTATCATAAGTATAACTTTATTGAAATAAAGGATAATAAGATTAGGAAAGTAGAAAGCTGCAAATACTGGGGGATTTAACTTCACGTCTATCCTCGGTACCTCACATAGACAATATAACCTGTGCAGCCCGAAAAAGACTAGGATTTCTAAAGTTTAAATTAGGTGACTCCACATCCTCATTAAGATTAAAAGCCTGTAAAACGTACGTTAAGCCTCTCTTAGAATATTCGAGTATCGTTTTGGATCCTCACACAGTGGCAGGTATTGGAAAACTCGAAAGAATTCAAAGGTTAGCCGCGCGCTTCATTTATAAGCGCTTCAAACGACGTGATTCCCCAACCAGTATGCTGGAAGCCGCAAACTTGGAACCACTAACTGATCGAAGAAAAACTGCCAGATTAAATTTCTTTCGCCAGCTTTATTACGGGAAACTAGGAATACAACCGCGTGACTATATTATTAAGGACGCATCTCGAATTTCCTGCCACAAACACAGCCAGTATTTAAAACCGATCTTTGCACGAACAAACCTTTTCAAAAACTCATTTTTTTCCGAAGACAATCAATGATTGGAATGCCCTACCTTGAAATTCGCACTGGTTACAGCCACCCACTTGATGAATCTTGTTGACTGTAACCCTTGTATATATTTGTATCTTTGCTTTTCTTTGTATTTGCTCACGTAGCCCCCTCCTGCTTGGACAGATGTCCGCAGTATTACTTCTAAAAATATTTCTTTGATTTGCTGCTGAGCAAGATAATAAATAGAGTTTTCCAAAAGCTTAAAACCTATTGTGAAAATAAATAGAAAAAATTAAAAAAAATTATGTATGCTAATCTTTGGCCCGTAACCTCTGTGAATTTTCTGACCAGTCCATGCTTAACGACGGCGCAAGAAATTATTGGCTGTATAGTGGGCATGGTGTTGAGCGGCTAAATTCGAGCTCATGGGTTCAGAATAGGTAACGGAATTCGATGGGGACGAAATGTTAAAACACTGGTGTACTTCTCGTTACGTGCACTTTAAAGAACCCCAGGTTGCTAGAACAGAACAGGGCGCTTCATAATCATATCGACAGACGTAAAACGCAAGCACTTTTGTTAATTAGAAGATACAGTAAAATGATGTAGATGTGACCTTGGGCTTCTTTCGGAGATGCAAACGGAAGGAATTATTCGAAAATCTGGTATCTGAGAAAAACATGCTGCGCTCATCTATTTCATAACTAAATTTAATGCCGTTCCCAACTGTACGTCCACCCAACTAAGAAGCTTGTGTATTACAAACGGCTGCTAGCAGTTATCCGGTGCACTATCATAGCAAGAGTAATGAATCAATTAAATGAACGGCATGCCTCACATAAAACTCTTGCATGGGCTAGTTGGTTCATGCTTGAAGTAGTAAAGGCAAGGCGCAGAAGACCAGGAGTCAGGAAGACAGAACACAAACGACAGGGCGGGCGCCACTCACAACTAAGTTTATTTTCGCAACAAGCCTGCCTTATGTAGGTTATTCACGCCGAGTCACACGCAGACTTTAGAAGTAAAAAACAGCAATCTATATAATTTATACAGTACCAGTGGCACCCACAACGATAATGGAAGAGAGAATAATGTAGAGGAATTTGAAATCCGACAAGTAACGCCGGAAGAAGTAAGGAAAGCCTTGGGAGCTATGCAAAGGGGGGAAGGCAGCTGGGGAGGATCAGCTAATAGCAGATTTGTTGAAGGATGGTCGGCAGATTGTTGTAGAAAAACTGGCCACCCTGTATACGCAACGCCTCATGACCTCGAGGGTATCGGAATCTTGGAAGAACGCTAACATAATCCAAATCCAAAAGAAAGGGGCCGCCAATGACTTGAAAAATTATAGACCGATCAACTTACTGTCCGTTGCCTACAATGTATTTACTAAGGTAATTGCAAATAGAATCAGGAACATCTTAGACTTCTGTCAAGCAAAGGACCAGGCAGGATTCCGTAAAGACTACTCAATAATAGACGATATTCACTCTATCAATCAGGTGATGGAGAAATGTGCGGAATATAATCAACCGCTATATATGTTTCATATATATTTCATATATATAGAAAACTAAAGTAACGTTTACCTGTCTCGGAAGAGAGCAGCAGTTTACGATAGGTAGCGAGGCACTGGAAGTGGTAAGGGAATACATCTACTTAGGGCAGGTAGTGACGGTGGATCGGGATCATGAGACGGAAGTAATCAGAAGAATAAGAATGGGCTGGGGTGCGTTTGGCAGGCATTCTCAGATCATGAACAGCAGGCTGCCATTACCCCTCAAGAGAAAAGTGTATATTAGCTGTGTCTTACCAGTACTCACCTACGGGGCAGAAACCTGTAGGCTTGCGAAAAGGGTTCTACTTAAATTGAGGACGACGCAACGAGCTATGGAAAGAAGAATGATAGATGTAACGTTAAGGGATAAGAAAAGAGCAGATTGGGTGAGGGAAATAACGCGAGTTAATGACATCTTAGTTGAAATCAAGAAAAAGAAATGGGCATGGACAGGACATGTAATGACGAGGAAAGATAACCGATGGTCATTAAGGGTTACGGACTGGATTCTAAGGGAAGGGAAGCGTAGCAGGGTGCGGCAGAAAGTTAGGTCCATTGGTCCCACTCGACCATTGTCTAGTACACTCTAATTCAAGCTCACGTTAGTTTATGTTGCTGTAGGAACCTTGCCTGCTATAGGAACAGAAAATAGTAGGCTCCTACGCTGGTGCGCATGTTGTCTAATGTAGTGGACATCCTGTATCTTGTGAAATAAACATTTGAAAGCACAAAAAAAAATTCTCGGCTATTTGTGCATGTATATAAATAGAAAACTAAAATACTTAGTTTTCATGACAAATTTTTCTCTTCGTGAAACAAAGTGTTAAGAAATATCTTTTTAGGTATAAGTGGAAGGTATTGATGTGTATTGCTTGAAGGACAGAGCCACTACATTATTTGTCATTTTTCTTTTTCTGTAGGCATATTCTTTATTTTCGAATGAGGTGATTGTTGAAGCTTCCGTAACCAGATTATGGACAAAATGATGGCTGCACTTGGCAGCTAGTGTTAATACTAACAAGGACGCCATCCAATGGTCGAGGCAGTATGTTGAACGATTTGATGTTTACGGGAGGCGTTGAAGGGCTGCTAGCGTATGGGCAACGCAATTTGAATAAGCTATATGAACTGTGCAGTTGTCTTCTGGAGGGTTATAGCTGGCTTTAGTGTTGGGTAGATGGATGTAGCAGGACACTGGTACACACACGTCTTCCAGAAAGCATAACTACTTCTTCACTTGCATAATAGTCCATTCTTGCTTTTCTGATGTCTTTCTTTATTTTTTTAGGACTGTCGAGGGCACTTTAAATCAGGCATAATGCTCACTTTATATAACAATTATCTTTTTTTTATAATCTCGCGTGTACATCGCTAATATTTCTGCCCTTCTATGCTTGTTACACAAAACCGAAAACTATCCTCGCGCCAGGCCACTCTCTTCATAGCCTTTCTGGGATTTTTTGTAATTTTTTTGCCGCGCGGTTTGCCATACGACATTTATTGTTGCGTGCAGGCATTTTTCGTGAGCAGAAATTAAGGCTTATTGCTTCAACTGTGCAATAGCTTCTTAAGAAGGACAATCAGCTTAGCTCGTAAAATGAGTTTTCAGGATGCTACGTTAAATGGTTGGCGCAAAATAACGTCGAACATTTCTAGAGCAGACGAAGGTCAGACTTACCTACACAATTTTGGGCCAAAGTTCAAGGGGGAAAACACTAAAAAGTTATGCGCATCGATGGTTTATGTACGGCCGAAACAGCGTAATGAATTTATCGTGCTTTTCAAACCCCAGCACGTCAAGGTGACGTCAGAGAATTTAAATGTATCTTCAACCATTTTGCACGCTTTGGTTCACGATAAAGAAAATGTCAGCTTGCTCTCTTACATTTCTGGCTACTTGAGAGGGCAGTGCCCTCTTTTCTTATTGATCTCTAGGCGTGGGCCAACGCTGCCGAAATGTGTGACACACATTGCGCTGGGCAGTTCAGGACATTGTCGTCACCATTGCTTTTGTTTTGCCTCTTCATCGCTGCACCAATATTTCATTCTTGGTGAGAGTGGCCTTGCTATTGCAGCAACGTGGCTAACAAATAAAGCTACTTTTTATTGTGTGCTGGCAATCTAGCATCTGTGTTTCGTGTGTAATAAGACAGTGTGAGTAGCTCAAGGTCTACTCACAACCCGCCACCTTGCGGGTTTCCACAGAACGTCGAACTCTTGCCTTTGCTTCTGAGTTGTTGATAAATTCGACTTCGCCCGCCATCTGCTAGCTGCCTGCTTAGCTGAGATGGTAGAGCGGCTGCCTCGGAAAGGCGGTGGTCCCGGGATCGGGTCCCGAACCAGGACGAATTTTTCTTCAACTGCGAAGCGTTCTTTTCAAGGAAACCGTATGGGTTTCCTTTGTAGCCCTTAGGTAAGTTTGGGTGGATGTGTCATCGCCTCTTTATTAATTACTTCTCCTCAACTTGCGGGTTTCCACAGAACTATTACGTCGAAATAAGATTCAGTCGAAGATAAATAATCAATATGTGCGAATATCTTTCTTTATAATAAATAAACCTTTGCTATATTACTTTGCGTATAGTCAGCGATACCAAACTGCAATATTTAATAATTGAAGCAAATAGTGCGGAATAGATTTGCAATTTTGCTTGCAGTGGAATAATGGCACGACAGAGCTACCGCGCACGTGTACTCACTGGGAGCATTTTACACAAACTGTCAGTGTGAGAGACCCAAGAAAACTCGGCTATCGAAGCTGGCCTAAATAAATTGATAAGACATTCACCATCGTTAAGTAGACCGCCTTGCAGTGCAAGAAACACTTCTGTGGCCTTGGACCGCATTTCAGCGCACAGCACGCGACGTTCTTTGCTTCGAGCAGTTTTTGTTTTGGTGCTGCTTTCTTCCATGCTATGCAGCGATTACTGCCGTTCGGTAACCTTTCACAAGGCTGCTTTCCGAACGGAAAAATGAGCGCATAATTGAATCCGCTGGCGTGCACGATAAACAGGTTGAGAAAGTGACAGCGGTCCTCAGTAGAGAGAGAGAGCGTAGACGGCGGTGGCGCGGGCTCAATTTCCTTAACTAGCGAGGGAGTTGCGGCCACTGTATAGCGCACGGATGAGCAAAGAAGCACACATCTCGTTCTGCCGCAGATCGGTGACGCGATTGTTGTAACGGGATGGAGCTCTCGCCTGCGTCGTACGGGCCCCTACCGGCCGGCAAGGTTGCCCTGTACTGCGCGTCGGCAGTGGCGATTGTGGTGTGCTGCTACGCCGTGCAACTCTTGGCAAAGACGATTCAAGTCTACGCGCGCTTGCGCAATGTTCCCGGACCGAAGCAGCGCTTTCCATTCTCGTTTTTCGTGGACATGTGGCTGGGCTCCGTCGCCAAGGATTCGCCACTGGAGGTGCCGGCGAGTGAGTGCTGCAACTCCTTGCTTTCCCGGAAGACGTTCTTTCGAAACCAAGCTTTTTGCTTGTTTTGCATGAGAAATTCTCCACCCAACGACTCCTTTATTGAGTCACCTTTGACGTCGCATACTAGGGACAAAATCACTCTCAATTGCCACACGCATGTAGGAATGTGTAAATGAGGGTCGATAAAAGGTCGGATGATGGCGCAAAATGGTAAAAATTGAGCTTCTGTTTACTTATTTATTTATTTATTTATTTATTTATTTATTTATTTATTTACACATACTGCAGCCCATGCTGGGGCTATAGCAGGAGTGGATAATACAATACATCAAAGAAATACAATAGGCAACAAAGAAAGTTTAGGCGCAGTGTTGAGGGAGTACAGACAAGAATTCATTTAATAGGAGAAAACGGTTGGTTCCTGGTAGCGAATTCCAGGCTTCAATTGTTTTCCATTTTCCATTTCTTTTATTTACAAAATGTTCATTTAAATGACTGGTCTGATAATGTGTCGTGTTTTGCGCTTCGGCGCGGCGAAACGGCTATTAGAGCTGCCGTGCTGCAGGCCCTTGGTTTATGTTTCATGTAATGGACTTCCGCACAGCGTATCTGCAAAGCGGCACGCGATTGTTTTTGTGTTCCGCCTCCCTCAAAATGGAGTCACCTCGAATTGAACCCGCGTCCTCCTCCTGAGCATGCCATGCCCACTGAGCGACCTTGAACAAACTTGAGCCGCCCTGAGGACAAAAGGAAAAAGTAGGGTACTGTGAAGGGCATCCATAGCAGCGTCGTTGCTCGCTCTCTACGTCTATAAATGGGATCCACCGCAGAAGCGTGGGGGTTCAAGACTTTGCGCTGGTGTGTTCACGGGTTCCATGGGGTGCACGGTAAAGAACCCCAGGTGCTCAATGCGGCAAACGGCGTGCCTCCTAATCAGACTGTCGTTCTGGCAAGTAAAACCACAGAACTATTTACGTGCGCATGTGCTGCAAATTGAATCTCAGTAAAAACTTCATTTGGGCCTAGTTGGTACACAATTCTTAACATTACAGCGCAAACACCTAAGACGAACCACAAAAAGAAAGACACGGCACACTGGCGCTAACTAACAACATTTTTTTTTCCTTCGTCGTCGATGCATATATATACCTAGGCCACATAACCGCGCAGGCGCAGAGAATACATTGCTGACATCTGCCAACTTATCACATACGCAAACGTAGGAATTCAAATTCTGATGAGTGCAGGGACAAAGATGTGTCACTGATGCAATTATTGCCTGGTTATTTTTTTATGTGGTGGGCCTCTAAGGCAAGCCGCGCATGCTCATTCTTGCTTTTGCCAAGAATTAACGTCCGATCTAGTCGTGCCTCACAATTTCTGCAAGAGTTTATATGCGCCACAAGGTGCGCTCCCCTATCTACATTTTGGTTTACTTTTGCGCATATTCCCTGAGTCGCTCATGGGCGCAACGCCCTGCCTGGCCAACGTATGTCTTACCACATGAGAGTGGAATGCCATAAACCACGCCGACAGCGCACGACACGTATGAGGCACCATGCCGAATTCGGCATCCTCCTCTGCTCTCTCCGCAGGTGCGAGAACATAGCTTTGAAAGCTTGTTTGGCGCAGAAATTTCCAAAGGAGCACCATGCCTGCAAGCAACTTGAGTTGCTTACAGAGCAGAGGAGCAGAGCAGAGGAGGATGCCAAATTCGGCATGGTGCCTCATACGTGTCGTGCGCTGTCGGCGTGGTTTATGGCATTCCACTCTCATGTGGTAAGATATACGTTGGCCAGGCAGGGCGTTGCGTCCATGAGCGACTCAGGGAATATGCGCAAAAGTAAACCAAAATGTAGATAGGGGAGCGCACCTTGTGGCGCATATAAACTCTTGCAGAAATTGTGAGGCACGACTAGATCGGACGTTAATTCTTGGCAAAAGCAAGAATGAGCATGCGCGGCATGCCTTAGAGGCCCACCACATAAAAAATAACCAGGCAATAATTGCATCAGTGACACATCTTTGTCAGTGCACCCATCAGAATTTGAATTCCTACGTTTGCGTATGCGATAAGTTCGCAGATGTCAGTAATGTATTCTCTGCGCCTGTGCGGTTGTGTGGCCTAGGTATATATATGCATCGACGACGAAAGAAAAAATGAAGTTGTTAGTCAGGGGCAGTGTGTGTCGTGTCTTTTCTTTTTGTGGTTCGTCCTAGTTGCTTGCGCTGTAACGTTAAGTTCAGAAATTGAATGCCTTTCTTGTATGTTTTTTGTCACTGCCTCTCCCATGTTCAGCGCAGCTGCGCTGGAGTCAACGTTCAAGGGAAAAAGCGCAGCAATAAACGCTCTATTAAATGAAGTGAGCAGTTTGTTTTGCAGCAAACTGTAGCTTGATAGCTAATGTGGGATCAATGTTGTGTAAGATAAGCTTTGTACGTAACGGAAACCTGTCCTCAATCAATTTGCAAGTTAGTGCATACGCCTAAGCAATTATGAATTTTTCACTGGATTGAAAGCTCTCACTGTTTACTGTAATCAAAATAAGGCATCAATTATTTTTTTGTGGACACTGAAGCGATATATTCGTGGTTTATTCTATCTCCCAAAATGGCGCAGTATGGGCTTTGAACATAACCGATGTCTGGCTCTCCGCTTTGCCGGTCTAGCGCACCAAACTTCAACGCTCAGTGTTTTTTTTTTTTTTTGTAAGAGTGCCGAACTGGCGACCATGGCGCTGGCGAGGGCGGAACAATAAAGAACTGAATAAAAAAATGGTGACAAGAAATTACAAAATTTTTATTTATTTATTTAAGTTATTTATTCATTTATTTATTTATTTACAGATACTGCAATCCAGAAAGGGATTTTAGCAGGGTGGGAGTACAATATATCAGTGTACAAATGCCGGCAGCATAAACAAAGCAAGACGGCCGGAATACACTGCTTATACAAACAAAATCGGTCTTGAATAAAGCAAAGCGAATACAAAGAAAGGTAATGAAGAAGGTCATATTTGAGCTTGTAACCCGTTCCACAGAGGTTACCAGCAAATGAAGACCACGAAGGCTGAGAAATTTGGATATTATTCAAGCATATTATCCCATTTAATCATAGTCCTGAGAAAAAAACGAAATATTTGAAAAAATTCTTTCTTACGCGAAATGGTGTAATTGATGCCTGTGTCTTGAGGCATACCCAGAAGAAAATGTAGCTATATCAGATATTATATTAAGGTAATGTTGTTTTACAAGCTAATATAAGAATTTTTGTAGGGAAACACGATTGCGCTCTGTGAGTGCAGGCAAGTCGGCTTGTTCTAAAAGTTCTGTTACTGAGGTACGGGCGAAGTCGTAATTGAAGCCTTTCTCTGCACTCGGTTGAGTTTTTGTTTTTTGTCTAAGCAGATCCCAGATAATCGCTGCATTAGCTACTACTTGGCATATAATTGTTTTGTAAGCTAATAAGCGAAGATAACATGAGGACAGTTTTAATGCTTCCTTAAGAAAAAACAATTTGCGACAGACATTAGTGGTCGCTTTATCAATGTGCCAATTTCATTTGAGGTTGCTAGTTATCCACAGGCCAAGGTATTTGTGTTTTATTACCTCAGATACAAAAAATATTGTTAGCTGAGTAATTGAAAGTAAACTTATTTTGTATGTGAGTAATGCACATCAAAACAGTTTTTTTTCAATATTAACCAACATCTGCCAACAAGCAACAACGTTCTGAATTGCGTCATTTTAGTAATATTTGATCCGAGGGGCTATCTATTCCTGAGTATAAATCACAGTCGTCTGCGCATAATTTATGTTAACAGGAAAATCCTTTACAATATCATTTATATACAGCACAAGAAGGTAAAGCCCAAGAACTGAGCCCTGCTTAACGCCAGAGTCAACGGAAAGGTTATTAGAGTTGTGATGCATAAAAGTTATGAATTCTTTACGTGCACTAACTTAATATGAAATCCAGTTAATTAGCCAAGACTTTTTAGGAATTTTGTTTATTTATGCAGAACTTTATGATGTCAGGATGGATATTTGGGCGCGTTCGTAAAGCATGATCTGAAGTGAAGGCGCCACAACGACGGTGGACGAAGAGGGAACGCACACACTCCATGTGTGTGTTCCCTCTTCGTCCACCGTTGTTGTGGCGCTTGAACTTGAGTTTATGACGAGAGACGTTATCGAAATCTTTAGAAAAGCCCATATATATGGCGTCTGTTTGCCGCTATTTATATAATTTGCGAACTCATGCACTGCTTGTACAAATTCAGTTATTGTTCATTAGCCTTTTCGGTATCCATGCTGATGGATTGTTAGAAAGTTATGCTTTTCGAGCTATTCCGAAATGTGTTTGCGAATGATTTTGTTCCAAGATCTTGCATGCATTGGAAGTTAATTAAATAGTGCGGTAGTTCTGGACGTGCTGCTAATTCCCGGTCATGTGGAGCGGCTTGACTCTGGCGATCCTCCAGTCGTCCAGCACTTGGCCAAATTGCAAGAATTTCACAAAAAGAACCGGAAAATATTTGGACACCCAATCAGCTTACCGCTTACAAAAAAAAACACCATTCGGAATGTTTTCTGGGCCAGAAGTATCATATTAGGTGCGGAGCAATGGGAGAGCTGGCTCACCAGCCGCGAGCTAGAGGCTCAAAGAGCTCTAATAGCGCACGCGTGCGAGGCGGCCCGGCTCAGTGGAGCCCTGGACTAGGGGCCCATCCATGGCTAAAGAGGACCCAAGCTTCAAGAATGAAGACTTCGGCCTCGACCCCCTAAAACCTTAAAAGAGTCAATAAAGTTTTCCATTCCATTCCATATTGAAAATCCCCTGTTCAGATATCATAACATCAGGTACAGGAGGCGATACTGCACGTGACATGGTAAAATTCCATTACCTTGATTAAAAACAGATTTGAAGTGCGCATAAGTTTGCAATTTCGTTGGTTTCATTATTCAACGTACCATTCACGTCAAACACATCACACTATTGAAAAAACGCCACTGATCAGCACAGTACGAATCAGAAGGTTTAGTGTTTTCACGCGTAGTGCTGTTTTCACGAAAGACACACCATCCGCCACCTTCGCTCGCACACTGAGCCGCGCGATGCCAACCACCCGGCCCGCCGATCGTTGCGACTCGCCCTTACGGCGAATCCCCTGCCGGCGCCGCGGTAGCTCAATTGGTAGAGCATCGCCCGTGTAATGCGAAGGTTGTGGGATCGCTTGTGGCAACAATGTTACACCATGTGTAGAGAATCTAGGTAGGCGCCAATCCAAAGCTGAGTCTCCAGACTACATACGCTGTTGCGGCTAATATGATAGCCACCATAGTTTTAACAGAGCTGCCGATTTGGTCTCGAAAATCAAGTGCAAATTTTTGTCGTTTCAATGGGTTTCCATTGCTGAATCTTTAACCACTCTGGGAACAAAATTCTGGCTATCCACAGCCTGACCGCTGCATTTGTCTTGTGTGGATTGTCTTCTAGAACATGTCTGTCTCCTGCCTTCTTCAGTAATCGACCTTGAGTTTTAATTATTTGCGAAAACCCGCTCGTTCCATTCAAAACGTGCTAGCTTCCTGTCGCGGTCGCTTGGGGTACTAGTTGGTACGTGTCCAGAAAAAGTGGATATGATTTGGCCGCATCTTTGCCTTCGTAACTGATCATCATGCCCTCTGTTGGCTTTTTTCGCTGAACAAACCAACAGTCTGGATTCCTCGTTGGGCACTTCGCGTGTAAGAACACTCATTTTCGGTAGTACACACGTCCGGTAAGCTTCGTCAAGATTCCGAGTGCCTCTTACGGCATCCCGTGGATTCCCCTGATGTCCTTGAGCAAAACACCGACGCCTGCCTCTTGTCTATCTAGGACCTCGTTAATATACGGGAAAAACAACGTCGTGACTCGACTTTACGTTCTATCATCAACAGTCTTAGCTCTGTTACACCCGACCCTTCATTCAACTTGTTCTGCCTGCATGACGGCACCGCATACCACATGCATCCTGACGGCTCTGAACGCCCATCGTCGTGCCTGCCCGTTTGCAGTCAGCTGTCCTTTGCCAGCTTCACGCTGAGACCACTGCTGGTCTCCTTGGCGTCACCGCACTTATGATCACATCAAGCGCTGTTTCTTCTTACTAGGTCTCTACCACTCCGTGCGACAATATGTCGCTAGCTACGACCAATGCCAGCACCGCAAGCGACCAGCTATGCTCCCTGGCAGTCTCCTTCATCCTATCGACATTCCTGCCGAACCGTTCTCTCGTGTTGGGCTCGACCTTCTTTCCCCCTTTCCAACCTCGACATCAGGCAACAAGCAGGTCGTCGTCGCGACCAACTACGCGACGCGATACGCCGTTACCCGCGCCATCCCGACCAGCGGCGCTACGGATGTCGCTGACTTTCTCCTTCATGACATAATCTTGCATCATGGTGTTGCTCGACAACTTCTGACTGATCAAGGCCGGTACGTTTTGTCTCACATCATCGAGGACATCCTTCGTTCAAGTTCTACCAGCCACAAGCTCACAACTGCTTATCATCCACAAGCAAACGGACTCACTGAGCGTTTGAACCGAACTCTGACCGATATGCTTTCAGTGTACGTCCCCGCGACCACCGCGATTGAGACACTGCTTCGCCGTATGTTATCTTAGCCTACAACTCGTCCAGACATGACACCACTGGTTACTCACCGTTCATTCTACTGTATGAAAGCGAACCTTCTCTGTCTTTCGATACTTCACTTCACACTGTTCTTAGCTCATCCACTACGTATGTTCGCGATGCCATAGCGCGTGCCGATACAGCTCGCTCACGAATGGCTCACAGTGCACCAGTTTTCCCAAAAAGCCCTGTATCACAGACACCACAGCAACGTTTGTTACTCTCCATGTGCCCTCGAGCTACTGTTGTCTCCGCCCCGCTGCTTCGGCTTCTCCGAAAAGATATTGTCCCGCTACGAAGATCTTTACACAGTGCTACGTCAAGTCACCGATGTTACATACGAAATCGAAACTGTCGTCCAGCCACCGCCGTTTACGCCACCGCCCTCTGCTATTGTGCACGTAATGAGACCTAAGCCGCGCGCAACGGGCCTTCCCTAAAGCCAGCCTGTTGCCCTGGTTGAATAATGTCCAATGTCTAGTACGAAGATACGTACAAAGAAAGGGGTCAAACAAGGAGACACAATCTCGGCAATGGTATTCACTGCGTGCTTGAAAGAAGTGTTCGAGCTATTAAACTGGGAAGGTTTAGGAGTAAGGATCGACGGCGAATACCTCAGCAACCTTCGGTTTGCCGATGACATTGTTCTGTTCAGCAACACTGCGGACGAGTTACAACAAATGACTGAGGACCTTAACAGGGAGAGTGTAAGAATGGGGTTGAAGAATAATATGCAGAAAACAAAGATAGTGATAAATAGCCGGGCAAAGGAACAAGAGCTCAAGATCGCTAGTCAGCCTCTAGAGCCAGTGAAGTAGTGCGGTTACCTAGGTAAACTAATCACAGGGAACCCTGACCATTAGAAGGAAATTCACAGAATAAAAATGGGTTGGATCACATACGGCAGACATCACGAGCTCCTGACTGGGAGCTTACCGTTATCATTTAAAAGGAAAGTACACAATCAGTGCATCTTACCGTTGCTGACATACGGCGCAGAGACTTGGCGGCTGACAAAGATGCTTGAGAACAAGCTAAGCACCGCACAAAGAGCGATGGAACGAGTAGTGCTAGGCATAACTTTAAATGGCAGAAAGAGAGCGGTTTGGATCAGAGAGGAAACGGGTATCGACAGTATTCTAATAGACATTAACAGCAAAAAATGGCATGGGGCAGGTCATGTAATGCGCAGATTAAATAACCGTTGGACCATTAAGGCGACAGAATGGGTACCAAGAGTAGGGAAGCGCAGTAGAGGACCGCAGAAGACTAGGTGGTGAGACGAAATTAGGAAATTTGCAGGTACTTGTTGGGATCGGTTGGCGCAGGACAGGGGTAACTGGAGATCGCTGTGAGAGGCGCTCGTCCTGCAGTGGACATAAAGGGGGCCGAATGATGGTGATGATGATGATGATCAATGGGCCCATTTGGTCTGTCTTAACAAGCACCGGGTTCGCGCTGTCGCACTGGTGTGGTAGTGCCACGGGACAGTGAACGTGCTGTTACTCTTGGTCGGACACAGACAACGACAACGAAGTGGCCTAAGACAGGTTCCACATTCGCTTCCCATCCGGTGAGCTGTTTCGTGCCACCTCATCTCGCATGCTCTAGAGGCATTGTACGAGGGGTGGACGTCACTTTAACCCCTGAGGAGATTTTAGAAATGTTCTCGGTGGCTGGCGTTATCTCCGTTTACCGGTGCAGTCGAGTGATTGACAATAAGAAGATACCAACACCGTGACTCATAGTTATATGTGCTGGGACGATGCGGCCAACATAAATTAAGGACTGGCCCCTAACTTAAAAAGTAGAAGCTCTAGCTCCACGCATTCTACAATGTAACAAATGTTGGCGATTTGGTGACAGCGTCTGAGGCTGCAGATCTGCACCCCGCTGCTGTGCTTGTGGAGACAGCCGCAGATTTAGTGATTGTTCCTCCTAAGAAGAGAAATGTCTGTGTGCTGGTGCTCATTCCGCCAACTACTCGAACTGTCCTGCAAGATCACAGCAAATGCAAATTGTAGATGTAATTGAAAGGAGACGTTGCTCACGCCGTGATGCTCTTGTTGAGGTCCAGGGGAGACCTAAGGGATATGCAGGAGTGACAGCCCGTCAGCAAATTGTTGCAAACTCAGACCTTTCCGACTCTATTGCGACAGCGGTCGAAAAGGCGTTGTAAAAAGCTATGAAACGATTAACATCAAATCTGTCGGAGACTCTAGCTCAAGTGTTGACATCACAAATGATTCAGCTTTTCAGTCCTTTAGCGAGTTCCGATGCTAGCTCGCAGATTATTACACAGACCCTAACATCTAATACCGAATAACTAGTGGATCCTTCATCAGTTATTGTACAAGACGTAGACAATGCGAGACCATCAACTTCAACTCAGCAGACCGACAACGGATGCTTCTCTGGATCAGTGTCGGAAAAGAACCAGGATGTAGAAATGGACCTCCCCACTCTTAAACGCACACGATCACCTAACGATAACTCATCGATCTCTGACCCGCACTCAAAAACCAAAACGTTTGTGAAAGATAGCCTTTCCAAGTCAGATTCTAATCCTAACTCTTCCAGCTCTGACCCTCAATATAAACCAACAAAATACGGTAAAGACAGTCTTTCGAAGAAATATTTCTTAAAAGACAGTATTTTAGAGCAAGTGGTTTCTAAAGTACGCATTAATTCATCATATGTTATTTAAAGGTATTACAGTGGAACTGCCGTTCCATTATTTCTGCAGCTACCGATTAAATATATTTTTGCTCACAACTTTCTCCCGACATTATTCTTTTGCAGGAAACCTGGTTCTCCAATGGCCAAGATTTTCATATAAAAATTATCGTTTATTTTGATTGCATCGTCCATCTAGAGGCGGAGGACTTGTTTTCTTGATAACCACTAAAATATGCCACAAAGTAAACATTTCCTACCAGTATATGTCTGCAGAGTGTGAGATACTAGCAATAGATGTAACTATTCCTGGTTTTTCCCCATTTTCCTTAGTCAATACACATTTTCCCACAGGCGTGCATGATACTCGTTTCCTCGATACCGTTGTCAAATCTTGTAGGAAAGAAATTGTGATAGCCGGAGACTCATTCGCATCACGTGCCTTGGGGTTTCAAAACGGACTCATGTGGAAAGCGATTGTCGGACTGGGCAATTAATCAAAATTTTGTTGCTTAAACACGAAGTCAGCTACCTTTATTCAAGGCCTTTCTAAATTGGCATTGGATCTAGCATTTGGCAGTTCAGGAATTTCTGTAACCTCCTGGTCTACTGTCGACTCAGCCTCAATTAGTGACCATCTACCGATTAGGTTTGATATTGTATGCCCTGTCATTCCCCTGGAGTCTCCAACGCGTACTTTTATCAATTATCAGAAATTTCAGAATATTTTGAAAACGATCCTCAATTCTCAGAAAATGGTACCCAATGACATCAAAGCCATGAGGCTTTGCGCTGTAGTAAAAAGTTCCTTTAAAACGTCCCAATTTAATGTTACCATAAACAAAAGTACTACCTCTCCTTGGTGGAATTCGGACTGCACGCGGGATTATAGAAGAAGAAAAGCCGCGTGGAAGAAATTACTTTACAATCAGTGTCCGAGCAACTGGAGTGATTATAAATTCGCAGCTGCTGCGTTCAAGAAAACAGTATCGAATGCCAAACACGAGTGCGACGAAAAACATCACGAATTCCTCTTTAAGCCCAGCAACAAAAAATCCCTGTTCAGACTCCTTCGTTATAGAAAATTCATACCAACACCAGCGAATACTGAATCGATAATACTTTCACCACGCGAGTTATATGCTTCTTTAGAATTCATAGGAAAGGGCTTAACGCAACGCTTAACATCACGTTTGCCGAATGGGCAACTAAGGCCTCCCATCACCGATGACTTTGTGGAAGTCACAGTGTCAGAGCTCTCTAATGTCATTAGATCTCTGCCTGCCCCAGCTCCAGGTCCTGACGGCATTTCGAATGCCATGCTAAAAATGCTGTTTGAAATGTCTTCTGATCACATTCTGAACACGGTGAATTATTCTCTAAAGAATGCTTAGATTCCACCAGAATGGAGGTCAGCCAAAATTATCCCGCTACTTATAAAACAAGGAGCTGGATACAACCTTGCCAACATTAGGCCTATCTCTCTTACGTCAAATATGGTAAAACGAATTGAAGGAGTTTTATATGATCGTATGGTGGATCATATATCTGAAAATTCGTTAGTGAGCCCAAGTTAAATAGGTTTCCGGCCCGGTCTCTCCATTTGGTGTGCGCATGTAGATTTGGAAAGCCGCATCCAACTTGCTCAGCATCGAAAAGAAGTTAGCGCTTTCGTGACACTTGAAATAGCAAAAGCTTGTGACAGCGTTGAGTACTCTCTACTGCTGGACAGATTACAGTCCTACAATTTTCCCAGATATATAACGGCGTGGATTTTTGAATTTCTAAGAAACAGAAAATTTCATTGTTTCAAAACGGCTTTTCTTCAAGAATGTTCGATCAGACAAGAGGGACGCCGCAGGGGGCTGTTCTGTCTCCTATACTATTTCACCTCCTGGTACAGTGGTTCAATACCACTGCACCAGGAGGTGAATCTGTATGTCTATGCAGATGACATTGCATTTTTCGCGACAGCTAGAGACATCAATTCCCTTCACCTGTCTTTGCAAACGTACCTCTGTACTCTACAGACGTGGCTTCACAACCTGCACCTGTCGCTAAACGTAAACAACAGTGCAGTCCTTGTATTTGCGCTCTCCGGGCCGTTACAGTTATCATTAGCATATGAACAGAGAACCATTCCTCAGGTAGAGTCGCTTAAATACTTGGGTATGATATATGACGGAAAACTTAACTGGCATTCTCACATAGAAAATATTGCAACGAAGGCGACACGAGCCATAGGTTTACTACGTAGAATCAGTAACCGACGTTCTGGTATGCGAAGTGACATATTAATTATGATTTATCGTATGTATGTACGACCGATTCTAGAATTTGGTTGTGTTTTGTTCTCCGGAAGTGCAAAATATAAATTAAGACCCCTTGTTCTCTTAGAAAGAGAAGCTCTTCGACTATGTTTATGTCTTCCTAAATTGGTTGCTAATAATGTATTCTACCAGGAAGCGCGCCTACCTACCCTTCACACACGATCTCGCATGCTTATGGTTCAAACCTACTTAAGAGCTTATGATTCTTCGCTACGACGTGGGCAATATGCATTTATTAGTGAACCAAATACATTTTTTGAGACCGCTTGGTCACGGTTCCATACCCCACAAGTTGTATTTGTGCAAGCACAATTAGCACCTTTAAATGTTCGCCTTAGAGAAATAATTTCGCTTCATGGGTCTCCGGGGTCGCTGAAAATTGAATTTGCAGACATTTTTGCACACAATGCAAAATTTCTGCCCACAACATATTTGCATGACCCTTTAGAAGAATATTTGGCCCGTTTCAAAATAAACGTAATAGCGACTGATGCTTCTTCGTGTGAAGAGAAGGCAGGTGTGGGTATCTACTCACCATCCCTCGATTGGTCTTTCTCACTTCGCCTACCAGATTACACATCAGCCTTTCATGCCGAACTTCCGGCAATTGTTCTTGCCTTGCGGAAATTACGCATTCATATTTATTTATTTATTTATTTATTTATTTATTTATTACATACTGCAGCCCCTTGGGTTCAAGCAGGTGAGTAGTTTAAAAAAAAACAGTCATAATACAAAAAAAAACTACAGTACAAACTGTTTGAAGAAATAACATAGATAATAAAACACAAAATGTCAACCATGGAATCTGTTTTAAAGATTAGTGTAATAAAATATAGTACAACAGAGTTCGAAACAACGACAGAAGCTGTTTCTAGATCAGTGTAATAATAGTGCTACAATAACAGATGTGAAATGGTGCAACAGTGATACTTCGGTGTGGTAGGAGAGACTAAGAAGATGTCTGGTATAATTCATTCCAATCTAAGACAGTGCGCGGAAAATAGGAATACTTATAACTTTCAGTTCTAGCAAAAAAAGGTGTTAAAGAGTTAGGCTGATGGTGCCTTGTGGGTCTGGTTAGTAAGGGTGATAGATACGGTGATGGATCTATCGCAAGCTTATGGTTAAGAAGCAGTGAAAGGAAGTCGATTCGGAACTGTTTTCGACGCTTTATAGGAAGGGCAATGTCATTGGCTATCATTATTTCGGATGGAGAGTCATTTCGTGAGAATGTGTTATAAATACACCGGAATACTTTCCTCTGTATTCTTTCAAGACATTTAATGTTTATTTGAATATAAGGATCCCATACTACACTGGCGTATTCTAATTTGGGTCTGAATAATGAATAATAACATAGTAGTTTAACATTGCTTGGGGTGGTTCGAAGTTTATGTCTCAGAAAGCAGAGCTTTCGAAAGGCAGATGAACAAATATTGCTAACATGCATATTCCAGGATAAATTAGTTGTTAATGTAACACCTAAGTATTTGTAATTGTCGACTTTTTCCAATGACGACGGCCAAGTCTGTAAGTAAAAGACAGAGGCGTTTTTTTACGTGTTATAGGAAGGAGAACGGTTTTGTCGGTTTTAACAACCATCCCCCAATCATTGCACCAATTCAATGTGTTATTCAGGTTGTTATTGAGCTCAATCTGATTATCGGAACAAAAAATTTCTTTGAAAAAAACGCAGTCATCAGCAAACAGCCGGATTTGCACACCAGGGGTTATTACATTTGCAATATCGTTAATATAAACCAAGAAGAGCAGGGGGCCCAGTACACTACCCTGAGGTACCCCTGACGTGACTGGGAGACTGCCAGAAAGCTGTCCTCTAATGTCAGTGTGTTGCTTCCTGTTAGTCAGGTATGCCGAAATCCAGTTGACAAAGATTTCAAGGATGCCAAGGATTCTAAGCTTTAAAATTAGTTTATCATGCGGGACCTTATCAAAGGCTTTACTAAAGTCGAGAAATGTTACGTCTATTTGGCCGTTACGATCGAGAGATAAAGCGAACGAGTGAACTACCGTTATCAGTTGGGTTACCGTAGAATACCCTTTTCGGAAGCCGTGTTGGTACTCGGTTAATGCGGCATTATTTTCCAAAAATTTGTGTACCCAATTTGCAATTATATGGTCTACAAGTTTGCAGCATTGGGAGGTTAGTGATATCGGTCGATAATTCTGCATAAGCAACCGGTCGCCTTTCTTAAACACAGGGACAACTCGGGCAGTCTTCCAGTCATTTGGCAATTGCGCTGTCATGAGTGAGACACGGAATAAAATCACAAGAAATTTGGCAAGAATTTGAGCATATCGCTTGAGAAATACGTTAGGAATTTCGTCCAAACCACATGAGCTCTTGGTTTTCAATTTTAGTAGCATATTAAATACACCAGCATAAGATATGAAACTTACATCTGTTAAATGGACATCAGTGTGACAATTTACATCAGCATGCTGTGTGATATCACACGCGCTCACAGTAGAACAAGAGAACACACTTTGAAAATTATTGCTGAAGTGCTGAGAAATGGCACTCCGATCGGTAATTGCCTTCCTGTCAACTGATATTTGCGAAACTGGCTTCTTCTTTTCTTTTATGTACTGCCAGAACTTAGCAGGATCATTTTTTGTTAAGTTAGGAAGTGATATCTCGAAATAATAATCTTTCGCGGTGTGAACTCCACTTGCAAGATTGTCTTGCATTTCTCGTAATTTGTCGCACTGCCCCGCATGCTTCTTTTTAAACCTTTTTATTCTGCGTTTCAAATGGATGATTTTCCGATTCTTCCAAGGTGTTTGCTTGCTAACTTTATTCAGTTTGTTTGGGACGAAGTTAACCAGACAATAATGACACATTTCCTTGAACTTGCTCCTAAGTAACTGAATATTGCTGCTGTCGAAATCAACCAAACAGGTTTCCATGTATTCGACAACGCCTGCGTCATTGGCATTAGAAAAATCTTTAAAGTAGAGCGCAGACACGTGTTTATGCTTATCTAGAGGTACTGGCGGTAGCGATATGTTTACGAGATGGTGATCGGGGAGCCCTTGCTCGACTTTCACATTATAATCAGAGAAATCTCGACTGAGAAATACCAAGTCTAACACCGAGCTGGATGCATTTTGTACACGAGTGGGTTCATGGACTACTTGCATCAAGTTGTATCGTAACATAATATCAAACATAATGGTCACGTGTTTGTTATGTTGATTACTGGCAATAAGGCATTCCCAATCTACTCCCGGCAGGTTAAAATCAACAAGCAGATGAATTTTGTTTCTTTCATGCATGGACATTTCTATATTCAGTCGCTCTAATATATCTGGTGAGGAATCCGGAGGTCTATAAAAAGCGTATAGCGTCAAACTGTGACCCCAGTAAGAGACTTTCACACCCAGCCATTCGAGGTCGATAATGTCGTCCAGCAAAACAGCCTGAACGCTATCTTTAATTAACATCGCTACACCACCACCCCTAGAGTGCCGGTCCTTAGGATAAACTCTATAAGAAGGAGGAAAAATGTCGTTATCGCATAGCTCCTCGTTTAGCCAGGTTTCTGTTAAAACAGTTACATGAGGATCGTCTTGTAGTAGCACGATCTCTAAGGCCTCGGTTTTGTTTTTGACACTGCGAGCGTTTATATTCAACATTCGGAGACGTTTATAAGCTTTACAGGCAGAGTGTCAATCTCGAGATAATACGGATGCATTATCTTGATCACCTTCCACAGGCGTGGACGATGTGTTTTTATAGTTTTAACACGTTTGTTAAGCGATTCATCCCAAAAGAAGAATTCCTTGTCAATTCTTAGTCTGTCGTGAATAAGCGAGACCCTTTTTCCCAGCTGCTTCTCATTTTTTGACCCGCCGTGGTTGCTCAGCGGCTATGGTGTTGGGCTGCTGAGCACGAGGTAGCGGGATCGAATCCTGGCCACGGCGGCCGCACTTCGATGGGGGCGAAATGCTAAAACAACCATGTGCTTAGATTTAGGTGCACGTTGAATAACCCCAGGTGGTCGAAATTTCCGGAGTCCTCCACTACACCGTGCCTCATAATCAGAAATTGATCTTGGCACGTAAAACCCGATAATTTCTTTCTTCTTCTTCTTCTTCTTCTTCTTCTTCTCATTTTTTGCACTTTCCCACAGCAGTTCCCGTTTTCTTAACGTTGATGCCGAGTAGTCATTTTGGATAAACGTTGTGCTGCCTTGTAACTATTTGACATTGGCGAAGATTGCCTTCGTTTCATTGTAATCTTGGAGGTGAATGATTACTGGGCGTTGGCCTTTCCGCTGTCCAAGTCGACGGATGCGGCCATTGGATTTACACTTCACGCCGAGTGTTTCTTCGAAGACCTCTTTGACTACTTTGTGTTTAAGTGAAATTTCTGTTTCATCGGATGACTCGGGAATTCCGTGAAATATCAGATTAGACCGTCTACTTCGGTCTTCCAGATCTGTTAGTTTTTTTGCTTGGAAGTTTATGATATGCTCTACCGATTGTAGCGCCGCCTGCACTTAATCAGCTTGTCCTGAAGGAAGGGAGGACTGAGAGCTGTTTTCGTACACTTTATCGTGCAGCTTCTCTGCTGTCTTTTTAATGTCTCTTATTTCTGCTTTTATTTCACTTATGTCACATCGTATGGCCTTCTGGCCCTCAAGTAGCTCTTCAAAAAGTTCGTTTTGTGTAGGTCCGGGGTTTAGTTCCACATCGCCACTTAACAATCTCATCATCAAAAACAATTATGGGCAATGCTATAACACCGTTTGGGGCACGGCAGGACTACAATGCCAGGACAGTTACTTCGATATGTACAGGAATGGCAACTAACCTGCAGTACGAAAAACAGTTTCCTGTTTAGCGTCATGGCATTGCCAGGTCCGCCATGCCGACTGAAGTTGTAGTCGTGAGGTATCTCTTTTATATGCTCGGCTGTTGATGACGTCACGCCGGGTTGTTCGATAGGTGTCGCTAGTAGATCCGCACCATCATGAGATGACGCTTGTTGATTTGCTGATGGGACGAATTTCGAAAGCTGGTACGCATCGTTGGTGTGGCGTGCCTCGTGGCACACGTGACCAGTGGTTGATAAACCGGCAGCAATTCCCAGCAAACCCTGCAGTACGAAAAACAGCTTCCTGTTTAGCGTCATGGCATTGCCAGGTCCGCCATGCCGACTGAAGTTGTAGTCGTGAGGTATCTCTTTTATATGCTCGGCTGTTGATGACGTCACGCCGGGTTGTTCGATAGGTGTCGCTAGTAGATCCGCACCATCATGAGATGACGCTTCTTGATTTGCTGATGGGACGAATTTCGAAAGCTGGTACGCATCGTTGGTGTGGCGTGCCTCGTGGCACACGTGACCAGTGGTTGATAAACCGGCAGCAATTCCCAGCAAACCCTGCAGTACGAAAAACAGCTTCCTGTTTAGCGTCATGGCATTGCCAGGTCCGCCATGCCGACTGAAGTTGTAGTCGTGAGGTATCTCTTTTATATGCTCGGCTGTTGATGACGTCACGCCGGGTTGTTCGATAGGTGTCGCTAGTAGATCCGCACCATCATGAGATGACGCTTCTTGATTTGCTGATGGGACGAATTTCGAAAGCTGGTACGCATCGTTGGTGTGGCGTGCCTCGTGGCACACGTGACCAGTGGTTGATAAACCGGCAGCAATTCCCAGCAAACCCTGCAGTACGAAAAACAGTTTCCTGTTTAGCGTCATGGCATTGCCAGGTCCGCCATGCCCACTGAAGTTGTAGTCGTGAGGTATCTCTTTTATATGCTCGGCTGTTGATGACGTCACGCCGGGTTGTTCGATAGGTGTCGCTAGTAGATCCGCACCATCATGAGATGACGCTTGTTGATTTACTGATGGGACGAATTTCGAAAGCTGGTACGCATCGTTGGTGTGGCGTGCTTCGTGGCACACGTGACCAGTGGTTGATAAACCGGCAGCAATTCCCAGCAAACCCTGCAGTACGAAAAACAGCTTCCTGTTTAGCGTCATGGCATTGCCAGGTCCGCCGTGCCCACTTACAAGGGTTATTATAGTCATAGATTCTCTATCTGTATACAGCGCACTTACTGCGTCTACAAAGGCGACAATATGAAACACGTTTAATTCATTAGCTCAGTGTCACTTAAGTTTAGTGCATGTAGCATGGTTACCTGGCCACCGAGACATTCATATTAATTGAACAGCCGATTCCTTAGCACGAGGTTCTTTAGCACGTCCTGTGCTATGTGTGCTGCCGGCAACTTCGCACATTACTGCAGCCAGATATAGGCAATTTTCTTTGAGCGAGCACAAAAGAGCTCTGTCACTAGCAATATCTTCAGATTTTTTACACCTAAATTATTGTTGGAACCGGCAATGATGTCCTAACCGGAAATTCGAAGTTTCATTTACTAGACTGCGTTGCCGCATCCCAACACTTAATTTTTATTTGCAGAGATGTGGTCAGGCCGTATCCCCTCTATGCTACCTCTGCATTGAACCGGAAACTATAGAACATTTTTTATTATCATGTCGGCGGTTTTCTACGCATCGAAAACTATGTCTAGAAATTCCACTTCAAAATTTAGGATTACCTTTAAGCAGTACTGTTATACTCTCCCTTGGAGCAACAGTTTTGGGATATAGCCACAGGAACGTTTGCCTAGCCATTTATAATTTTCTATGTGGCACAAATAGAATGCCTTGATGATAGTTTTTAGTTTCAAGAATTGATTTATTTTTACTTGAGTTCAGAAAATTAGAAAAGTAAAAACAAATTCAGAGTTTAAATCATACTATTATTATTCATATTTACCTTACTTTTTCCTTGCTTTTTTTACCAATCCTATCAATGCAAGGCTCACTATAGTATTGATCAATACTTTATCTCATGTATTCACACGTTATTTTGCATCTTGGGTTATTTGTTTTCCTTTCTTTTTTTCGTGTGTTATTTATTTATTAACCAATTCATTTTACTTTACCTATTGAATCATATTACCACCCGATTTGTGGCCTATCTCCCACAGTGGGTTTGTGCCGTTAACTGAGACTGCATCATCATCATCATCGTCATCATCATCATAATGGCAGACAGTTCAGTTTCACAGCTTGAGTCCCCTCGCACCAGCGACAGATTGACGTCTCTCGGATGAGTCATGTCACAAGCGGATTCAGCTAAACATGTTAGGGAGATATGTGTGTTCTGTGCGTATTAAGTCGCCCTGATGTAGCTACTAGCCTTGCCACAGCTGCGAATGGCTGTGCACGTCTGACGCTTACGCGGCCCGCGTGCCGCATTCAATTGTTGGTAATCACGAAGTAATCATCCCACATTGCACTTTTATACAAAATTGTTGATGGTTCGCTGACGCATTCAAGGCCTTTCCTTTTAACGTGGAAGGCTTCCTTCAAAAGAAATGTTCTTTTTAGAAGCCCTTAGTTAGAACTGAGCATGTTGCTGCGCCGCCTGCGCTCGGTGAAAAATCTTAATCTTTTAGCTTTTAATGGAGTACTCCCTTACGGCTGGGTTTTGTGTATCACGCAACCATTATCATTTATGAACATTTGGCCCTATGCATCACGTGTCATTGTCCCGAACGTCACCTTTACAATCATTTTATCGCCTTTTGCCCGTTAACATGTTATTTTCGACAACGTGCGAGTTGCGCCGCCACATTTGCGTATATATATTGTGTGCTTCCGTCAATAAAGCATCAGTTGTTAGTAAGCGCTCGTCCGCGTCTCTTCATGTGTCGTATGTTTGGCGCTTTAGTACTTCAGTAATATGCGCCAACTAGCCAAACAAAATGTTCTGCTGGAATAGCTTCTTGAAGACGTGGAATCGGCGATGGGTAAAGTCAAATGAAAACATATACTGATGGGCCACTTATATGCCAAGGTAGGCAAGAAGTAGGCTGGAGACAAGTCAGTGGGGGAATATGGCATATGCTCTAGGAATAACAGGGGAGAGTTATTAGTAGAGTTTGCGGAACAGAATAATATGAGGATAATGAATACCTTCTTCCGAAAGCGGGATAGCCGAAAGTGGACGTGGATGAGCCCGAACGGGGAGACTAGAAATGAAATAGACTTCATACTCTGCGCTAACCCTGGCATCATACAAGATGTGAACGTTCTCGGCAGGGTGCGCTGCAGTGACCATAGGATGGTAAGAACTCGAATTAGCCGAGACCTGAGAAGGGAACGGAAGAAACTGGTACATAAGAAGCCGATCAATGAGTTAGCGGTAAGAGGGAAAATAGAGGAATTCCAGATCAAGCTACAGAACAGGTATTCGGCTTTAACTCACGAAGAGGACCTTAGCGTTGAAGCAATGAACGACAATATTGTGGGCATCATTAAGGAGTGTGCAATGGAAGTCGGTGGTAACTCCGTTAGGCAGGATACCAGTAAACTATCGCATGAGACGAAAGATCTGATCAAGAAACGCCAATGTATGAAAGCCTCTAACCCTGCAGCTAGAATAGAACTGGCAGAACTTTCGAAGCTAATCAACAAGCGTAAGACAGCTGACATAAGGAAGTATAATATGGATAGAATTGAACATGCTCTCAGGAACGGAGGAAGCCTAAAAACAGCGAAGAAGAAACTAGGAATTGGAAAGAATCAGATGTATGCGTTAAGAGACAAAGCCGGCAATATCGTTACTAATATGGATGAGATAGTTCAAGTGGCTGAAAAGTTCTATAGAGATTTATACAGTACCAGTGGCTCCCACGAGGATAATGGTAGAGAGAATAGTCTAGAGGAATTTGAAATCCCACAAGTAACGCCGGAAGAAGTAAAGAAAGCCGTGGGAGGTATGCAAAGGGAGAAGGCAGCTGGGGGGAATCAGGTAACAGCAGATTTGTTGAAGCATGGTGGGCAGATTGTTCTAGAGAAACTGATCACCCTGTATACGCAATGCCTCATTACTTCGAGCGTACCGGAATCTTGGAAGGACGCTAACATAATCCTAATTTATAAGAAAGGGGACGCCAAAGACTAGAAAAAATATAGATCGATCAGCTTACTGCCCGCTGCCTACAAAGCATTTACTTAGGTATTTGAAAATAGAATCAGGAACACCTTAGACTTCCGTCAACCAAAGGACCAGGCAGGATTCCGTGAAGGCTACTCAGCTATAGACTATAATCACACTATCAATCAGGTGATGCGGAGTATAACCAAAGCTTATATATAAATTTCATTGATTACGAGAAAGCGTTTGATTTAGTCGAAACCTCAGCAGTCATGGATGCTTAACGGAATCAGGGTGTAGACGAGCCGTATGTAAAAATACTGAAGGATATCTATAGCGGCTCCACGGCCATCGTAGTCCTTCATAAAGAAAGCAACAAAATTCCAATAAAGAAAGGCGTCAGACAGGGAGATACGATCTCCCCAATGCTATTCACAGCGTGTTTACAGGAGATCTTCAGAGACCTTGATTGGGAAGAATTGGGGATAAGAGTTAATGGAGCATACCGTAGTAACTTGCGATTCGCTGGTAATATTGCAGTGCTTAGTAACTGAGGGGACCAACTGCAATGCATGCTCACTGACCTGGAGAGCCAAACCAGAAGGGTGGGTTTAAAATTTAATCTGCAGAAAACTAAAGTAATGTTTAACAGTCTCGGAAGAGAACAGCAATTTACGATCGGCAGCGAGGCACTGGAAGTCGTAACGGAATACATCTACTTAGGGCAGGTAGTGACTGCGGATCCGGATCATGAGACAGATATAATCAGAAGAATAAGAATGGGCTGGGGTGCATTTGGCTGGCATTCTCAGATCATGAACAGCAGGTTGCCATTATCCCTCAAGAGGAAACTGTATAATAGCTGCGTCTTACCAGTACTCACCTACGGGGCAGAAACCTGGAGGCTTACGAAAAGGGTTCTACTCAAATTGAGGACGACGCAACGAGCTATGGAAAGAAGAATGATCGGTGTAACGTTAAGGGATAAGAAAAGAGCAGATTGGGTGAGGGAACAAACGCGAGTTAATGACATCTTAGTTGAAATCAAGAAAAAGAAATGGGCATGGGCAAGACATGTAATGAGGAGGGAAGATAACCGATGGTCATTAAGGGTTACGGACTGGATCCCAAGGGAAGGGAAGCGTAGCAGGGGGCGGCAGAGAGTTCGGGGGGCGGATGAGATTAAGAAGTTTGCAGGGACGGCATGGCCACAATTAGTACATGAGCGGGGTTGTTGGAGAAGTATGGGAGAGGCCTTTGCCCTGCAATGGGCGTAACCAGGCTGATGATGATGATGATGATTTAAACGTTTACTCGTGGACTTTACATGGGCCATGTACACGTGCACATGGTCCGTGAAATACACTATGCTTATTATTTGAATTAGTAAGTAAATGGTTACAACAGTTTGTATGACCATTATTACTTAAGTGTATACTAGTGTAAGGGCTGCACTTTTTAATGTCTCAATTTCGACGAGTCTTACATGGGCCCGGGACATTTGATTTAATTTAGTAACAGCATTGTTACAAACTTCTAATAAACTTCTAACAATTTGCTACATTTTTTAGGGATGGAACTAGACATTGCCACTTGTGTGCATATGTCAGAACTATATCTAATTCACTCAGTAATCGAAACGAGGCCAAGTAGGACTTACTCGAAATCAAATGTTGAATTAGCAAATTCGTGGGTGATAGTTGGCAACGGTTGGCGCAGGACATGGGCAATGGAAGATCGCCGGGAGATGCCTTCGTCGTGCAATGGACATAAAATAGGTTGCTGCTGCTGCTGATGATGAAAATTTTGAGTGAAGATATAGAGGCAACTTAAAAGAAACCTCGAATGATGTAACAGACATCGAGCAATGAACATTTGAGAGGGATTGGCATCGCCATCGCGGGGGAGGAGGGCTCCGCCCGATGCGCAAGATTTCGGAAGGTGCTCAGGCCCTGGAGCCTCCCATAGTCGGCGCGTGTGGTTATCGTGGCCAAACAGACCGTCTTGCGCGGCACTGCGCTTTTCTTCCCATGCTTTCGTACTACCTACGATGAAAGAGACCCTTCGTCTTGGGGAAATCCCCCTACCTACGTCAGCGCGACAACACCCAAGGAAGAATCACATCGAATCTTGCTCGTAGGCGGTCGCCTCCGCATCTTGTATGAACAGTGACCCCGTAACACGCGCTGGCACCACGGATTGACCTCAGCAGCTGACATCGCGGGCGAGTGTAGCATTCCCCACCTCACGTTACCCCGCCGCCACCCCTCGGAAGCCCAGATGAGATCGCCCAAGCGGCTGCGGATGCCGTGGACGCCTGCAACTCAGCGCATGCGCAGGCCGTCTCTTCTCCGCTCCTGCTCCGCTTTCCGCTTCGTTATTCCACTGTAAGCGTGTCCTCCACTCTCCTCTTCGCTCTCTCATCTTTCATCTTCCACTGCGCTCCGCGTTCGCTTGCATCCTTCGCTGCACTCGTTTGCTCGGTTACGAGGGAAGATAAGTCACAGATTGTGCTCATATCGAGGGTTGTATGGAAACTCTACGCCGGGGAAGGTGGCATAAAATAAACACACAGCGCGTACTAGGTTGAAATAGTTTAGGGGTGATTCTTTATTCAGATATATCGTTTTATATTCGTGTGTGTGATTTACATGCCCCTCCTTTTTATTTGCAGGGATATTCGAATACGTGAAGTCCGTGTGCGAGGATATTGTAGACCAAGACGTGACGATGAGCTTCCACGGACCAATGCCCATTCTTATAGCGGTTACTCCTTCGGTTGTGGAGGTAAGTTAGTGCACTGTTTCGTTTCAAGGTGAGCCCTTTTTGAACAAACCATCATCGCCAGATTACCTAAAAAACAAAATGAGGGAAACGTCTCGCTCCGTTTCTGGCCTGGTCTCTATCACTCCGTGCAGCAATATGTCGCTAGCTACGACCAATCCGATCACGACCATCATGATCAAAGGTAACAATAAGAAGACCGGTCACTAAAAGACCACATCGTGAACTATGCTCCCGCCTAAAGTGCTGCAACACCTTTTTCGTTTTCTTTGAGGGGTCGGTGCCCTTTTTTACCTTTGATCATGATGCCTCCCGACCAGACGAGCTTCCGTCAAAACCTCCGCTTCATCCATAGAATCTTGTGTCGAATATCTCAATTGCACTCCACATTTCTGTATTTCATTGGCTATTGGGTTCTTTTCCTCGCTTAGCAACGAGCTCGAAACAGGAAAATACTCGCCGCATCAGCACAGTGGCTATGGCTTTCCTTGACTAAGCACTGCACTCTGTTTAAGTATGTTGTTAGGATGGATAGCTGGGCGTGTTAAGCATGATCTAAAGTGAATGCGCACTGAGAAATTGTGTTTGCACTCCCAGTATAAAATAGTGGCGTTTTTTCCCTGATTAAACATTGTTTGAAGTGGCACCCTGTGTGTGTTCCGTCTTCGTCCAACGACGTTGTCACGCCTTCACTTCAGATCCTGTTTCAGTAGTTCCGTGCAGCAGAGCCAACGCTACGCAACCCGCGAGCGCAGATTCTTGCGCAGCGAGAGATCTAGTGCCACAGTTCCGAACCCGTTAGACGAATAAATGGCTTGACAAGTACTCTTGTCGGCAGGTGTTTACTTGGAAGCTTCTCTACAGGTCGCATAGTGGTTTATTACGCAATTTTTCTCGTTCATTATTAAAATATTTATTGTAGCTCGGTGATTCTGAGAACACAGTCATCCACTTGTGTGAACTAAAACATCATCATCTTCAGCCTGGTTGCGCCCACTGCAGGGCAAAAGCCTGTCCCATACTTCTCCAGCTACCCCGGTCATGTACTAATTGTGGCCATGTTCTCCCTGCAAACTTCTTAATCTCATCCGCCCACCTAACATTCCGCAGCCCCCGCTACGCTTCCCTTCCCTTGGAATCCAGTCCGTAACCCTTAATGGCCACCGGTTACCTTTCCCCCTCATTACATGTCCTGCCCATACCCATTTCTTTTCTTTGATTTCAACTAATATGTCATTAACTCGCGTTTGTTCCCTCACCCAATCTGCTCTTTTCTTATGCCTTAATGATACACCTATCATGCTTCTTTCTATAGCTCCTTGCATCGCCCTCAATTTAAGTGGAACCCTTTTCGTAAGCCTACTGGTTTCTGCCCCGTAGGTGAGTACTGGGTAGACACAGCTATGATACACTTTTCTCTTGAGGGATAATGGCAACCAGCCGTTCACGATATGAGAATACCTGCCAAACGCACGCCAGGCCATTCTTATTCGTCTGATTATTTCAGTCGCATCATCCGGATCCGCCGACACTGCCTGCCCTAAGTAGGTGTGTTCCCTTACCACTTCCAGTGCCTCGCTACCTATCGTAAACTGCTGTTCTCTTCCGAGACAGGTAAACATTACTCTAGTTTTCTGCAGATTAATTTTTAGACCCACCCTTCTGCTTTGCCTCTCCAGATCTGTGAGCATGCATTGCAGTTGGTCCCCTGAGTTACTAAGCAAGGCAATTTCATCAGCGAATCGCAAGTTACTAAGGTATTCTTCAATAACTATTATCCGCGATTCTTTCCAATGCAGGTCTCTGTATATGTCCTGTAAACACGCTCTGAATAGCATTGGATAGATGGTATTTCCCTGCTTGTCGCCCTTCGTTATTCGAATTTTGTTGCTTTCTTTATGGAAGACTACGGTGGCTGTGGAGCCGCTATAGACACCTTTCAGTATTTTCCTGCCTGGTCCTTTGGTTGACGGAAGTCTAAGATGTTCCTGATTCTATTTGCAATTACCTTAGTAGATACTTTGTAAGCAACGGACAGTAAGGTGATCGGTCTATAATTTTTCAAGTCATTGGCGGCCCCTTTCTTTTGGATTTGGATTACCGTTCTTCCAAGATTCCGATACGCTCGAGGTCATGAGGCGTTGCGTATACGGGGTGGCCAGTTTTTCTACAACAATCTGCCCACCATCCTTCAACAAATATGCTATTACCTGATCTTCCCCAGCTGCCTTCCTCCTTTGCATAGCTCCCAAGGCTTTCCTTACTTCTTCCGGCGTTACTTGGCGGATTTCAAATTCCTCTACATTATTCTCTCTTCCATTATCGTCCTCGGTGCCACTGGTACTGTATAAATCTCTAAAGAACTCCTCAGCCACTTGAACTACCTCATGCATATTAGTAATGATACTGCCGGCTTCGCGGCAGTCGCGGCAGGAAGGAACCGCGCTAAACTGGGACTCTGATATTTGCAGGTTGGTGTTTCCTCTCGCGCTCGTTTTTAACCACGTGTTTGCTGCCGCTGCAGCCACCCTGATATTCCTGTTGTGTGTGTGTTTTAAGTAATTTGTTCTTGCAACCAAAGTGTACGATGACCACAGATGTCTGCTTTTCCTGTAACGATACGTTCGCGTCAGGTGAAAGTTTTGTATTATGTGA
Organism: Dermacentor albipictus; assembly: GCF_038994185.2. Classification (NCBI taxonomy): domain Eukaryota; kingdom Metazoa; phylum Arthropoda; class Arachnida; order Ixodida; family Ixodidae; genus Dermacentor; species Dermacentor albipictus. The sequence continues at coordinate 8,406,490 of NW_027225570.1, read as the reverse complement.
TGACTGTAACCAACGATACCATTTTGGAACGTGTGCTGCGCTAACAGAGAAGCAATAAAAGAAGTCAGCAAAACAGAAGTGGATTTGCGCAAGTTCAAAGCTATGAAGTGCCAAGGTGGAGAACCTGAATGAAAAGATGGCTAATGAGGAGGCAGCCGACATAAGGTTAATCCTAGTTAGTATTGACACGTGTACTTATCTTTATCGGGCAACCACGTTTTGCTGCCTAAGAAATGTAATCGCACAGCGTGGGACGCGCCTGCATGTATCCAAAGTTTACGGAAAGTTATCGATGCTTCTATCCGCTGTCTGTTGTCGCCGAACCTGATGTTATCTGATTTTATCGCGTGACGTGAATGGTGTAGAACTTTGTGGAAGGCACGCGGGTCGGGACGATTAGTCTGGAAGATTCGACGACTGCTCTATAAAAGCCGACGCGCTTGACCCGCTGATCAGATTTCCGATTATCGCCGACCGTGTTCACCGCTATCGTTGTGCTATAAGTGTAGCCTGTTTTTGTGGGCACAGGTTTGCCCAATAGAAGTTAGTTTTTTATTCCACCGTATTGCTGCTTTCTTCACCGTCACTACCACGTGAGAATATAAACAAAAAACTTGAATTGATGCCACTAAAAGTGACTGTGCCAAACATAGAAAGATCAGTGCAGCTGGTGTCAGCAAAATATGATGAAGTTTTAGAGTGACTCGCCACTCAAGAAAAGGACGCAAAAGAAATGCGCTAGAGACGGGAGGCCCTTCAAGTAAAAGCACAGAGAACAGAAGCAGAAAATGAAAAATAACGAAGTGAAATTAATGACGTTCAGTGGCGAGGCAGAAGGCTAAACCTTGGATTTTACGGAATTCAAGTATCCACTGATGAAAATCTGTTAAGCAAAGTGAATTCTGTGGCCGACGTGATCGGTTTGTCCAGGCTTGAAGATACAGACATTGAAGCTATGCACAGATTACCGTCCAAACTTGATAAAATTCCCGCAATAATTGCCAGATACGCAAGGCAAGCAGTGAGGGATCTGTGGTTTGAAAAAAGGCATAAACTGGAGGAGAGCAAATGTAGCGCTTCCATTATAAAAAAACTTGACAAACCGTAACTGTCAATTGATACAGCAAACAAAAGACTGGGCGAAGCCAAATGCGCACCAGTACGCCTGGCACAGAAATTGTAAAATTTTGATGCGGAAAGCCAATGGTGGTTCAGTGATTGTAGTGCGCTGTGCCCGTGATCTTCCTACATAATTCTCCCTATTACGTCTATGCCATGTGTCTGAGAGTTATTTTTGATGTTTGCCATGGCTAATCGCAGTTACCTTCTTCCTGATGGGGTGAGCAGAGTTGTAACAAGTTATAACAAAACTTCCCTCAAATATCTTCACTTAAACACCCGCTCACTGTGTAACAAGGAAACCAAAGTTAACGCTTTTATCCCTAGCTTTTTTTCGTTTGATGTCGTCATGTTGACGGAAACTTGGTGTAAAGACGACCAAAATAAGTACACGTTCTTCTCTTATCAGTCGTTTTCGTTAAAGTGATCCACGCGTCGTGGTGGGGGTGTTATGTTGCTGATAAAGCCGGGTGTCAATTGTGAACTGCGTGATTCGTTTTGCATCCTTTGCGATGACTTTGAAATACTTTCAGCACGTGTGAACAAACGCGTATTTTCTCTTTGCTATGGAAGAAGAAGAAGAAGACGCCGTTCGAAACGGCTGCGCTCACATCGGGCTACGCATGTTTGGTTTTTCGGGCGGGCCACCTTCTGGGACCGGCCCGAAACGATCACCACCAACTCCAAGAAGTAGTCCGGCGCCTGTGGAGACCAACTGCAGGTCAGTCGGACCATATTTCGGCATCTTACGGCCGATTTTCCACCTTCAGAACGTGGCGAGCTGCTAACCCTAACTTCAGTTAAAGAGCGGCGCCGGCAGGCGCGCGCGCATTTGAACATGGCGGCCTTAAGAACTCCGGCTGCGACATCGAACCCGCGACTTATTACAACGTCGCGCCTCGAAGAACAGATGGATTTCACTGCATCTCAGGTTGGTGATGCAACACCGCACCACGAATGCAATGAGGCAGCCACGATCAACAACAACATGCAAAGCGCTACCGTGGTCAACGAAACGACCGCAGAAGCCGGATGGGAGCGCGTTCTTTCCCTGAAGGAAAAGAAAAATCTCGCTCAGCAGCGCCGCTCCGCGCAAGGAAGCGCACTGCCATCAGGTCCGACTACCAACTCGTCTAAACCCATGGCGCATCGCGGGCACCCACGACTCAAGCGTCTTCCGCCGCTACCGAAGAGTGACCTGAAGGTGGTCATCAGACCACACCAAGGGCTACCACTCAAGAATGTTACCAGTCAGGCACTGGCAAGAGCCGTCATGGAGGCGTGCCAGGACAGAACCACTGACAACGATTTTATTCTAAGAATCAAGTCAGGCTCGAACATTGCAGTGATATCCACCCCGAATCGGGATACGGCCAAGGTCATGCAAGCCATTAAATCCTTGAACATCAACGGACGACAACACCCGGTCAATGCGTACGTTACGGCAGGAGAAGACACGACGCGGGGAGTAATCCACGGGATAGAGGCACACACCCCTTCTGACGTGCTGCGATCGAACCTACGTATCCGAACGCAGGGACTGGAGTTGATCGACGCAAGAATGATGGGCGACTCACAAAGTGCCTTGCTCACCTTCTACGGCAGCCGAGTGCCAAGGTGTGTTTATTACTTCGGGGGAGAGAAACTCTGCACACCCTACCGAAATGCGGTACAATTCTGCCGTACCTGTGGCACCGTGGGACACCGCACCGACGTATGTCCACAGCCCGACGCGCAGGTGTGCCGCTCGTGCGGGGTGCGGGATCCTGCCGATGGACACACGTGCACCCCCAAATGCTCAATTTGTGGGTGGGATCATCCAACGGGTGACCGCCGCTGTCTCAAAAGACTAAAGCCAGTCAGGCATATATAAAGACCACGGCCAAAGAAACCAACGAAGACCCAGCTACGGCGGTTCGCCACCGAAGACGAGGACTCCGAGCTGGAGTTCCTTCCAGCCATGGATCGTCGCATCCGCTCCAGAACCCACTCGCCATCGAGGAGCCGATCTTGTTCCGGGCAGCCGGGCCAGAGGAGACGTTCGGCATCCCGACCCAAGGTGCCTCAGCAGCAAGATCAGACAAAAAAGAAAGAGGCCCCAAGAAGCAAGTCACCAGGGATCGTACTGGCATGCAGCACCCCACAAGATAATCAGGTGAGCTGGGCGCAAGTCGCATCTCCCACTGCCAATCCTAAGAATACACCTACACCAATCACACAAAACCCAGAGTACAAGAAAATAGTAGAAGAAAGCAAAAGACTTCGAAACAGTTTAGCCGAGCTACGAGCCGAGTTTGAAGCTTTTAAGCGCATGGCAAACAACAGCACATCACAGCAACCCACACCAATTGCCGACCACACTTCCAAATCACCACCGCAGACATCACTGCAACAAAGTACCGCCTCCAGCGCTCATTCGTTAACGCTGGAACAGTTAGCACAAAACATGCAACTAATGTTCGCAGAGCTACACAAACTCAAACGAATGGTAGAGGGTGTGCAAACAAAAGCCGCGGCCGTCCCCCGAAAGAGGGTCAGTCAAAGTCCGGGAGCTCCTACCAGGACACCGAAAGCTATAGAGCACACTGATAGCGACAGTAATATCCCTGGATAACATGGCAAACAGCACAAAGACCGGACACATTGAAATCTGGCAATGGAATTGCTGCACGCTACGGACTAAATTGGCTAATTTCAAGCACTACATAGAATCGGCGCCAATCCCTCCCGACGTTATCTGTATTCAGGAAATAGGGAAACAAAATCCAAAACTCGAAGGGTACGAGCTTTATGCTCACCCTGACTACCCTCAAGTAGCCACCTTTGCCAAGAAGGATGTCACGATTAGCGTAAATTATTCTTTTCGGGAACCTATTGAGCACCAGATAATCACGATTTGGCCGCAGAAAAGGGGCAAACCTAAAACAATTATTGTCAACGTTTACAGTTCTCCCAGAGAAAAACAGGCGGATTTTGAAAACGTGGTGGCCACCGCGGTGCGACTCGCTCAAGGTAGGGACAAATTAATATTGTTAGGCGACTTTAACGCACAACAGTCAAACTGGGGCTACCATAGAGACAATCCCAAGGGCATATTGTTAGCAGACGTTGTAGAGCGCTACGGACTTTTCCAGCTAACTCAACCAGATCTCCCAACGCGAATCGGGAACAGCGTGTCCCACGACACTTCCCCCGACCTCACGTTCACCAACAACGAAAGTGAGACGCGATGGACGAACCTAGGTGAATACCTAGGAAGCGATCACTTTATCTTAAGCATATCGGTTAATGCAGCCAGGATTCGAAGAGCTATTGGCAAGGCAAGGCTATCCGACTGGACCAAATTTCGGGAAAAGCAGAAAACAATCGGCAGCATAACAGACGTAGGAGAATGGGCCGAGCGGATCCGAGTTAATCACTCTAGGGTCACAAAAACAATTGAAACGACAACGGAGGCTCCAGCCGTGGATCGTCACCTCTTGCATCTCTGGGAAGCCCGAAGAGGCCTCACAAAAAGGTGGAAAAGGCAGAAGCTTAATCGCAAACTCAGGATACGCATAGCTCAGCTAGCGCAGGAAGCTAACGAATACGCACAAAAGTTAAGCGACAGCAATTGGCGTCAGTTCAGTGACTCGCTTCGGGGCACGTTGACTACAGAGAAAACATAGCGCATTCTTCGAAGTATGATTGACCCGGGAGGAACAAAAACAGTCGCGAATCGCACTCTCAAGCTGCTTGAAAACGAGTTTGAAGGGCGGGAAGCTGACATGATAGACAAAATTAAAGAGATGTACGTAAGAACTGTACCGACCGGACAATCCACCAAACCCGTTTACGAAGGTCAGGACCAACCGGAAGTGGACGCCCCCATAACCTTTGAAGAGGTTTACGCAGCGGCACACTCCTTCAAGAAAAACACGACCCCAGGGATAGATCAGGTCACGAACGCAATGATTCGCAATCTAAGTGACGACACGCTAAAGAGCTTGACCAAATTCTTTAACGACACGGTCTGGACAGAGGACGGCATCCTTCCAAAAGAATGGAAGGAAGCAAAAATTATTCTTATTCCAAAACCAGGTAAGCCTCGTAACATCAACAACCTTCGACCCATCTCCCTAACGTCGTGCGCGGGGAAACTCTTTGAAAAGGTTGTGCAGGTCCGGCTCTCGAACAACATAGAGCTAAACAACATGTTCGCCTCCAACAACCAGGGGACCTACGGGGACAAGCAAGAAACCCTTCAAAAGGCCATAGACGCAGTCGTGGAATACGTGAGGGCGGCGGACATGGCATGCGCACCCGAAAATAATGTACAGCGCAAAGGACAAGGACAGTGATAGACGACATACACAGCGCTGTCTATCACTGTCCTTGTCCTTTGCGCTGTACATTATTTTTGATCATGAATTACCAACTAGCCCAAGCAACCACCCTAGCACCCGAAAAATCGGAATTCATTCGGGTGCGTGCGAAATACGCAAGAAAGAAGGACTGGGTGCCGCTCACTCTGACTCTCGACGGGGCGCCAATTCGTGAAGTGGAGACACTCAGAATATTGGGGATGTGGATACAACAGAATGCTGGAACATCTCACACCCTACAAAAACTAAAGGCGGTCACAGGAAACGTGGCCAGAATGATAAGGAGAGTGGCAAGAAGCAGAGACAGCCTAACTGAGGGAGAGACCATCAGCCTGGTTCACGCATTCGTAATTAGCCGACTCACATACGCCCTTCCATATCAGGCCTTGACAAACCAAGAGATTAAACAGGCAAACGCAATAATAAGAAAAGCCTTCAAAGCCGTCCTTGGTCTTCCCGAATGCGCTAGCACAGAGAGATTCGAGGGACTGGGCCTGCACAATACTTTTGACGAGTACGCAGTCGCGACGTTATATGCCCAGAGAGAACGACTTTGTTCTTCAACTCAGGGCAGGGAAGTATTGGCGAGGTTAGGCTTTCCCCTGAGACCCCAGTATTGCGGAGAGGAAACGGCACAGATATAGACCGCAATGTTCGATCGCACATCGCGGTGGCCCGAATTCCCAAAAACATGCACCCCAAGTACCATCCCGGACGACGCAGAGCAAGGGCAAAGACCCTTCACAAACGTTTCGGCATGAGACCGGGGGTGTATTATACGGATGCCAGTCGAGCCAGCTCAGACACTTTCACCATAGTTTCTACATGCAACAACAACATAACAACGGCATGCTTCAAAACCGCCTCGGCATGCGTGGCAGAGGCTGCAGCCATCGCCTTGGCCATTCAGGACGCCGAGCGCCAAACCAATTCGGCTGTCATATTATCGGACTCACAAGCGGCTTGCCGCCTGTTTTTACAAGGAACGGCACCCAAATCAATAATCAAAATTTTAGGCACTCAACTAGAGGGGCACCACACTATCGTCTGGTGTCCGGCACACGAGCGACTGGCAGGAAACGCTAGGGCAGACCGTATTGCTCGAGGTTTGAACGTCCGAGCAACGGCATGGCCTAGCGATGACCTTCCACCGAATTCTCGTGACATCCTCCTGCAGCAAAGGCAGGAGCGGAGACGTTTTGGACATCCTCACTCCGATTTAAACAGCCAACAGGAGAGGGACTGGCGTCGTATTCAGACGAATACATACCCCAACCTGCACCACTTACACAGAATACACCCCACGAGGTTCACTGACGAGTGCCCGTGGTGCACAGACACACCCACACTAAAACACATCACATGGGAGTGTCCCAGGAGGCCTCCGCACATAGACAGTCCCATATTACACGAACATCCACTAATGAGGAATAGGCAGTGGGAGGCATGGCTTGCGGACGAGGGTCGGGAGAGCCAGTTGGCTCTTCTGGACCAAGCCCAGCGAGCCGCTCGTGCCAGTGGGGCCCTGGAATAGGGGCTCCAACCATCGTGCCTTCTTTTATTTACATTAATTAAAGTTTTACTCTCTCTTTCTCTCTTTGCTATCGGCCTCCTGATGTAAATGCTCCGAACTTCTTTCACTTTTATGAGCAATTCCTGGATTTCATTTCTTACGATGGTTACTATGTGATTTGGGGCGGTGATCTTAATGTTGATATGCTGGCAAATACTAATCTGCAAAAAGCAATGGAAACGCGCATTACCTCAATGGGTTTGGGAATACAATTACATTACCCACAATAGTAACAAAAGACTGGTAAACATTACTTGACCTTTTCATAAGAAACATTGACAAAACGAATCTCACGACGGCAGTTGTATCATCCGATCTTAGTGATAACCTCCCAATAATTCTCATGATACAGAAACAAAATCTGGAAGCCCGTAAAATGCGACAGCGCGTTGTCAACCCATTACGAAGGCTGGTCTATGCAGTTTTACAAACGAATTACTGCAGTCTGGCTTTGAATGGCTTCTGGAAACAGAAAATGCTGATGACGCATACAACAGGTTTATTAATGAAATAACGGAGATTTGTAAGAAACCTCTCCCGCTAAAACGTTTACGCTGGGTAGAAATATTCGTAAGCCCTGGATTACACACGCACTGCACAGCAAAATTAACTGCAAAAAGTCGCTTTACCATAGCTTTGTTAAAAAAAAAGATACGAATCTTCTCAAGAAATATAAAACATATCGAAATAGGCTAAACAAAGCGATTAGAACGAGCAGATCTCGTTACCTATACTCGGAATTCGAGAGTTGTTTATACAGAAGTGATCAACTGTGGAAAAAACTATATACCTTTATGAGGCCTAAAAATCGACACCAGGTAAGTGTCAGGATGGCAGGGAAGTCAGCCGTAACGCACTTGCCAATTTTTTTTTTCATAATCACTTCCTTGAGTATTCTGATTGCGGAGTATTTAATGAGTTCATGGACTTCATGCCTGCTCACAACCAACGTTGCGCTTTCCTCAGTCCAATAACCGGATCGGAGGTGGTGTCAGTTTTTTCCTCTCTTAAAAATAGTCCAAGCTGTGACGCAGAACTTCAGCAAATTTGTGCAATTAAATATGTTCTAGACATTATGTGCCCCTGTATAACTTACATTTTTAACATCTGCTTGTCGAGCGCCTCATTTCGGAAAAGAATGCAAATTGCAAAAGTGACTGTACTGTACAAAAAGGGTGATGCGAATGACATGAGTAATTATCGACCAATTTCTGTACTACCCATATTCTCTAAGGGATTAGAAAAAGTTATCCATATTCGAATGTCCAGCATCCTTGATAAACACAATTAAATCTCACCTGCACAGTTTGGATTCCGCAAGAACAAATCTACGGAAATGGCGTTACTTGAAGAGAAAGAATTTATTTTATCACATTTTGAAAAGCAATGTTACTACTGGGTATTTATGTGGATTTCTCTAAAGTCTTTGACTGTATTCATCACTGTACACTACTTCGAAAACTTGAAATATGTGGAATCCGCGGACATTTCCTGCAACTAATTCAGTCATACCTCAGTCACCGGCAACAGTTTGTAAAAATTGAATCATATCAATCTGGCTTAATATCTATCATTGGAAGTGTTCCCCAAGCGAGAATTCTGGGTCAACTGTTCTTTAGTATTTATATCAACGGCCTTACAAATATCTGTGCAAAATTAAAATTTATTTTATATGCGGATGACGCCAGTAATTTTATAACAGCTCCCGATTGTAATCAACTTGTAAGTGCACTCTCTCCTTATAAACCTGAAAAAATGGTCAATAGCAAACCAGCTGAAAATAAATGTTAATAAAACAAAAGCTGTTATATTTAGGCCGCAATCGAAGCAGTTCAACGCTCCAGTAAACTTAACGTACGGGGGCGAACCACTATAAATAACCTACGTCGTTGGCGTAACTTTTTCCAATAATTAATATGCTTTGGGATAAGGACATTAACACTGTTTTGACAAATTTAACTCGTGTAGTTGGCGTTTTATCTCGCCTAAGAGCATACCTGTCATTCAAGGTCAAACTTCGTCTTTATAATTCATTTTTTTACTCTCATCGCAATTACTCTTTATTAGTTTGGGGCACAACTACTCAAACTAACTGACACAAACGTTTTTCCCCAAGAAAAAAATTGTCAGACTGCTTTATAACTTACCATATAACATGCCATACACACAGTTCTTTTTCGAAAAACAAACATTATACCAGTAAAAAATATTTATGACTATAAGCTAAGACAGCCTCCAAACGCAAAGTATTTGAAAACAGAGCGTTTCTGCGCGTCTTATCATCACTAAAAGAGAACATTTCCATGCACATTACCCGGCACAAAGAAAAATGGAATGTTATAACTTACCCTTAGGCTAACTACTCTACAGAAAAACTGTCCTTCGCCCTGCCCACTCTCCTGAATAATTACAACAAAAGTTCCACCCACATGTTAAAAATAACTAATGCTGCAATACGGCAACACTATGTAAAAAGTATCTACTCTTTCTAAATGGATCATTTTTGTCTTCATTCCTAGTGTGCATTTCGGTGCCTATGTATGTTTTCGATGTTCTTTCCTCTAACCTTTTTACTGCCGCCTTGTAGAGGGGGCTGTGGGCCCCTGTCAAGCTGTCATTTGTTCGTGCAGCTTTTACCTGCAGCCTCCTCCATCTTTCCTGGTGGGAAATAAACATTATTATTATTATTATTATTATTATTATTATTATTATTATTATTATTATTATTATTATTATTATTATTATTATTATTATTATTATTATTATTATTATTTCTCTTAACGCGTACATCTGATTCCTGCCTATTCCAAGTTTCTTCTTCTCTGGTTTTAGGCTTCCTCCGTTCCTGAGAGCGTGTTCAATTCTATCCATATTATACTTCATTATGTCAGCTGTCTTACGCTTGTTGATGAACTTGGAAAGTTCTGCCACTTCTATTCTAGCTGTAGGGTTAGAGGCTTTCATACATTGGCGCTTCTTGATCAGATATTTCGTCTCCTGCGATTGCTTACTGGTATCCCATCTAACGGAGTTACCACCGACTTCTATTGCATACTCCTTAAAGGGGCCCTGAACCACCCCCCGGGCATGGTGAAATAACACAGTCCGCGGGTAGCATACGCTCTTGTGAACATCTCAGCCAAGTTCTGCTGTCGTACGCGGTCCGTGGACCTCGCAAGCGGAGCGCAAAGTCACCTTTTTCTCAAACGCTCTCGTTTAAACAAAACCCATGCTCCTCGCTCTTTTCCGTGTGCTTTATTTCGTCATAAAGCACACTCCAATACGCGGCTGCTATTGGGTGCTGCGCTCGGCTAAACCGCGGCCGCCGCGAGGTGCCGCCAAGAGTCCAGTGGCTAAACGCACTGCGGATCTCTGAGGACAGCCAAGTTTGGCTTACGTTTAGCGCGGCATAGGGACCAAATCGGAAATTTGAACTGCGCGCCACCATGACGTCTTCGCCGTAGCCTTCGCAGTGCAAAGCATTCGAGAAGGAAGGGGAGCACAGCTGAGGCCGTATTTTGCCGATAACTCCTCTTCTGCTGAACGCATTGAAGTACTTTTTGCGGCAAAGTGGTTCTGAAATAGCCTATCTTCACTTCAGATGCATTTCTCCACTTCGATAAAAAATGGTCCATGGCCCCTTTAATGATGCCCATAAGATTGTTCTTCATTGCTTCAACACTAAGGTCCTCGGCCTGAGTTAAGGGCGAATACCTGTTCTGTAGCTTGATCCGGAATTCGTCTATTTTCCCTCTTACCTGTAACTCATTGACCGGGTTCTTATGAAAGTGAAAGTGACAGTTTATTTTCTTTTCAACGAAAAGAGGGCGCCAAGACAAATGGCAAGAGCCTGACAAGGTCCCGGTCACCCGTAAAACAGCTGGCATTGTGCATAAGCACTTCACAACAAAATACACAATGAATTTCTCAAGCATTGTAAAAGCATGAAGCAGTACGTTGAGATGCACAAAATTTGTACAAGAAAATAATAAATTGAATACACAACTTATCGTATTAGTGGTGTAAAGACACAATATCTTTTTTTAAACAAACATAATAATATCAGTCCTAAAACACAGAAACAATATCAGAGCTTACAACATGTGCGTTATAGAAAAAAAAAACATTTGAAAGGTAGTAAAATAAATACAAATCAATACAAAGTATGTCGACTAAATAAATGTATCATTCTGTTTGTTCCAATAGGTATTATTTAATTGTAGATTTAAAGCGTTTTTGTGGAAGGTAATACTCAGTTCCAAAGGGAAAGTTATTTATTACCGTGGGAATCTGGTAGCTTAGTGTTTGCTTGCCATAATTGGTGCGTGTGATAGGAACAAGCTTACGTTTCGTCCGAAATGTATAACGGCTGCTGGAATTATCTGGGCAAGAAAAGAACAATCTATGGTGATGGATGTACTTAAGTAGACAGAAGTTGTATACTTCTTTTACTTAAGGGATGCCATATTTCTGAAATAGCGGTAACCTAGGTAAATCTGAAGGTCTGCCATGAAACCCCCAATGGCACGCATAGCGCGTTTCTGAATTGAAATTAGTTTGAGGTAATTGCTGGACGTCGTAGTTCCCCATACAAGGATACAGTAAGATAACCTTGAGTAGAGAAGTGCGTAATACATGGATATCTTTAACCAGGGGGGCAACAAATGACATATCTTATACAAACAGCTGACTGTTTTACTTAAATCAGACATTAATTTGGTGGTATGAAAATTCCAAGAATGATTCTCATTGAACCAAACACCAAGAAATTTCTGGTTTGAAAAACGTTTTACTTCAGTATGCTCGCAGAAAATTTTCAGAGCGATACTTTCTACTGTATTAATAGGCTGAAAAATTATATAGTTAGTCTTTGATAAATTGAGGCTTAGCCTATTCGTCAATAACCAGTTATGTCTCTTTCTTAAATATGCATTTGCCGTAGCCTCCGTTTGGGACAAGTAGTGGGATGAAAAAAATATATTCGTATTGTTAGCGTACATGACCACATTAGGCGATTCGGATATGCTAGCGATATCATTTATGTATACTAAAAACAATAACGGTCCTAATATAGATCCTTGAGGAACACCATGCTGAATTGCCTATTTCTCTGAGGGTATGCCATTAACTTGAACCTACTGCAATCTGTTATTTAAATAGTTCTTTAGCAAGTCAGATGCAATACCACGTATGCCATAACTGTTGAGCTTGCGTAGCAGGGTGTTATGATGAAGGCAATCGAATGCCTTTCGGAAATCTAAGAAAAGACCAAGAGTGTATTGTTTCATTTCGATATTCTTAATAATTTTTTCTTTTACTGTTAGAAGCGCCTGCTCTGTTGATTTGTTTTTCAGAAATCCATACTGCGAGGAAGTAATAACACTGAACTTATAGAAAAAATTCTCGAGACGAGTATTAATGACACCTTCAAAAACTTTTGATAAGACGGGTAGAACAGAAATGGGTCTATAATTCGATATGTCATTCTTTCCCCCACTTTTGTAAACTGGACATACACGTGCTATCTTCAGCTGATCTGGGTACACTTCACTTTCTAACATACGATTTGCGATGTAACACAAGACGTCACATATTAAAGAAGATACATGCTTCAAAGGTACCGCTAGTATACCATCATGCCCTGGTGAAACATGATATTTACCTTATATAATAATGAAGCTATTTCATGAGTAGTAGTTGGCATAAGCGCAATAGAATTTTGTATGGGAGTGATTAGATTAGAAAGTGCGTCTGGTACTGAAGACGTACATACAGAATCTGCTACATTAATGAAAAAAGTTTTGAAAGTGGTTGCGAGGTCAGAGCCTGTAAGTTCGCCATTGGCTGTCATAATAGTAAGGGGCGGGTCCGGATTACATTTATTAGTTAAAAAGGCAATTTCACGCCAAACTCTTCTACTGTCAGAATGTACTTTGGTAAACCGGTCAATATAGTAAATAGATTTAGCTATCTTAACATCCTGGTTAAGTTTCAATATAGTAAATAGATTTAGCTATCTTAACATCCTGGTTAAGTTTATTTCTGTATTTTTTAATTTCAATGAGGGTATTGGCATCATGGCTCTTGATAAACTTGTGATACAAATGGTTTTTCGTTTTAATTCTTTCGTATAGTTCCTGAGTCATCCAAGGCGTTTTGAACTTTTTGCAAGTTTTAGTTTCCTTTAGTGGAAAGGCAGTGCCGTAGCACCAAAGAAACTGATTAATAAATGCATTATACGCTTTGTTTACGTCAGTTATATCGTACACATTATCCCAATGTGAACTTTCGACTAATGGTTTGAACATACTCAACGTTTTAGCATTATTTACTCTGTATAACCGTGGGACCTTCACATCTGTGTCGTGAATGACAGGCAGGAAGCAAAAGCTTGTCAAATGATCGCTGATGTCATGGGACAGGACACCAGAGAGAATGTTGTTAGACACCAGATTTGTAATACAAACGTCTAGTAGACTACTGTTTCAACAGTTACCCTTGTGGGTAAAGATAAGCAATTCCAGCAGGCAAATGATGCAACGGTATCATTGAATTGCGTTGCACATGAATCGTTCGACAATACGTTAATATTTATGTCACCCATAATAATGAATACGCATCCAGTAGAAGTGAGATACAGGAGTAAATTTTCAAGGAAGTCGAAGAAGTGCTGTTTGTTACCGGTGGGAGGTCTGCATATTGCAACGACCACTACATTTCTAGTAGATACAGTAATGCATTCCGCATTATAATCTATTATGCAAAATTCATCTATTACAGAATGTTTGTAAAATTTATTTACGTACACAGCAAGACCACCACCCTTGCAGTGAAGCCTTGATAATCCACTATAAGTGTAATTGTCAAAGCGGCGATGATCCTCATGGGATGTTAGCCATGTTTCTGTAAACGCCTAAAAATCAAATTTATGCTTTATGGACGCAAAAAACAAGTTCAGATGGTCAACCTTGTGTTTGATACTTCGAGAATTAAAATGAATAGCACTGACCCCTTTCTCTAGAGAGCCGAGCTTCGTTTTGAAATCTTCAACATTATAGCCAGCACAAGTTGGCTCGCAGTTCATGGAGGTGCGACAATCCATCTTAGGAAACCGACCTTACCTAGTCATTTTTTCCAGATCACCATGATCGGTGATCTTCAGAGCGTCAATCAGTTCGCTTTGACGTGCGAACACCTTACCCCCTATAGTCCAGAGATATTTCCATGACACTAATTTCTTACGTGCAATGGCAGCACCTAACAACTGCTTATTAAACTGAGATAGATGCTCATTAACATAGACAGCCCCTCCACCCGAGGAACCAAACATACTGTTATTAAGTCTCTGTTTCCTTGCCTTAGAAAGGAACGTGTTCCTTTTTTCTCGTCGAACAAAACGAACTATAATGTTCGGCTCGTCCGAGTTCCGAGTGGGAATGCGGTGCATGTATCGATGTCTAATTCACTGACTGGCTCGCCTACAACTTCACCAATTTGTTTTATGACATCAACAGGCTCTGAATTTCCCTTGACACCCTTTACTTCCAAATTGTTGAGCCTCGTGTACTGTTGTAGCTCTTCAACTTGTCGTGTCAACCGCTTGTTCTCGCTCCTCAAACCTTCATTACACTTAACAAGTTCGCTGACTTCTTTTCTCAGTGCCTTAACCTCAGAGGTGATCTTCTTCGTCTCATCGCAAGTGTCGCTGCAGAATTTTATGCTCTCTTTCGCAGAACGAAGTTCTAATCTCATTTCAGGCTTAAAATCGTCGAAGGCTTTAGCTAAATCCTTAGACATATTAGAAAAAGAAGAATTACAAATTGAACAATAAAAAGTGGGAACTGTAAGTGTGACAGCAGTGCGCAGTGCGTAAAAAGAACAAGAAGTTGCTACTAGCGGGTGCTTACCTGCAAAAGCAGAATACTTTTAGTAGATGCTCGCGCGGCCTGCGCACTGGTGCCAACTAAGAGGACAGATGAGGGTGCGCGCGCTTTTAAAGACCGAGGGCAACAGCTGGCCCACGCCGATTGGTTGATCGATACTTGTAACACCGATCAGTCGGCACGCGATGAACAGAGGGTGCTCCTTGCGGTGATCTACGGCGCTAGCTTCGTGACAGCACAGTTGCAGTCCGAAACACACTTGGTTCCCTGGATCAGCTGCAGCCCGAGATATGGATCCTTTCGTTGTCTCTGCAAAGCACAGCACCTTTAGTAGATGCTCGCGCGGCCTGCGCACTGCTGCCAACTAAGAGGACAGATGAGGGTGCGTCCGCTTTTAAAGACCCAGGGCAACAGCTGGCCCACGCCGATTGGTTGATCGATACTTGTAACACCGATCAGTCGGCACGCGATGAACAGAGGGTGCTCCTTGCGGTGATCTACGGCGCTAGCTTCGTGACAGCACAGTTGCAGTCCGAGATACACTTGGTTCCCTGGATCAGCTGCAGCCCGAGATATGGATCCTTTCGTTGTCTCTGCAAAAGCAGAACACCTTTAGTAGATGCTCGCGCGGCCGGCGCACTGCTGCCAACTAAGAGGACAGATGAGAGTGCGTCCGCTTTTAAAGACCCAGGGCAACAGCTTGCCCACGCCGATTGGTTGATCGATACTTGTAACACCGATCAGTCGGCACGCGATGAACAGAGGGTGCTCCTTGCGATGATCTACGGCGCTAGCTTCGTGACAGCACAGTTGCAGTCCGAGATACACTTGGTTCCCTGGATCAGCTGCAGCCCGAGATATGGATCCTTTCGTTGTCTCTGCAAAAGCAGAACACCTTTAGTAGATGCTCGCGCGGCCTGCGCACTGCTGCCAACTAAGAGGACAGATGAGAGTGCGTCCTCTTTTAAAGACCCAGGGCAACAGCTTGCCCACGCCGATTGGTTGATCGATACTTGTAACACCGATCAGTCGGCACGCGATGAACAAAGGGTGCTCCTTGCGGTGATCTACGGCGCTAGCTTCGTGACAGCACAGTTGCAGTCCGAGATACACTTGGTTCCCTGGATCAGCTGCAGCTCGAGATATGGATCCTTTCGTTGTCTCCGCAAAAGCAGAACAACTTTAGTAGATGCTCGCGCGGCCTGCGCACTGCTGCCAACTAAGAGGACAGATGAGGGTGCGTCCGCTTTTAAAGACCCAGGGCAACAGCTGGCCCACGCCGATTGGTTGATCGATACTTGTAACACCGAGCAGTCGGCACGCGATGAACAGAGGGTGCTCCTTGCGGCGATCTGCGGCGCTAGCTTCGTGACAGCACAGTTGCAGTCCGAAACACGCTTGGTTCCCTGGATCAGCTGCAGCCCGAGATATGGATCCTTTTGTTGTCTCTGCAAAAGCAGAATACTTTTAGTAGATGCTCGCATGGCCTGCGCACTGCTGCCAACTAAGAGGACAGATGAGGGTGCGTCCGCTCTTAAAGACCCAGGGCAACAGCTGGCCCACGCTGATTGGTTGATCGATACTTGTAACACCGAGCAGTCGGCACGCGATGAACAGAGGGTGCTCCTTGCGGTGATCTACGGCGCTAGCTTCGTGACAGCACAGTTGCAGTCCGAGATACACTTGGCTCCCTGGATCAGCTGCAGCCCGAGATATGGATCCTTTTGTTGTCTCTGCAAAAGCAGAATACTTTTAGTAGATGCTCGCGTGGCCTGCGCGCTGCTGCCAACTAAGAGGACAGATGAGGGTGCGTCCGCTTTTAAAGACCCAGGGCAACAGCTGGCCCATGCCGATTGGTTGATCGATACTTGTAACACCGATCAGTCGGCACGCGATGAACAGAGGGTGCTCCTTGCGGCGATCTACGGCGCTAGCTTCGTGACAGCACAGTTGCAGTCCGAAACACGCTTGGTTCCCTGGATCAGCTGCAGCCCGAGATATGGATCCTTTTGTTGTCTCTGCAAAAGCAGAATACTTTTAGTAGATGCTCGCATGGCCTGCGCACTGCTGCCAACTAAGAGGACAGATGAGGGTGCGTCCGCTCTTAAAGACCCAGGGCAACAGCTGGCCCACGCTGATTGGTTGATCGATACTTGTAACACCGAGCAGTCGGCACGCGATGAACAGAGGGTGCTCCTTGCGGCGATCTACGGCGCTAGCTTCGTGACAGCACAGTTGCAGTCCGAGATACACTTGGCTCCCTGGATCAGCTGCAGCCCGAGATATGGATCCTTTTGTTGTCTCTGCAAAAGCAGAATACTTTTAGTAGATGCTCGCGTGGCCTGCGCGCTGCTGCCAACTAAGAGGACAGATGAGGGTGCGTCCGCTTTTAAAGACCCAGGGCAACAGCTGGCCCATGCCGATTGGTTGATCGATACTTGTAACACCGATCAGTCGGCACGCGATGAACAGAGGGTGCTCCTTGCGGCGATCTACGGCGCTAGCTTCGTGACAGCACAGTTGCAGTCCGAGATACACTTGGCTCCCTGGATCAGCTGCAGCCCGAGATATGGATCCTTTTGTTGTCTCTGCAAAAGCAGAATACTTTTAGTAGATGCTCGCGTGGCCTGCGCGCTGCTGCCAACTAAGAGGACAGATGAGGGTGCGTCCGCTTTTAAAGACCCAGGGCAACAGCTGGCCCATGCCGATTGGTTGATCGATACTTGTAACACCGATCAGTCGGCACGCGATGAACAGAGGGTGCTCCTTGCGGCGATCTACGGCGCTAGCTTCGTGACAGCACAGTTGCAGTCCGAAACACGCTTGGTTCCCTGGATCAGCTGCAGCCCGAGATATGGATCCTTTTGTTGTCTCTGCAAAAGCAGAATACTTTTAGTAGATGCTCGCATGGCCTGCGCACTGCTGCCAACTAAGAGGACAGATGAGGGTGCGTCCGCTCTTAAAGACCCAGGGCAACAGCTGGCCCACGCTGATTGGTTGATCGATACTTGTAACACCGAGCAGTCGGCACGCGATGAACAGAGGGTGCTCCTTGCGGTGATCTACGGCGCTAGCTTCGTGACAGCACAGTTGCAGTCCGAAACACGCTTGGTTCCCTGGATCAGCTGCAGCCCGAGATATGGATCCTTTTGTTGTCTCTGCAAAAGCAGAATACTTTTAGTAGATGCTCGCATGGCCTGCGCACTGCTGCCAACTAAGAGGACAGATGAGGGTGCGTCCGCTCTTAAAGACCCAGGGCAACAGCTGGCCCACGCTGATTGGTTGATCGATACTTGTAACACCGAGCAGTCGGCACGCGATGAACAGAGGGTGCTCCTTGCGGTGATCTACGGCGCTAGCTTCGTGACAGCACAGTTGCAGTCCGAAACACGCTTGGTTCCCTGGATCAGCTGCAGCCCGAGATATGGATCCTTTTGTTGTCTCTGCAAAAGCAGAATACTTTTAGTAGATGCTCGCATGGCCTGCGCACTGCTGCCAACTAAGAGGACAGATGAGGGTGCGTCCGCTCTTAAAGACCCAGGGCAACAGCTGGCCCACGCTGATTGGTTGATCGATACTTGTAACACCGAGCAGTCGGCACGCGATGAACAGAGGGTGCTCCTTGCGGTGATCTACGGCGCTAGCTTCGTGACAGCACAGTTGCAGTCCGAAACACGCTTGGTTCCCTGGATCAGCTGCAGCCCGAGATATGGATCCTTTTGTTGTCTCTGCAAAAGCAGAATACTTTTAGTAGATGCTCGCATGGCCTGCGCACTGCTGCCAACTAAGAGGACAGATGAGGGTGCGTCCGCTCTTAAAGACCCAGGGCAACAGCTGGCCCACGCTGATTGGTTGATCGATACTTGTAACACCGAGCAGTCGGCACGCGATGAACAGAGGGTGCTCCTTGCGGTGATCTGCGGCGCTAGCTTCGTGACAGCACAGTTGCAGTCCGAAACACGCTTGGTTCCCTGGATCAGCTGCAGCCCGAGATATGGATCCTTTTGTTGTCTCTGCAAAAGCAGAATACTTTTAGTAGATGCTCGCGTGGCCTGCGCACTGCTGCCAACTAAGAGGACAGATGAGGGTGCGTCCGCTTTTAAAGACTCAGCACCGCTGAGCTTCTTAATGATACAGGCAGCAGCAGCAGCTTACGACACGAGCCGATACTATAATGAAATACAAGTGACGATTCAGCCACTGCACATGGTGGGCGCGAATCCCAAGCCTGTGGGGTTTGACGCTCCGTTATATAGGCAGCGGTGGCATAACAGCAGGGGTTCACGCAAAGTAACGTTTAATATGAACTCACCACCGTCGTATTGCAGTAAACGCTGAAGAACTTAAACATTCGTAGTCAGCATCACCGCTAATTATCGTTGATCGAATGAAACAACACTGAAAGCTTTGTTTACGTCGATTTTCACAATGTGTGGGATACGCATAGTTATTTTCTCTGCTCCGTCTGTGATGAGAGTAAAGTACTCCGTTCAAGTGAATATAGTGATACAACTCTGCAACATAGATTAATATGCTAGTTATAAAAACTGAGCATGATGTAGTACTGTAAAATAAGATTTAATTATAAATTACATATGTAATATTTAGCGGAAATTGTCGGGACTTACTGAGCCAATCTGTCGAGTAGCGGTAGGCATATATTGTCACGTGGTGGTGACGTTGAAGAACGTAGTAGTAATACTGTGAAAGACAAAACTAACTTTTATTGGGCGAACCTGTGCCCGCAAAGACAGGGTACACTTATAGCATCACGATAGCGGCGAACACGGTCGGCGATCATGAAAAATCTCATGAGCGCGTCAAGCGCAGAATTTACTTCTGCGAGTAAGACAATACATAGCTAATTTCTAATCATATCCTTGCTGACAAAATTGTATCTTCTTATCTTTATTTAGAAGGTGCTGTCTGGCACGGAAAACGTGAACAAATCATTCTTGTATGGCATGATGAAGAGTTGGATCGGCAACGGGCTTCTTACAAGGTAAGATGCGACTGCTGTTTGTTTTATCACTTTTATTTGTGCGAAGGTATCTCCTATGCCTCGTTAACCACATTGTTGAAGTGCCGCGACAATTACTTTACAATTACTTCTTGGCACGTAATAGGTTCAGCGCTAGTTAGGAAAAATCGTCCATGACTAGTTTATACAAGAGGCCTGATCGCGCTGCTCAACATGTTTACGAACAACTAACCACCAAGTTGATTGATTTCTGATTTTCTGTTTTTCACTGTGACGCAACAGCAGCAGTGATTTTACGCAGTGTAATGGCGTTGGTCGTAAAATCGAGCGAAAGTGGTATCCAACATTTGCAGCCGATTTTGTTGATAGTCTACCTGTTGCAAGACACACCTTGCGCTCTAAGATATTCCGTGATCTTTGAGTTCACATTGCCGCGGAGCTTACCAAAAATCGTAGTTGGCATTTTATCCTCCCGATTGCTTTCGTTCTAGTGCGTGTGATGCCTGCTATTACTTGGCAAAACGCAACTGTGACCCTCCAGGCCTCAGGGCCATGCGCTCGTCCAGTCTGCTTCTAGTCTCTGTCTGTATCACTTCGCGCCACAATTCGAGATCATGTTACCGAGATCATGTCATGTTCGAGATGTTACCGTACCAACTCGCCCAACTTTCTATCGTTTTGCTCAGGACATGCTCTTCATATTTTAAATACGTGTCGGTGTGTCGCCACATTTGCTACAAGGCAAAATTCATTTGCTCTAGCCTAAATCACGTGCTACGAGTAGGAAACAACGGTTTGGCAACAACGGGCCGAAAAGTCCAACAAGTTTATTCTCTTTTCTGTTCTTTCTTTTTTGGTGTGAGAAGAAGATGACCACACGTTGTCCAAAAACTAGTTTGCGCTTGTTCATTACATGATTCCGAATCTTTGCATACCGTCTAGCGTGACAATAGGCAAGTTTAGAAATGGCGTCTCCATGGCGCTTCACGAGTCTAAATACTCCTTTTTTACGCCTATTTTATGTTCTTTTGTATGCCTGGTTGATCGAGCTTTGTTTGTGCCCCCTATTGATAGAAATGCATAACGTCGCCGATAGTGCAATTCCTTACAGCCACATTTATTACATCATATAAGGAACACGTGCCGAATAGATGCTGTCAGATTCAAGTGACAGTTAGGGCAAGGCGGGTGGGATTTCGTGCGAAATGTGAACTAAATGTGACGTTACGTAGACTCAAGACTGACGCTTGTCGTACAGGTCTATGGGACTTCACTGTAGATAACAATGTCCCTACCTTAATATGAAGCAACCTACATCTGCCCATAGGAATTATCGCGCAGAGTTATATTTGACGCTTTCTAGCACAAGTTTTTCCGCGACAGCTTTGACCACAATCAATTTCTCTACGAACAGTATCATCTTTCGCTGTTTTTGAAGGCTCTTGTCCTTTAACATCAGCTGCAAGACAAGGGAGAACACTTCTGACTTACAAGAAAGTTAAAAGACTGCCTGATTTTGACAATTTCCAGCAATATCAACGAATGAGTTGGTTTACTATTTCTTCATCTCTACAGATATCTTGAAACAAGTCTGAGTTTGTAATTAAATCAGGTAAAGCAGACTCATTTAAACTTTTGGTGGACTACTCAGCACAGACGAGTTTATCTAAGCCAGAAAGCTGCTTGGAAAAACATCCACATAATCAGAGTGTACAAGGTTCGAAGGGCTATAAGTTCATTGCACATGTCTTGGAAGGAGTTGAAGATGCGCTTGCGTTTGAGGTTATGTGCGGCAATGTAAATTTCAATAAAGTACAGTTGAAAGTCCAGCGTCCGTCCGTGTCTAAAACCTTTTCCTTGTTTGCGCGTCCTTTGTGTTTCGCTGGTACCCCTCTTTTTTTCAAATTAAATGCATTTGTTTTACCGTATATGCGCATTAAACTGAACTGATTATGTAATATGCGTGAAAAAGAGTGGGGTGTTTGCAGTTGTAACCGGGTTCTTTTATTAGTGCAAATATGACATAAGCACACAAGAGCCATGTTGCGGAGGGTATATAATGGCGGCAACAGAAGGTCTACTTAATTTGTGTAATGTTTGAGTTTATACCGTAGTTGCGGGATATGAACCGGGCTGCTCTATTTTGTGTCATTTAATGCCGTCATATTTATTAGGTAATTTTCATTAGGGGACCACATTGGAGAGGCGAATTTTCTAACTGTGCAAAATGAGTATTTGGAAAGCGAATTTTCGAATGGTTGGTGGGGCATTTCGCAAGCCGCGTCGTAGATAGCCAAGCGTAGATCACTCTTCGCAGCAACACGTGTGTACACACACACACACACAGACACACACACACACACACACACACACACACACACATATATATATATATATATATATATATATATATATATATATATATATATATATATATATATATATATATATACATATATATAAACAAGCAGATCCCCGCAGGGGCGTCTGCGTCAGCAGTCGTTTGGTGCGTTGCGACACCACACGTACCCGAGCACACGAGGGTTCGACCCTCCCGCGTCACACCGTGCGCGGCTTAGCCGTGTTCGGGGAAAGGGGGATCCTGGGGGTTGAGCCGAGGCCGCGTGTTTGGACCTTTAAGGCCCCTCGGCGGAGGCAACACACCTCTTTGGCCTCTGCTTCACGTAAACGGCACCCCCGGACTGACCCACTCGGGGGAAATCGGTAGTTGCCTTTTCCTGCTTTTCTTTCTCCCTCCAATCTTCGTCTTTTTCTTACTTTTCATCTTCCCTGTCTTCTCCGAGCATCCGTTTACTTGCAATTTTTCCAGGCAGCAAGGGTTAACCTTGTGTGAATAACCAACCTAGGTTATCTCATATTAGGTTAGAGTGATAACATACAGCTGGTGTTTGCAGGACCTGTTTTTACAGTCCCTGTAACGTCCCCTTGTAGGGCTCCACGGTGGGTGGCTGGCGTTATTGCCGAAAATTACATTATTCTATGGCTAGTTCCTTCCCTCTCCTCCCAGATCTCCCTCAGAAAAGAGGGCGCACCGAAGATGTATTTCAGTTTTTTGGACGACAAATACCCAACTTCCCGCGATTTTACGTCATTCATTTGGAAAAGTCAGATAAACAAGCTCGCACAATCTCCCCATTTCAAGTTTCGAAGTCTTTAACTGAGGCTCTTGGTCCAGGTTTCAAGGCATCAAGGATGGCAAGTGGAGATCTCCTTTTGGAGCTCCGTGGTCTGAAACAATACGAAAAGTTACCCAATCTAGTGTCTTTTGGAGACTTTCAAGTGATAGTGACTCCGCTCCACACTATGAACAGTACACGCGGCGTTGTCTCAGATGATGACGTGCTTCAGCTGGCAGAGGCAGAGCTCCTAGAGGGCTTCAATGAGCAAAATGTTGTAAATGTGAAAAGAATAAAGATGACGTGCGATGGTAAAGAAATTGCGACCAAACACCTAATTCTCACCTTCAATTCGAATGTCCTGCCCGAATCACTTGAGGCCGGGTATATAAAGCTGCGTGTCAGGCCTTACGTGCCCACTCCACTCCGATGTTTCAAATGCCAGCGCTTCAGTCACAGTTCGCAGAGCTGCCGGGGCCGCTAAACATGTGCGAAATGCAGTGCCCACGAGCACACCACTGAAGCTTGCGGAAATGCTCTCCACTCTGTAAATTGTGACGGGGAGCACGCCACGTACGCGCGGTCGTGCCCATCGTGGAAAAAAGCAAAGGAAATTGTTACAATCAAAGTCAAGGAAAACATAAGTTTCAAGGAAGCACGCAGGCGTGTTTCATACCTGCCCAAGAAAACCTTTGCCGATGTAATGCGTCAGGGGGCAGCGTCACAACGGCCTCCGGCGGCTGTCCGACCCACAAGCAGTGAGTCGGCAGTTACGCCGTCTGCCCCCACGGTGGTTGGAGCTTCCGCCAACCAAGCAGAAGAGACCTTCGACCCCGAAGGTGGGCGCAGCCGAGGCTGCCCCAACCTCCCCGGCCCTTTCCAGCGCTGGCAACGACCGGCGCAGCCAAATCCCTCAGGGAGCCCCATCGACCTCCGAGCTGGTGGGCGCAGGGGTCTTGCCCTCCGAGGCGGGATCCTCCCTGGTAACTTCTCGCTCGCAAGAGCACGTGTCCGGCGCCTCACAAGAGGCAATGGACACTACACCTATCCTCAACGCGCACCAAGCGCCAAAGGGGCGGCGAGGTTCTCTCGAACGCTCCAAAAAGGGGCACATCCCCGTTACAGAACCTGGAAAGAGCTCTGTAAACTAAGGCATCACTTCCGTTTCCGTACACACAGCACCAATTTACTCTAAATATGGACACACAAATTATTCAATGGAACGTCAGAGGTCTTCTTAAAAACCTTGATGACGTACAAGAACTCATCCACAAACACAATCCAAAAGTGCTGTGTTTACAGGAAACACACTTAAAATCAAAACACACAAACTTCCCCGACAGTACACCATTTTCCGCAAGGATCGTGATGAGGCTAACACATCGTGCGGCGGTGTAGCAATCCTTGCAGGCAAGTCCGTAGCTTGTTGCCAGGTAGCCTTACAGACGCCCCTCGAGGCAATGTCAATTAGAGGGATTATTTTCAATAAGTTGGTAACCGTGTGTTCCATTTATATACCTCCAAGCTATCACCTCCAAAAAACCAATCTCTATAACCTGCTAAATCAGCTCCCGGAACCCTACGTACTTGTGGGTGATTTTAACGCCCACAACACGTTGTGGGGAGACGCCCGTTGCGACGCAAGAGGCCGACTTATCGGAAATTTTATTCTGACCTCTAGTGCCTGCCTATTTAATACGCAGGAACCAATATATTACAGCCTTCAACACAATTCATATTCATCCATAAACCTAGCAATAGGCTCTGCTTCCCTTCTGCCTCATCTTGAATGGAATGTGATCAAGAATGCTTTTGGAAGTGACCACTTCCCTATAACTTTAAGATCACTAACGCAGCATGACAACATTTCCCGGTTTCCCATTTGGAAATCAGCATCGGCTGACTGGGAAGATGTTAAAGAATCTACTCATTTACCACTGGCTTTTATAAACAATTTTAGTATAGATGACGCTGTCACACATTTTACCGCTTTTATTACTGATGCTGCAGAAAAGTTTATTCCGCAAACAAATGGTGGTTCACCTAAAAGACGTGTTCCCTGGTGGAATGATGAATGTAGAAGTGCCCGAAAGAGGCAGAATAAGGCATGGGGAATATTGGGTAGGTCGCCGAATGCAGAAAATGTTATTGAATTTATACACATAAAGTCGCAGGGAAGGCGCATACGGCGTCAGACGAATAGAGAAAGCTGGGTGAGGTTCCTCTCAGGTATCAGTTCTTACACACAGGAGGCGAAAGTTTGGGATGGTGTAAGGAAGCTAAAAGGGCAGCAAATAAATCCGTTGCCTTTGGTCAACGATCACGTAAATACCTTAGAAGAGCAGGCAGACAGCCTGGGGGAGCGCTTTGAGCGTGTGTCGAGCTCAATCCATTATTCCCAATCCTTCCTTAAACATATAGAAATAGAGGAACCTAAGCCAATCATAAGAAAATGCAGACAGAATGAATCATATAACCGACCCTTTAGTATTGTCCAGTTGAGAGCTGCCTTGAACACATGCAAAAGCTCTGCGCCGGGACCTGACAGGGTCATGTATGACATGATCAGTAACTTACACACTGACACACAAATCACACTACTCGCACTTTTTAACACAATTTGGGTTACGGGATACCTCCCATCCACATGGAAGGAAGCGAGCGTAGTTCCATTTCTGAAGCTGGGAAAAGACCCTTCCTTGGCGGCAAGTTATCGTCCGATAGCTCTAACAAATTCTCTTTGTAAGCTTTTTAAAAAAAATGATAAATCGCAGACTTATACATTTCCTTGAGCTCAACAATATGCTCCATCCTTATCAGTGTGGCTTCCGAGAAGGGCGGTCGACAACCGATCAACTTGTGCGCATTGAAGGAAATATCCGCGATGCATTTATACATAAACAGTTTTTTCTATCGATATTCCTCGATATGGAGAAAGCATATGACACGGCAGGGCGTTACGGGATCTTGCGAGACCTGTCGGAAATTGGCATCTGTGGAAATATGCTGAACACAATTGAAAGCTATTTGTCAAATCGTACCTTCCGAGTAAAAGTCGGTTACGCACTGCCACGTCCTTTTACGCAGGAAACTGGTGTACCCCAGGGAGGCGTGCTCAGCTGCACTCTCTTTATCGTTAAGATGAATACACTTCGTTCTTCACTGGCCCCAGCCGTTTTTTATTCCGTCTACGTAGACGATATACAGATAGGTTTCAAATCCTGCAACCTTACAGTGCGTGAAAGACAGGTACATCAGGGCTTAAACAAGGTGTCCAAGCGGGCAGACCAAAATGGATTTAAAATGAACCCGCACAAAAGTTCTTGTGTTCTCTTCACAGGAAAGACACGCCTGGTACCTGATCCCTGTGTAGAACTGGGTGGACAACAAATTCCTGCTAACAAAGAGCACAAATTTCTAGGTGTTATCCTTGACTCCAGGCTTACATTCATTTTACACATAAAATGTCTTAAAGCAAAATGTCTAAAAACCATGAACTTACTTAAACTTCTATACCACACTACATTGGGTAGCAACAGGAGGTGCCTGTTGAATCTTTACAGGAGCCTGATGAGATCACGGTTAGATTATGGTGCCGTAGTATATCAGTCTGCTGCCCCAAGGGCGCTAAAAATGTTAGACCTCGTTCATCATCTGGGTATCCGCCTGGCCACTGGCGCATTTAGAACAAGCCCGGTGGAAAGTCCATATGCAGAGTCAGACGAGTGGTCACTACATTTTCAGAGAACGTACATCAGCGTTACCTATTTTCTCAATGTGCGCTCCAATAAAGAACATCCGTGTTTCAAAACGGTTAACGACTTGACGTGTCGAACACTTTTTCATAATAAACCCTCCATGACACTTCCTTTCTCACTGCGTGCAAGAGAACTTAGCACGGAAATGGATGTCCTTGTTCTCGAACATTGACTAATGCTTCCAACTAAGCTATTACCGCCCTGGGAGTAGCAGGTGATAGACTGTGACGTATCCTTTGTAGAGGTCACAAAACACGCACCTGACATCGAAATCACTGTGCATTTCCGTGAACTTCAATCGAAGTACAGCTGCTCCGAATTCTACACAGACACGTCAAAATCACATGCTGGTGTATCTTATGCTGCTGTTGGTCCCTCGCTTTCTAAATCTGACTTACTGAAGCCGCAAACAAGTATCTTCACTGCAGAAGCCTATGCAGTACTGTCTGCAGTAAGACATATACAGAAATTAAAGCTCGACAGAGCAATTGTATACACAGACTCGCTAAGTCTCGTAAAAGCGTTCATTTCATTACAAAA
The DNA here is from genome assembly GCF_038994185.2 of Dermacentor albipictus. Lineage (NCBI taxonomy): Eukaryota > Metazoa > Arthropoda > Arachnida > Ixodida > Ixodidae > Dermacentor > Dermacentor albipictus. Next base: position 8,379,135 of record NW_027225570.1, on the reverse strand, counting down.
GCTTAAAAATCCTGTCTTTATTGAACTTTACTCCCTCTTATGCAGTATTTACATGTCACATATACACGCAGTCATATGCTGGGTACCTGGCCATAGAGGTATCGAGGGTAATTGTACTGGCTGATAAAATGGCCACATCACTCACATCACTAAACACTTTTCCTACAGCTGCTGTCGCTGTCACAGATCTGAAGCCTTTCTTGCGTAAGAAACTACGACAACACTGGCTGCGCATGTGGAACGCAGAAATAAACAAGAAACTGCACGGTATAAAGCCACAGTTAGGTTTTTGGCCCTCCCCCAACAAAATCACGGCGAACAGATGTCCTATCCTGCCGCCTCAGAATAGGGCACACATTTAGTACACACAATTTTCTGCTTACTGGAAATGAACCGCCAACCTGTGGTCGATGTGGTGAGAAGCTGACCGTCCTCCACGTCCTCTTGGAGTGTCGCAAAACCGAATCTGAAAGAAAAAAAACATTTTTCCTCTTGCATATCGTTATTGCATACCTCTTCACCCAGCTATGTTTCTTGGTAAGGAACCATTTTTTCAACACCAAAGTAGTCCTCAGTTTTTTTAAATGAGATTTTCCTACATGTTATGAGCCCAATAAATTCGTAGCGCATCCTCTTTCCAGAGGATGCCGCTGTGATACTTGTCCTATATAGCACATACCTCCAGGCCCTTGTGTTGCAAGTGCTCTAACGAGGCCATGGTGCTCTAGTGAATTCTAGAAATTCATGCATTTTTTATATCGTATCATTATTTTTGCAATGCACCTTAATGCTCATAGTACACGTCACTTGACATCTCCGTAATTTTATTACACGTACATTTTACGCACTTTACAGTGACTATATTTTCGGCCCCTTTACAGCCACGTCACATCAACTTCATAGGGCCCATCACTCCATTGCGAAGTCACTAACACTACCATGGCGCTCTTTGGCCATACCTGGCCCTTGCGCCAATAGAAACCACATTCATTCATTCAAACAAGAAGGTAGGGGGTTAGCCGAGGGGCTCGATTTTTATTAGTCATATCATAAGAAGCCAACGAACTCTGACACCAAGGACAACATAGGGGAACTTACTTGTGCTTAATAAATAAAATAAAGAAACGATAAATTATTAGCAATTAAAGTGGATGAAAAAACAACTTGCCGCAGGTGGGACCCGAACCTTCAGGTTGCATATGTGGGTTTATTGACCAGTTGCCTCCACCCAAAAAGATCACGTTCTCGTGACACCTGCGGCAAAAAGGACGTTCCACGTCCGCCGCCAAGGTCTGTGAGTGGCGGCGCTGGCTAACACTCCCGGGGTTCTACTAGGACACATAAATACCCAAGAAAGTGGATGGGGAAACAGCGGCGCGGTAGCTCAATTGGTAGAACATCGCACGCGAAATGCGAAGGTTGTGGGTTCAGTTCCCACCTGCGGCAAGTTGTTTCTTCATCCACTTTATATTTCCATTAATTTATCGTTTCGTTATTTCACTTATTAGGCACAAGAATTTCCGCTATGTTGTCCTTGGTGTCAGTGTTTGTTGGCTTCTTATGATTATACAGTGAAAGCTCGTTAATTCGAACTTCAATAATACGAATTTATGGATAATTCGAACTGTACGATTTGGTCCGGCCAAGCTCCACAGAAGTCTATGTATAAAAAAGTCCGTTAATTCGAACGCGAGAAGGTTCCCTCACGGATAATTCGAACTACGCTCGCCTGGCACACGGCCAGAGAAACGCGCCTACTGCCTACACACAAGGCTGTATTGCCTCCGAAACGGAGAGAACGGCGAGAGAAGGCAAAATCGGAAAAAAATCTAACCGACGCCGGGTCAGCCAGAAGGCAGCGGCGGCTGCCGCCTCTCCGTTCTACGTAACCTCCGAGACTTCTTGCCCGTTGGGAATCTCGGAGGCTTTGCAAATCTTGTACAGCTGCTAATGTTGTGCGGAGATGGCACGGCAAGCGCCAAAACACAGCGAATCAAGTACGTCGCAGCTGCGCTTGCAATCAAGAACCAACGAATCAGGACCTTCGCCACCTTCACATGTTCGGCGTCTTTGTCTCGGCAGTCTTCATCGGTTGTGCACCTCTGTTTTCAGCTTAGGAGGTATCGGCCGTCGCGATTCATTGTGATGGTGTTAAGCCTCGGCTAACGTTCGTTTCGGTGGACATCGGTGATGTGGCACAGTCGGACCCAGAGCTTCGATTTGAAGATGGCGTGTGCCGCGGGCACACGCCATCACTGACTTGACAAATTTCTGACATGCCCTACTGCTTCCAAATCGCAGTGTACTGTTGCTCTCCTTCACTTTCGTTAGTTCGAACTTTCGTTAATTCGAACTGAAGCGACTTCCCCTTGCGGTTCGAATTAACGAGGTTTTACTGTATGTATATATATATATATATATATATATATATATATATATATATATATATATATATATCTTGTCCTAACCCACACTGCGTCAGTCTGAAATGTTTCGCATGTATTAAAGAAACACCACAATATTCTAATGCAAAGTGAACGCCTCAAAAACATATTCTCTGCTCCGCCTAAAGCAGTATACCGTACAGCTAGAAATATTCGAGATATACTAGCATCATCATCTAAGACTGACTGCCCTGATGCCATCGGATGCCATCCTTGTCGAAAACCGCGATGTAAAGTATGCCCCTACATGGTCACATCGCAACAGGTTACTAGTACGTCTTCAAACTTTTGTTTAAAAATCAAAGGCGATTTCGACTGCGACACAAGAAACGTAATATACATGCTTGAATGTACGCTCTGCAAAAAACGGTACATCGGACAAACAGAAGGGCATTTCAGATTCCGCTTTAACAATCATAAATCCCACGCTAACACGTTGCCCAACCTGCCCATCTCAAAACACGTACATCTTCCTGATCACTCATTTGATAAACTGAAAGTCACGTTGCTTGAATCTGGATTTCGCTCAAATTATGATAGAGAAGCCCGCGAATCCTTCCTTATCTATAAGTTTGATACTGTCGCGTGTGGTATGAATGAATGTGTAGGAAAATTGAGTTGCCTGTCTTTGTAGCCCGTCACTTGTCCCTTCTTCTACTAGCACGTCGCTATTCCCCTTTTTCTGTGTCTGTGTTTGCTTGATAACATAGCACATATTGAGCGCATATCGACGTTTTGTTGTCACGTGGTGATTGGTTTTAACAATTCATTTCGGTACGTTTTTATACTTTGTATGTTAGATTATACGTTTGCAATCGCCATCGGTCTATACACGTGTCAGCTATCCTTTGAACGATTCGGATGTATTTTGTTCGCCCATTTTATTCGTTTTTCATGTTAACGTATCTTCATTTGGTTGATAAGCGCATGTATATTAACTGTACTGACACCATGCAATGTATTCTGATGAAGGCCGGACCCCGGCCGAAACGTCAATAAACCGCTTCATACGCGCGTCTACATCACTGCGAATATTTACCCGGACCCAGAACTGCTTTTTTTCTGGTATATATATATATATATATATATATATATATATATATATATATATATATATATATATATATATATATATACCAGAAAGCGACTGGTATATATATATATATATATATATATATATATATATATATATATATATATATATATATATATATATAACTTATTTCTCCATGAGGTATCTAGACATGCGCTTGCAATGCTTTACCGGTCCATTTTGTCCAACGGAAAATAAAGTGCCGTCTTTCTCCATCCCATCCTTTCTGAGGTCAAAGCGCGGCACGCTCCGCTCGGACTGTGTTGCTCGCTCCGCTAGCCCGCTTACGACTAAGCGGACGGCGCATGCGCATTCGCGCTGCCGCGCTCCGCTCAGCTGCTTAGCGGAGCCTAAACACGGTCATGTAAAGCACTCTAATACGGAAGCACAACTGCGAGAAGGCCTAGTCGGAAAAGATTCATCTCCAAACATTTTGTGCGCACACAAACAGGGATGAAGAATAGGGGCAACACAAGGACGAGCGCTCGTCGTTATGTTCCGCCTATTCTTCGTCCCTGTTTGTTTGCGCACAAAACGTTTTAAGCTGACTCCAATACGGAACATTAATGCGAGTCGGCACCTCACGACGACGGCGATGCCGACCGCTGAAATCCGCTTGGAGTGTAATCGCTATCGCAATAAAAATTTATGGTGCTCTCTCGAAACATGGGTAATCTCACATAACGCCACATAGGGGCAGCGGTGATCTCACATAGGTGCAGCGGTGGCGTAGACGTAGAACACCCGCCTCGCGTGCAAGAGGTCTGTGGCGCGAATCCCGGTGCCGCGCAATTTTCCACCGGATTAAAAAAAACGCGTGTTGATAAAATTGCATAAACAGGCCTGGAGTGTGGCATGATGCCGCTGACGAGAACCGGTAACGCACTCCCTCACCACAGCAGGATTGGTCACCCTGGTCTAGTACTTGGCCACAACCTCCTATATGAACACAACAATATGCAGTGCTAAAAAGTGGGTACGTCCTGCGCTACTGGGGCTTAGCGGAGAGACGAGAACTAGGAGTCGGATTCCTGATTAATAAGAATACAGCTGGTAACATACAGCAATTCTATAGCATTAACGAGAGGGTGGCAGGTCTTTTTATGAACCTTAATAAGAGATACAAAATGAAGGCTGTGCAGGCTACGCCTCTACATCCAGTCATGATGACCAAGAAGTCGAAAGCTTCTATGAAGACGTGGAATCGGCGATGCGTAGAGTGAAAACAAAATACGCTATACTGATGGAAGACCTCAATGCCAAGGTAGGCATGAAGCAGGCTGGAGACAAGGCAGTGGGGGAATATGGCACAGGCACTAGGAATAGCTGGGGAAAGTTATTAGTAGAGTTTTCGGAACAGAATAATATGCGAATAATGAATACCTTCTTCCGCTAGCGCGATAACCGAAAATTGACGTGGAGGAGCCCGAACGGCGAGACTAGAAATGAAATAGACCTCATACTCTGCGCTAACCCTGGCATCGTGCAAGATGTGGACGTGCTCAGCAAGGTGCGCTCTAGTGACCACAGGATGGTAAGAACTCGTATCAGCCTAGACCTGAGGAGGGAACGGAAGAAACTGGTACATAAGAAGCAGATCAATGAGTTAGCGGTAAGAGGGAAAATAAAGGAATTCCAGTTCAAGCTACAGAACAGGTATTCGGCTTTAACTCAGGAAGAGGACCTTAGTGTTGAAGCAATGAACGACAATCTTATGGGCGTCATTAAGGAGTGTGCAAAGGAAGTCGGTGGTAACTCAGTTAGACAGGGTACCAGTAAGCTATCGCAGGAGACGGAAGATCTCATCAAGAAACGCCAATGTACGAAAGCCTCCACCCCTACAGCTATAATAGAACTTTCGAAGTTAATTTGACAAGCGTAAGACAGCTGACATAAGGAAGTATAATATGGATAGAATTGAACATGCTCTCAGGAACGGAGGAAGCCTAAAAGCAGTGAAGAAGAAACTAGGAATTGGCGAGAATCAGATGTATAAGAGACAAAACACGCAATATTGTTACGTAGGAAGACGCAGACGAAAAGCTATGTACAAGTGTATTTACAAAAAAATACGCTGCGCTTGGCCAAGAGGCAACAGCCCGCGCTAGCTTCTAATCGTCGTCTTCACACTGCTCGCCTTTTCGTGATCGCACATATTGTGCTGTAGCACTGCCCCCGGCTGCAAAAGCGCCGTCCCGGAGCGACTAAATATCGGACTCGGAAGCAGTGTAGTACGCCTTCAGCCTACTGACATGCACGACATCACTATAGATGCCAGAGGAGAGGACGAGGTTAAACTCACAGGAGCAATTTCGTAAGTCACAGGCTTCACGTGGCGCAGCACGCGGTAGGGTCCTGTGTATCGCGAAAGGAGCTTCTCTGAAAGTCCGACGTGACGAGAGGGCGATCACAGGAGCACGAGCGCACCAGGCGAAAACTACGTCACGATGGCGGGCGTTGTACTGACACTGCTGAGTGGTTTGTGAGGCCGTCAGTCGAGCAAGGGCAAGCTGGCGTGCATGGTCGGTGAGGGCGATGGCGTCGCGCGCATACTCGCTTGTTGAGATTGCAGCAAGAGGAAGTGCCGTGTCTAGGGGCAAGGTAGGTTTGCGACCGTACAGTAGATAAAATGGAGAAAATCCGGCGGTGTTGTGCCGGGAAGAATTGTACGCAAATGTTACGTAAGGAAGGGCAATGTCCCAGACGGGGTGGTCTTTGGAAACGTACTTTGGCAGCATATTGATAAGAGTACGGTTTAACCGCTCTGTCAGGCCATTGGTTTGAGGATGGTATGAGGTAGTCAGTTTGTGTTGAATGGAGCAGGAACGCACAATGTCAGCGATAGTACAATTTGCCGACTGCGATGGTAGAGGAGTATCGGATGAAGTGTCGTCTACTGCAATGGATGCTACTGAGTGATCCTCGAATGAGCAAAGCTGGGCGAGAGACATCCCGCGTGGCAGCATTTGTGTCGTCAAGCCAAAGTTGACCACTGGCAGGCAGACGCAATTCGCCGTAATAGATAAAACTGTATGAGGTACGGTGATCCCGTGTGTAAGGAGGACGCCTTGCAAAGCAGTCATCATCCCCACCAGTCCCCGATGGTGGGGATGACACTACGTCAACGTAGGTCAGTGCCGAATGTGGCAAGCGAACGAAGTCGGCGGAACTGAGGCGACTTGGGTGTGATTCAGCAGGATCCAGAACAGGCAGGTCAAGGCGGAGAGTACTGGCGGAACAGTCGATGAGAGCAGAATGTGCGGAGAGGAAGTCTAAGCGGAGGATGATGTCGTGGGGACAGTGGGCGATGACTGTGAATAGCACGATTGCTGAGCAATCGGCGAAGGAGACGCGGGCGGTACACATACCAATTACGGGGGCTGTTCCGCCATCGGGGACACGGACAACAGGCGTCGTAGAGGGCATGATAATTTTCTTGAGCAGGTTACGAAGGTCAGTGCTCATTACGGACAAATGCGCCCCAGTGTTAATGAGTGCAGGCACAGAAACACCGTCGACTTGGGCGTCAAGAAGGTTGAGATGAGTGGGCAACGTCAGTAGAGGATTTGGCGGCGTAGGGAGCAGTGCAGCGTCACCTCGAGGCGCTGCGTCGTCTAGTTTTCCGGCTGGGAGCGGCGTCCGAAGGGAGTCGACGAATAGGAGCGACGCGGCTGGGGAGAGTGAGATTGTCGTCGTTGGGGCGAAGGCGAACGATAATAGGAGCGGTTTGGTGCAGAAGAATCAGGGGCGGCGTTATCGGAGCGTGCGGCATAAGGACGAGAAGGGCCACCCGGGGGGCGAGAGTAGGCAGTATAAGTAGACCGGGTCGGGGAACTTTAGCGACTTCGACAGTGCCGAGAAAGGTGCCTGATTCGTTGGCAGTGGAAACAAATGGGCTTGTCGTCAGTAGTGCGCCATTCAGATGGGTTGCGGAAACGCGGTGAGTAAGAAGATGCGGGACGGGGCGGAATCGAAGAAGCCGGGCGTGTATCAGGACGATGGACCCAGCAGATGCTGTGAAGACCCATGTTTTCGAACTCTTGGAGGACAACTGCCTGGATCAGTGAGACCGTGACTGCAGATGTGTTGATGGGACTGGAGTCGAAGGCAGCCGGATAGGCGGCCTCGATCTCACGCCAGACGATCCTGGTAACATCGGCAGTGTTGTTGGGACGAGGAGTGTCGGCACAGGAAGATGTCGCTGGGATGTTGGGCAGACGGGCAAACTGCTTGACAATACGTCGGCTTTTAGCGAGTTCCAGGAAGCGGCACTCCTTTATAACAGCATCCACTGTCGCTACGTTGTTGCAAACGAGCAAGTTGAAGGCGTCATCGGCAATGCCTTTGAGGATGTGGGCAAACTTGTCTGACTCAGTCATGTGGGTGTCAATTTTGCTGCACAGAGCCAAGACGTCCTGAATGTATGTGACATAGGGCTCTGTTGACCTCTGCACACGGCCGGAATGCACCTTCTGCGCGGCAAGTTGGTGACCGTAGGGGTTGCCGAACAAGTCTCTAAGCTGTGTCCGAAGTGAATCCCAACTGGTGAGCTAATCTTCCTGCGTGCGATACCAAACTCGAGGTGCGCCACCGCGGTAAAAGACTACGTTGGCGAGCATAATGGTAGGGTCCCACCGGTTATTGCGGCTGACGTGTTCATACAGGCTGATCCCGTAATCGACATCTTCCCCATCTTTCCCCGAGAATACGCCAGAATCACGGGGCGCGGGGAGAGTGATGTAGGTCGTCGAAGTGGCAGCAGGTGTCGCAGCCGGCGGAGTCGGGTTGTCGTCGCCGGGAGCCATGAAGGAAGGCTCGACGTACCGTCCACTGCGAAGCTCCGTGACGAGGTACAGGGAACGTCCACCTCCATCAGATATGTTACATACGAAGACGCAGACGAAAAGCTATGTACAAGTATATTTACAAGAAAATACGCTGCGCTTGGCCAAGAGGCACCAGCCCGCGCTAGCTTCTAATCGTCATCGTCGTCTACACTCTACTCGCCTTTCGTCGCCGCACATATTGTTCCGTAGCAATATCATTTCTAATATGGATGAGATAGTTTAAGTGGCTGAGGAGCTCTATAGTGATTTATATAGTACCTATGGCACCCACGACTTTAATGGAAGAGACAATAGTCTAGAGGAATTCGAAATCCCACAGGTAACGCCGGAAGAAGTAAAGAAAGGCTTGGGAGCTATGCAAAGGGCGAACGCAGCTGAGGAGGATCAGGTAACAGCAGATTTGTTGAGGGATGGTGGGCAGATTGTTCTAGAGAAACTGGCCACCCTGTATACGCAATGCCTCGTGACCTCGAGCGTACCGGAATCTTGGAAGAACACTAACATAATCCTAATCCAAAAGAAAGGGGACGCCAAGGACTTGAAAAATTATAGACCGATCAGCTTACTGTCAAAAAAGATGTTCCAAAAGGACTTCTTCTTGGGCAAGTTGGTGCTTAGATTTCCTATGTATACTTTGTGGCGCAAAATACATTTCTGGAAAAGGGACAGAAGAAAGGGAGACAGTGAAGCGCCAATGACAGTGAAGACAGTGAAGGCGCTTCACTGTCTCCCTTTCTTCTGTCCCTTTTCCAGAAATGTAATTTGCGCCACAAAGTATACATAGAGAAAGCTTACTGTCAGTTGCCTACAAACTACTTACTAAGGCAATCGCAAATAGAATCAGCAACACCTTATACTTCTGTCATGCAAAGAACCAGGCAGGACTCCGTAAAGGATACTCAACAATAGACCATATTCACACTATCAATCAGGTTATAGAGAAATGTGCGGAATATAACCAACCCTTATATATAGCTTTCATTGATTACGAAAAAGCGTTTGATTCTGTCGATACCTCAGCAGTCATGGAGGCATTACGGAATCAGGGTGCAGACGAGCCGTATGTAAAAATACTGAAAGATATCTATAGCGGCTCCACAGCCACCGTAGTCCTCCATAAAGAAAGCAACAAAATCCCAACCAAGAAAGGCGTCAGGCAGAAAGTAAGATCTCCCCAATGCTATTCACAGCGTGTTTACATGAGGCATTAAGAGACCTGGATTGGGAAGAATCGGGGATAAAAGTTAATGGAGAATACCTTAGTAACTTGCGATTCGCTGATGATATTGCCTTGCTTAGTAACTCAGGGGACCAGTTGCAATGCATGCTCACGGACCTGGAGAGGCAGAGTGGAAGCATGGGTCTAAAAGTTAATCTGCAGAAAACTAAAGTAATGTTTAACAGTCTCGGAAGAGAACAGCAATTTAGAATAGGTAGCGAGGCACTGGAAGTGGTAAGGGAATACATCTACTTAGGGCAGGTAGTGACGTCGGATCCGTATCATGAGACGGAAATAATTAGAAGAATAAGAATGGGGCTGGGCTGCGTTTGGCAGGCATTCTCAGATCATGAACAACAGGTTGTCATTATCCCTCAAGAGAAAAGTGTATAATAGCTGTATCTTACCAGTACTCACCTACGAGGCACAAACCTGGAGGCTTACGAAAAGGGTTCTACTTAAATTGAGGACGATGCGACGAGCTATGGAAAGATGAATGATGGGTGTAACATTAAGGGATGAGAAAGGAACGGATTGGGTGAGGGAACAAACGCGAGTGACTGACATATTAGGTGAAATCAAGAAAAAGAAATGGGCATGGGTAGGACATGTAATGAGCAGGGAAGTTAACCGATGGTCATTAAGGGTTACGGACTAGATTCCAAGGGAAGGGAAGCGTAGCAGGGGGCGGCAGGAATTAAGGTGGGCGGATGAGATGAAGTTTGCAGGGACGATGTGGCCACAATTAGTAGATGACCGGGGTTGTTGGAGAAGTATGGGAGAGGCCTTTGCCCTGCAGTGGGCGTAACCAGGATGATGATGATGACATGACGCCTGGTGTAAGCGTTAAAAATGTTTTGCCCTTGCAAGTACTTGTCCTAGTGATGTCCAATGCTATTGATTTTTTCTTCGTGGCGTAAAAGTAGTAATGTACATTCGAAAGTTGCAAACGTGGGTGATTAGTAGCATTCCGGAGGTAAAGAGCACTTTCAGTCTCACATATGAGTGCGTCATATGCAAGTCAGTGCTTAACTGTTCGTATCAACTTACGTTTAATGACTCTGTACTGACTCTTCACCAAGATTACTCAACAGTGGTGCAAGGTATGGGGTACGAGAATAATAAACATTGCTAAAGCAAAATATATTTAATTCCCTAACAGAAAACACCCTGTTACGTTTCGCCTCCGACGTGTGGTATAGCCGGCGCGGATGCAACGGACGCCGGGGCTTCGTTCACAGCGGCGGACATTTTGGCCACCTCAGCGCTGTCCCAACGCCTGCTAAGCGCGTCCAGGCATGTTTCAGTGCCACGTATCTTCGTGTGTGTGTGTGTGGGTGCATGTTGGTGCCCACGCATGTCAAAGCACGGCAGCCGGGGAGAGGAGCTCCCCAACTGTGAAGCAAGGAGGTCTGACCGGCGCCGGCCCGGCGGATACGTCACTTCTTGTCACAACGTGTATGTGCGCCGCCGTCACAGGCGCCTCTTCCGAGCCGTTCCTCCTTGCCCTCGACTCCGAGAGTATAAAAGCAGCTGCCCCTGGACGCCAAGAGAGAGGCTTCGATTTCTTCCGTCGAGTAACGTGGTCTCCCGTTTCTCCACTTCGGTCGACCTGACCGGCTGCTCTTTTGCGATGCTAGAATAAACAAGTTGTTCTGTTAGGAGTCGACTCATCCTTTGCCAGGACCTTCGGATGCTTCCAGCTGTGCCCCAGGCCGCCAGGCCAACGCTACCCTTGGGGCTTGCGACCCAGATGCAACAACCCGCTTGACTTTACATGCACCATTCGACAACACCCCACTAACCAGAACTCCGTGCACAAAATATATCGGGGTAACTATGACATAAGAACCACTCTGTTCTTCCGAGCAGCACATGTACGAGATCTTGAACAGCAAGCTACAGAGTGTCTGCGCCGACTTCATGAATGGTCTGAATCGAACTCGCTAATCATAAACACAAAAAAAGTTAAGCTGTATTATTTAGGCCTCGTAACAAGATTGCTTCTACTCCACAGATCTGCTTAGAAATGGGTTCCCGTGGTCAAAAGTTTGGGTGTTTTCTTTAACAAAATTTATCGTGGGACGATCACGTTGAAATGGTCAGGGGCAAGTTGTCAAAGGTTGTTGGTATCGTGTCCCGACTGTGATATTTCCTACCGAAGCGCGTTAAGCAAATGCTGTACAATGTACTGTTTTCTTCAGTCGTTAATTACTGTATCTTGGTCTGGGGCACCACGTCATTTACCAATATCAGACGGCTGCACATGCTTCAGAAGAGAATTGTTTGAAATATTGTTAATGCTTCGAGATTTGAACATACCGCACCGATCTTTGCGTCACTTGGCACCACCCCCCTTCCCCAACTGCATGAAAATTTACTGTTAAGGTGGTATAAAACAAGTATAAAACAGAATAATACATTCATGTTAGACCTGGCAATCTTTAAATGCAAGGAACTGAATTATGCTACCCGCACTGGCTTCACGTGGTTTGTGCCTAAAACGCGAACGAATTATGGTCGCCAAATGCTTAGCTACATTCTTCCACAGACGTTAAATAACGCGCTGTGAATTGATGTTAATTTATGTACTGCTGACACTCATGTCATAGTGCTTTGTGCTTGCTTTTGTTTTTTGCCTGTAATGCTCAAAAATACCGTTTCATTTGTGTCAATGTTGTTATTGCGAATGCTTTACACATGCTGTATGATACACTGCGATACTGTTGCCAAGTCATTGTAGGGTGCGTCGACCTCTGTCAAGCCTTTCTTCTGGCTTTTTGTCGATGCACCCAACATCCTCATGACGATGTTGAATAAAGCATTGAATTGAATTGAATATAACCTAAGTTGGGAAACCCACGTTAACTGAATTTGTGGCAAAGCCCAGAGTACATTGTAGCTATTCAAAAGCAAACTGCGTGGAGCAACAGTGCCTTCCAAATTTAAAGCTCACAAAAGTCTACTAAGACCTACTTTACAGTATGCCGATACAATTCGGAGCCCGCATAAGAAATGTTTAATTGACTAACTGGGACGAATGCAAAGACTAGCGGGTCAGTTTGCCTTCTCAGATTATGCAAGCTGGAGCAGTGTTAGCCAGTTAATTACGGAGGCTAATTAACAGTCACTAGCCCATCGTAGCGTATACTATCGAAGTTTAAATTAATCTATGAGCTCTACCCTGGCCACTGGAAGATCAATCAATCGCTCTGCCTACCTACTTCACCTCACGAGACACTCACTTCGCACGGGTCACAGTAAAATGTTGAAACAAACCATAAGCCACACAAAGTCGCAGCGGAATTTCCAGCTGCCATTGCCTGCGGAAAAGCTACCAAAAGTAGCTGTTTCCTGTGCTTGGGTAGAATCCTTGGATAATAATATTGCGAACGTCAACTTCGGTGCGTAACATGTTCATTATGTAAGATTGCCCGACTCACGATATATATTTAGGTGTTTTTTGTTTGATTTTACTGTGAAAGTTTATTTTTTATACGCTTAACATGCCGTTGATGTATCAACGTTTTTCTCTTTCTTCACTCCTGCTTGGGCCCGACTTCGGCCTGAAGTATGTACAAATAAAAACAAATAATGTATAACAGCGTGAAAATGTGTACCTTTATAAAAGTTACCATGCTTAAATGAAATCGACAAAAACAAGTTAAACCGAACCGAAGATCGCTACGACTTCATCCATTGTAGAAGGCACAAATTGGCTGGTAGTTATAGTGACACACAGAATTTGGTTGTAGGGATGCGAGAGATGGCACTTGTTGGTAGTGTTGGCGCCACTCCACTGACATCTTCTTTTCCCCTCAGCGAGAAGAACATCTGGAGGAAGCGCAGGAAAGCTCTGACGCCGGCGTTTCACTTCCGCATCCTGGACGAATACGTGCCCATCATGAACAGACGGGCGGCCATGCTTGCAGACAAGCTGGCTGTCTTGAGCCGAGACTACTTCGACCTGCTGCCAGTCATGAGGCTGACCACGTTCGCCATTCTCTTCGGTGAGAGGCGGTGCCTTGTTGACATACAGTTTGCCGCTTTTTCTTTGTTAGTATTGAGTGTTTCAATTCACATGCGCCTTTATTGAGCAGGCGTGTGATTTCTATTTGGAGCCTGAGGGCACTGGACATGGTCTGAAGGCTATTCCAGAAACGTTTGCTGAAGGCGCTTGGTTTCAGAGTGATTAGCGTTTTCAGATACTTCATCAACTTATCTGTTGGTGCGTGCGTGTGTGTAACAGTTTTCGGCAACCTCCTATTGAAGAAAAAAAAGTGCTAGCTCTCACGTAATTGTGAGTAATGTAAGCATGAAATGGCTACAGGCAGAGCAGATTGGTTGGAGATGATACTAGCCACAGTCTTAAAATGGGTGTAGTGCATGTCGGCAATGGCACACTCCACCACACCACACCGCACCACGCCATACTGTGGACTGGTCCATACGGACGCAATAGTTCCATCTTAAAGACAGAACTTCTTTGCAAGTCTTGTCTCGGTGGAACAGCCATCCCCGGTGCGCGGCGCGCTACGCTGGACGCGCCACGGACCTCACGGATGCTCGCGTTGAAAAGAGGACAGACAACTCTGTCTAAAAAAATTGAATTAAATTGTGGGGTTTAATTTGCCGAAACCACCTTCTGATTATGAGGCACGCCGTAGTGGAGGACTCCGGAAATTTCGACCACGTGGGGTTCTTTAAGATGCACCTAAATCTAAGTACACGGGTGTTTTCGCATTGCGCCCCCATCGAAATGCGGCCGCCGCGGCCGGGGTTAACTCTGTCTCAAAGCCAAAAGACGACAGTGAAGGGCACAGAGGCCTGTATCTGGGTTTTGAACGTCCCTACTGGAAATGACAAATAGAACTTCAGCGTACTAGAAGTTACAGCTTGAGGGATATTGTGAAGAAACATTTTGAAGAACTCGGAAGCAATATTTTTTCTAACTCGTTTGGGAAGCTACTAGCGCATGTAATGCAGTCTTTACTAATTGACCGGATAGTCTTGTTTTATTCTCGCTACTTGTCCGAATGTACTCGTGTGAGTGCCCGGATAACGACTCCGGCTTTTGGCTCAAGGTCACGTGAAGGTCACCGGCAATGGCTTAAAAGCTCTTTAGCTCTGATTCTAGGCGCACAAGAGCACCTCAAGCACAGCAAACCCACGCTTCAGCGTACTGCGTCATGAACACTTTTAAAGCGAAGTTCTGTTTGCCTCGTTCTTCGACTGTCCGGTACTGCTGCCACTGCTGCTGCTGTGGTCTTGCACGCCCCTAACATCGGCCACGTTGGGACTTAGTTGAGACGCTTAGTTGAACGCCGGCCGCGTTGGGGCGTGGTTGAGACGTGGCCATACCACAAAAACATAAAAGACATGCGCTATCGTTGCTTTGTTTCATGGCATTTGTTTATGAACTGTCATTGTCAAGATGCCGAAGAACAACTTTGTAAAAAATATAAGACAAGGTATGTTGAGGGGCTACGCGGTTGTGGTTCAGAATGCCAAGCGCCGCCTGCGGCATCGACACAGGATTTTCTGCGCCACGGGGCTCTTAACGCGCTAAAACATCAGAGGAGTGTGTCGCGAAGGAAAGACGACCCGAGAAGCTCGTGTAAACATTTACGCCGCGTTGCACGTTCACAGTGCCCTTTGGACGCCGTAACTGGGCCTGACCCCCCGCAAACGCAGTGCAGGAGCTGCCGCGCTTGTCCCTGTGCTTACCCGCAACAGCTACAACAGCAGGGGGAGGAATGTTATCGAGTGAGTAGAGAGAGAGCGGAGGCTGTTTCGTGAGCTACAACGCTACAACCAAGAAGGGCGCCGAAGAGTGCACGTACTGCTGAGGAGACGAAGGCTCGCATAAAGCGTCGAGCGGAGCAAGATCAGCAAACGCAAGCGGAGCAGGCGAGGAAACATTTCACATCACGTCGCGATTGTCGTATGCCGTCGAGATATCACCGCCAAATAACGTCACCGAACGCAAACAGCAGACAAAGCATCGCTTACATCGATTGTCAAGCTGCGTGGTATCTGCATATTTTTTTGCATCTTTGATGCGACACGAATATTCGTGATGTGGTAGGGATTTGTAACTTCCTATGGTGTAGCGTTTCTCCATAGCACCTATAAGTTTAGGCGCTGCGGTCTGTGGCGACTAGTGGGACAAATTTGGTTGTGGTTTAAAGGCCGCGTTTAGTGAAACTTTTCCCTGGCCTCTGAAGGCGCACACTGTCGGCTGTGGTGGCACCGTGGCACATGGCTGTTTTATAGCGATGAACATCCTTAGACTACTTCCCCATCTACGGATTGCAAATAAAGGTGTCTTCAGCAATATGGTTTGAAGCTACACTGCTTTTATGCTCATTGCATTAAATTCGTCAGTCCTCGTGAGACGGCTTCTGCAGAATTTTTTTATATAACTCGTATCACGTCACCTTTTCGTAATCATTACGCACTGTCATGTAGTGGACGGTAACTAATTGTACTCGACTAAAGAACCATCGCTTCTTTTAGTTTTCTGAGTCACTGGAGCCGTTGAAGGGCCATCACTTTTGATAGAAGTTTACTTTGGGCTCTGCTTCGAAAGGCCTCGTGCTGGCGACTGAGATACTGCGCTTCGCACAGGTTGGGGACTGCTCTCCAGATCCGTCTAACTTCCTTTGTTTTGTTCAGGTGTTTTCTTTTGCAAGCAAACTTCAGCGTAATTGTGAAAACCTAGGCACACGAATCGCCAGCTGCTGCGCTTAGACCTCTGCTACTGCAATATATCGATCTGTCGTTCTGGATTCCAGACAATGTGTGGTGTAGTATTACAGCGAAGTTCTATATCTATACCGTCCAAGTAAATTTTCGTGTCGTTGGCGTGGTAAGCGAAAACCCCCAATCGTGGGCCAATCCAGAAGGTAGTGCAATGCCGAGTCGACTCGCGGCGGAGGTAAAGCAAGCATTAGGCACTCCCCACACGTGAGCCAATCCCGAAGATAGTGCAACGCGGGGCCAACCCGCGGCGGGGGTGAAGCAGGTGTTAGGTACTCCCCATACGTGGGCCGATCCCGAAGAAGTTGCGATGCCAATCCAAGCCACGGCTGAGGTGAAGCAGGCGCTAAGGGCCGATTTACGCTCGAGCCGCCCATCGCCGCAAGCCGCACCGCACGCGTGCGGTCGCGCGAAAGATTGCACGTATCAAACACTTGTGCACAAATTTCGGTTTACAATGTGTAAGGTATACACTGTGCACACAGTGTAAATGGTAATTTGTGCACAAGTGCTCGATATGTGCAATTTTTCGCGCGACCGCAAGCGTGCGGTGCGGCTTGCGGCGACGGGCGGCTCGAGCGTAGATCGGAAGCACTCCCCATACGGGGGCCGATTCCGAAGTTAGTGCAATGCCGGGCCGACCCGCGGCGGGAGTGAAGCAGGCGTTCATTGCTCCCCATACGTGGGCCGCTTCCGAAGATAGTTCAATGCAGGGCCACCCTACGGCGTTGAAGCAGGCGTTAAGTACGCCCCATACGTGGGCTGATCCCAAAGAAGTTGCGATGCCTATCCAAACCACAGCTGAGGTGAAGCAGGCGGTAAGTACTCCCCATACGTGGGCCGATCCCGAAGAAGTTGCGATGCCGATCCAACCCACGGCTGAGGTGAAGCAGGCGTGAAGCACTCCACATACGTGGGCAGATACCGAGGATAGTGCAATGCCGGGCCGACCCGCGGAGGGGGTCAAGCAAACATTAAGCATACCCCACACGGGAGCCAATACCGAAGATAGTGCAATGCGGGGCCGACCTGCGGCAGGGGTGAAGCAGGCGTTAAACACTACCCATACGTGGGCCGCTTCCGAAGATAGTTCAGTGCAGGGCCGGCCCGGGGCGTTGAAGCACGCGTTAAGTATTCCCCATACATGGGTCGAACCCGAAGATAGTGCATTACCGGCCCCACCCGCGGCGGGGGTGAAGCAGGCGTTAAGCATCCTTCTATGCGGGCCGATACCGAAGATAGTGCAATGCCGAGTGAAACCGCGGCGGAGGTGAAGCAAGGGTTGAGCACTCCCCACACGTAGGCCAATCCCGAAGATAATGCAATGCAGTGCCGACCCGCGGCGGGGTTGACGCAGGCGTTAAACACTCCCCATACGGGGGGCCGAACATGAAGGATCGTGCAACGCCGAGCTGACACGCGGCAGGGGTGAAGGAGGCGTTAAGCACTCGCCATACGTAGGCCTATCCCGAAGGTAGTCCTATGCAGGGCCAGCCCGCGGCGTTGAAGCAGGGGTTAAGCAAGCCCCACACGTGCGCCGACCCCGAAGTTAGTGCAATGCCGGGCCGACCCGCGGCGGGGGGGAAGCAGGCTTTAAGCATTCCCCATACATAGGCCTATACCGAAGATAGTGCAATACCGGCCCAACCCGCGGCGTTGAAGCAGGCGTTAAGCACTCCCCATACGTGGGCCGAACCCTAAGAATTTGCGATGCCCATCCAACCCACGGCTGAGGCGAAGCAGGCGTTAAGCACTCCCCATACGGGGGCTGATTCCGAAGTTAGTGCAATGCCGGGCCCACCCGCGGCGGGGGTGAAGCAATCGTTAAGCAATCCCCACACGTGAGACAATCCCGAAGATAGTGCAATGCGGGGCCGACCCGCGGCGGGGGTGAAGCAGGCGTTAAGCACTCCCCATACGTGGGCCGCTTCCGAAGATAGTTCAATGCAGGGCCGGCCTACGACGTTGAAGCAGGCGTTAAGTACCCCCATACGTGGGCCGATCCCGAAGAAGTTGCGATGCCTATCCAACCCACGGCGGAGGTGAAGCAGGCGTTAAGCACTCCCCATACGTGGGCCGATCCCGAAGATAGTGCAATGCCAGGCCGACCCGCGGCGGGGGTGAACGAGGCGTCAAGCACTCCGAACACGTGGGCCAATCCCGTAGATTGTGCATTGCCGAGTCGACCCGCGGCGCAGATGAAGCAAGCGTAAAGCATTCCCCACGCGTGAGCCACTCCCGAAGATAGTGCAATGCTAAGTCAACCCGCGGCGGAGGTGAAGCAGGCGTTAAGCACTCCCCATATGCAGGCCGATCCCGCAAATTGATGTATAGATAGATAGATAGATAGATAGATAGATAGATAGATAGATAGATAGATAGATAGATAGATAGATAGATAGATAGATAGATAGATAGATAGATAGATAGATAGATAGATAGATAGATAGATAGATAGATAGATAGATAGATAGATAGATAGATAGATAGATAGATAGATAGATAGATAGATAGATAGATAGATAGATAGATAGATAGATAGATAGATAGATAGATAGATAGATAGATAGATAGATAGATTAGTGTATGCAGGTGACACTGCGATCGTAGTTACAGCTGACAACCATGAGGATCTAGAAGCACAGACAAACGCTGAATTGAAAAAAAATTCAAGCTGGGTTTTCTCCAACAAGCTAAGGATTGATTCAAGCAAAACCAAATATATAGTATATAGCTCAAGAGGGAAAGTCATTGACAGCTTCCAAATTAACATTTTCACTAATGACCACTCACTCGAACGAACACACTCATTTATCTTGGTGTCATTCTAGACGAACATCTTCACTGAAAAAATCAGATCAGCGCCGTCTGTTCAAAGTTGGCTTCTGGCTGTTATGCGTTAATACAGGCCCGCGATTTTTTAACACGCACACACTGCGTAGCCTTTATTTTGCCCTTAATAACATTCATTTACCATGCTGTGTAGAATCATGGGGTTTCACACACAACACTTACCTTGATCCTATCCGGCGATTACAAAAACGGGCTATGCGAATTATAACAAAGACAAGTATACTGAACCACGTAAAGCAATTTTCCAGTTATAATTTATCCTTCCTTTTGACCTTTTGCGGTATTTAAAGATAGCGATGTGTGTAAATAACGTAGTAAAATATTGACACGTCAACTCGTTTGTCTTATATGGCTGAGCGCTTTTAACGTCTAAGAAATGTTATCGCTCAGCGCAGGACGCGTTTAGATGTATCGGAAGTTTCTAGAATGTTATCGATGCTTCTATCCGCTGTCTGTTGTCGCCGAACCTTGTGCAATCTAATTGCATGCATGTGTGACGTGAATGGCGTAGAACTTTGCGGAAGGCACGCGGGTCCCACTGGTTACTCTGGAACATTCGACGACTGATCTACAAAAGCCGACGCGCTTGACTTGCTGATCTGATTTTGAGGATCGCCGACTGTGTTCACCGTTTTCGCCGTTCTTTAAGTGTAACCTGCTTTTGTTGGCGCAGGTTCGCCCAATAAAAGTTAGTTTCGTCTTTCACGATATTGCTACTGTGTTCTTCATACGTCACTGCATGCGACATCTGGTGGAGGTGCTTTTCATTCATGTACCGGACGCCTCCGACAAGCCCTGATCCAATCCTGGACCGCAAAGAGAACAACAACGTAGTCCCGGACCATCGAGCAAGCCACCGTCTTCAAAGGCTGCACCCGGAGCAAGGACGTCTAACTGAGAAGACAAAGAAGATTGTGGCCACGGCAACCACAATGGCAACCCGTGTCACCCATCGTATTTCAACAGCCCCGAGAGCGCCCTACTTTCCATGGAGCTGCGTTGAAGGATCCAGAAACCTGGCTCGAAACCTTCGAAAGGACCTCGACCTTCAACAACTGGACCTCTGAGCATAAGCTATGACAAGTGTATTTCTCCTTGGAGGATGCTGCGAGGACTTGGTTCGAGAACCAGGAGTCTACTCTTACAACATGGAACCTGTTCCGCAGTAACTTCCTGAAGGCGTTCACGAGCGTTGTCCGTAAAGAATGGGCCGTGGTTCTGCTGGAAACCCGAGGCCAACTACCCAATTAGGCCATCGCTATCTCCACAGAAGAGGTGACCCGTCTCTTCCGGCACGCTGACCCAGAAATGTACGAAGTGCAAAAAGTGCGTTTGTTGATGCGAGATGCGAGCCGTAAAACAGGAACTTTTCGCCAGTCTAATGCGAAACCCACCGATGACCGTATCAGAGTTTTCGACAGAGGCACCGACGATTGAGAAAACATTAGAAATGCGCACTAGGCAATGTAACCGTGAAGTGCTCATGCCTCAGTGCGCCATCCAAGCACTGGGTTCCGGTGATCTCCAAGAGACCATCAGGGCCATTGTGCGTGAAGAACAGCGCAAGGCCTTGCCTTCGTCGCAGCGTCAAGGGGCCTCGATCGCTGACATCGTGAAAGATGAGGTTCAGTGATCCCTTGGAGTTCCTGAGGTGCAACAACAATTACCGCAGCCCTAGCCAGAAGCGATGACCTACGCTGCCGTGGCACGCCGTCAAGGTACCCCTCCGGAACAGCGCCAGGGCCCTGTAACGCCGCAACTCCATCGTCCACTGCCACCGCCACCAGCATGCCCACCCGTCGCCCAGCGTACCTACGCGAGGAAGCCGGACATTTGGCGAGCCCCCGACCATCGCCCGCTCTGCTACCACTGTGGCGAAGCCGGCCATCTGTACCGCCGATGCCCATAGCGCGACCTCGGATTGCAAGGCTTCGCCGTGAACGCAGCGTGACCGAGGGAAGGTGCATGTCCTCGTGACTTTGACGACTACCCCGCGGCTACTCAGTAGAGCCCTCGTCGACCGCTTGCCGTCACCAGGAGGCTACATGTCGGCGTAGCGCCGTGCGTACACTTGCACCACCCGGGGCCGGTCTGTGAGCTCATATCCGGAAAACTAAAAGCAGCAACCGATGGAGGTGCGGTTGCTCTTCGTCGAACTGACGAAGATCCTCCGCCAACCTAAGAAGACTACGAAGGGACTACTTCGACGACATAACGACACACCGCCGTCCCGACGAAGTCTGGCTGCAAAAAACACGCCGACGAAAGGCCACCTGACGACGCCACGTACCAGCCAAAGGTCAATGCGACGCAGCCGTGATCCAACGCCAAGGCCTAACTGTAAAGCAAGACGAAGAACCACCGACCTCGACGTGCTTCTCGATGGCCACGCAGTCACCGCCTTAGTAGACACAGGAGCCGATCACTCCGTCATGAGTGGACCCACCGCCGCCCAGTTGAAGAAAGTTAAGACTGCATGGGAAGACCCTAAAATTCGGACCGCAGGAGGACACCTCATAACGCCGACTGGAATCTGCGCTGCAAGAACTCGCAGTCATATATTATATTATGCCTTTTATTTCCATAAACGTACAATTTATGGGGGATTTAAGGAAAAAGTTGCTCGCAGCAACTTGACGGGCCTTAAACCCGGTCTCAGGGCAGCAGCAGAAGGCACAGGCACTGATTTAGAGCCGACAAAACAATACATAAGCGAAAAAAAAACAAAGACAATGACAACTTGGCTTAGACAGTATGCCAGCAAACAGAAGTGCAATGGAGAAAAGAAAAAAAAAAGAAAAACGTTACAAATCATAAAAACTACGCGAAACCACAGTGTACAGTATTGTACAAAAGAAGCATCAATAGAACAAGGTAATCATTTTAGGAAAGAATAAGACATGATTTGACAGAGGCTAATATCAAATTGAGATATGTGACGACAGTCTACTTCAGAAAATAGTCACAAACAACCCATTAAATCGTCTTCAAAATGTCACTGAAATGCTCATATAAATGCGATACAGGACAGGAGGTGACATCTATGTTATTACATTTAAGCGTGTTTAATAGGCGTGGTAAGCGGTGGTACAACATTTGAAGAGAATAGTTAGTGCGAGGGTGCGGCACATACCAGTGTTCAGGTGACCGTGTACTGTATTCTGTTCTGTTTCTAGTTAGCTGTGCTAACGATGTGATGTGTGGCTGGCTTTGTTTTGCTTCTTTACGATAGGCTAGTAACAGCCTCAACTGCGACAGAGAATGCAGTAATTCAACTGTTTGAATAGAGGTGCAGTGTGAGCGTCTACTGGAGCATTACAGATACTACGTATTGCCTTTTTTTGAAGCAAGAATAACCGGTTTATGTTTGTAGCAGACGTCGTACTCCACACGAGGCAGCAGTAGTGTACGTGATTCAGGAAGAGAGCGTTGTACAAAAGAAGTTTGACCTTGCGTGGCAGCGGTCTTAAGCTGAAGAGCGCCCCAGCTACTTGCGCAAGTTTGCTTCCAAGGAAGTCGATGTGATTAATCCATAACATATGGCTGTCAAAAAAGACACCTAACGTCTTCGCAGACTGAACAAGCTCAATTCTTGAAGAACCTATTATAATGTCGGTCTCTAAGTTCACACCTTTATTTTTTGGTTGAAATAAAATAGCTTTTGTTTTGTCAGTGTTAATTCTTAAGCCATTATCCTGTGACCATGTGTGTATTTTTTTAAGAACAGAGTTTGCAGTTGAAACCAGCCTTTCAACGTTGTTCGATGAAAAAAGCAGCGTAGTGTCATCTGCATAAATAATGTATTTAGGTTCACTATCGACAAGAACAAGGTCATTAACGTATATGTTGAAAAGCAGGGGGCCCAATATGCTTCCTTGGGGAACACCAACTGTTACTTCCTTGAACTGGGAGCAGATGCCATTAATTTCAACGAGTTGATTCCGCTGATTTAAATAAGATTTCACTATATCCAAAGCAATACCACGAATACCGTAGTACTCTAGCTTCTTTAATAAAAGTTCGTGGTTAATAGAGTCAAACGCTTTACTGAAGTCGATAAGAACCCCGAGCGTGAGCAGCTTGTTTTCAAAGTTTTGCAATATTTGTTCCTTTTGTGTTAGTTACGCGAGCTGGGTTGACCGTCCCTTTCGAAAAGCATATTAACAGTCAGTGAACAGGTTATGTTTTTCAAGGAAATCTGAAATACGCCGAAATATTGTTTTTTCAAGTCCTTTTGAAAATACTGGAAGTATGGAAATGGGTCTGTAATTAGGTATCACAGTTTTATTGCCTTTTTTAAACAGAGCAAGTACTTTAGCTGTCTGCATTTTGGCAGGAAATACCCCAGATGTCAGGCAGAGGTTGTAAATGTATCTTAAAACAGGCGATATAATGTTCAAGACGTGCTTTACAGGTGTAATCTGTATGCCGTCAATGTCACACGACGTGGTATTACGCAACTCAGAAAATAAATGGACTAGCTCAGACTCAGTAGTAGGATATAAGAATATACTATCGGGGCACCTGACCTGAACATAGCGGGTGGCATTTCTGTGCACACATGAACCAGCTGCATTAACAAAGAAATTATTAAAGTAATCGGGAAGCATTTCATCCGGGATGATAATGCCATTTTTAAAAATCTCAATATTTGCAGGCGACGACGGCGCTCGGTTTAACAGAACATTTAGTTTTTTCCAAGTTTTGCGACTATCATTTTGACAAGACATGAAGTATTCATATTCATAAGAGGCCTTGGCTTTCCGAAGCTCATTTGTTAGCTTATTGCGGTAGCGTTTAAATGTGTAGATCGGTTATATTACGAGACTTAACAAACTGGTTATAGAGCATGTTTTTAAACTTTATTTTGCGAAAGAGGTCATGCGTGATCCACGGTTTGCGAATGTGCGATGATCGCTTGCGTCTAGTTCGCAGAGGAAAGTTTTCCTGGTAACACGTGATGAAAATACGTAGAAATTCCTCATATGCTGATTGTGCACATTGTGTGGCATATACATCGCTCCAGTCAAGTAACTGAATCTGTCTGCGAAATGTTTCGAGACGGTTTGGTGTAATCAGTTGGCTGGGGAAAAGACGCTGTCTGTTTTTTTCAGTGGATCGTTTGAAACAGAAAAAACAGGCATATGGTCGCTCAGGTTACATGAAAGAACGCCGGCTTTTATGATAGCCGTTGAAACATTGGTGATAAACAAATCCAGGCAAGTTGACGCGGCATAGGTTACTCGTGTTGGAACAGAGATAACCCTTGAGCAACCATGCGACTGAAGCAGGTTATGAAATTCCCGAGTTAAGCACGTGTCAGCTAGGAGATCAATGTTAAAGTCACCACCCCAGATTACGTCATACTTATACGTACATACATATGCAAAGAAATTTTCGAGAAAACTAAATAAACGTGGAATATTGCCTCCAGGTGGACGATAAAACACCGAGTAAATGCTTCTGCCGCTGACGAAGGATAGAACTTCGTAGTCATCTGTGACACATGAGAATTCTTCGGTGTAGTCGACATTAATATTGTCACGAACAAGCAAGCTAACACCGCCACCTCGAGAGGTAGTCCTAAATTGGTTGAAACACTGATAGCCCGGTAGATGCCAAACAAGAGAACTGTGGTTGTACCATGTCTCAGATAACATAACGAAATCGAATTTAAAATTAAGACTGGCAAATAACACATCTAGCTCATTATGTTTGTTTCGAGCAGACTGGCAGTTTAAATGAAAACATTTAGTGGATAGCCAGTGTTCCGAACCGATGAAGTCGAGTAATTCTGTAGGCGATACCCAATCTCCACTTGACATGGTGAAATGATGGCATGCAGATTAACTCGTCATTTGAGACTATTTAGATCAGATAGATTCTTTACCACATGGGCGCTATCTCCTTCTTCCTTCCTAATAAAGATCTTGCCACCACGGTGCCAGACAAAGCGGAATTCGTTTGCTTTCGCCCATTCCTTAGCCTTCTTAAGTAGAGCCCTATTTTGCGTTGTCAAGTTTTCCATCACATGTAGGCCAGATTGAAGAGCCGGAAACGCTTTCCTTTTCTCTAACCACTTATCTCTAACCGACTGATTCGCAAAACGTATCAAGACGGCTGGAATTTTATCTGCTCTAGCTGGCAGCCTGTGGATTGCCGAAACTAACTGATCATTCAGCATGTCTAACTTGAGTTTGGATGCGATAGCGTTTATTTCTGTAAGCAGGCATTCGTCTCGTACGTGCTTAAGACCATGAACTTCGAGGTTCAGCTTTCTGCTCTGGTACTCAATGTCATTTACAGAAGAAGCAATGCGCTGCAGTTCCGCACCAGAGCCATCTGTTTTTTCGAGCTTTGAAACCCTAGCGGTAAGACATTTAATCTCGCCTTCATGCCTGGTTACGTCACCAAGAATGGCATCGTACTTGTCAGACATGAGCTTGACCGAGGCCTCTAGGTCGTGAACCATCTTCTTCAAGGGAAGCAGCTCGTCAAGCTTTCTGTTCATCTCGAGAAGCAGGGCAGCAACAGAAGTATCTTCAGCATCTTTGGGACGGGAAACATTTGGCTCAGACTTTCGGCACTGTGTACATTTCCACGATTTCTTATAGTCGTCGCCTTTCGACTTAAAAGTTTTCTCCGAGACTCCGGAGCACGAGCCCAAATGGAAAAGCCCTGCGCATTCACAGCACACCATGTGCCTGATATCAGATGATATATCTCTCATGCAGTTCGCACGGGTTGTATCGCTGAGATCGCTCATTGTAATTTAAGAGCACGGCTATCTGGTACAGAGGAAAATACTTCTCGGAAGGGTAACTGACAAGAGCTAGGAGCACTTGGAACATAAAAAAATTGGAGGACGCTTAAGCTTCGCCTTCAAGAGTGGGACGCGACAGCGTTCCCGTCGACCCGCCAAGGGGTATAAGACAATGCGCTACGGCACAGCGATCACTTACGATGCGCCCCGCATCGGACTTAGCGCCCACCTATCACGCGGTGAGCGTCGAGCAACGCAGCGTTCGGCGCGGCAACGAAACGTGCGCCTGAGCGAACGGAACGAACCAAAGAACTCGGTGTCTCGGAGGGGAAACGATCTACGCCAGCCAAACGTCGTGATCGGCACGGGCGGAGAGATAGATAGTAATCTAAACCGGGAGCACGGCGAAGCGTCGTCAGGGGAGAGGGAGTCCCGCGACGCGCCTGGCAGCGGTCCCAATGCACGCGCGGCGCGCCTCCTGTCGGGGCAGCGCCGTACATTGAGAGGAGGGGGTCTTCTGTGTTTGCCGCAAGATGGCTCTGCGTGTGCGGAAAGCGCAGAAGAAATGCAGCGGAAACGCACTTCGCAACTCGTGTAATTGTGACTTCTGTACGTTACATGTTCATAATTACCGATATACACCGCAGTATAACTTTCCACGGCTCGTTTCGAAGGCAACACCGCATTCACTAGAGGCGCGTTTGTACCGCTTGGAAGCATCGAACTCGTGGCTGAGTGGTAGCGTCTCCGTCTCACACTCCGGAGACCCTGGTTCGATTCCCGCCGGGCCAATCTTGGAAGTTGCTTTTTATTTATGAAGCGCCTGCCGTGATTTATCGCTCACGGTCAACGCCGCAAACGCCGACGCCGACACCGACACCCGACACCGACGACACCGGATTTTCTGCGACACGAGCTCCTTAACGCTATCGCGTTAAAAATGCAGAAGAACCAGCGTGGCAGCAGCAGCGGCAGAGTACGTTAACATGAGTGTTTGCTAAATAAGTCAGCAAGTGTAAACAACCAACCTGCAAAAAGTTTTCAGCAGGTTTAGACAGCGTGCCAGGCCTCTGCGCTGCTACTGCCAGAAATGACGGCAGGCTCGTGGGGACGTCTTTTTATGCCTTGGTTGCCCTGGCGGTTCCGTCGTAGCGGCAATGATGTGGCTCTTGACGTCGAAGGAAGATATCTTGCGTGACTTCGGAGACTGCGCAGTAGTTGGGGCTCCGAAAACAGTTGATCGGCGGATCTGCAAAAAGTTTTCAGCAGGTTTAGACAGCGTGCCAGGCCTCTCCGCTGCTACTGCCAGAAATACCGGACTTACCCTGCCGCTTTGGTTGTCCTCCAACAGTGTTCACGAGACGTTCTCGGCATGGACTTCCTGAACCAACACGACGCAATCATTGACCTGAAGTCGAAATCAATAACGTAGTCGGAAGATCAAGCGATACCGCCGAAGAGCCCTCGTAGTCACCACGCCTTGAGTGTGCTCGAAGTTCATGTGCGCGTCCCGCCTCACTCCAGCATTGTTATTTCGGTCGGCACCTAAACACCCGCTAACGTAGAGGGCGTCATCGAAGGCTACCAACGTCTACTGCTCGACCGTGAAATTTGCGTCGCAAGAACGATCGCTCGACTTCGCGGAGGAAACACGAAAGTGTTGCTGACGAACTTCAGCCACGAGTTCAAGCACATCAACAAGGGCACGACGCTCGCATACATCGAGGAAATTCTGCAGACCAGGGGCGCTATAACGTAAAACTATTCCAAACTTTTCTATTCCATCCCTGCTATCAGCCCTCCGTGATTGGTCAAAAACTTTTTTTAGACTACCCCCACTTCACCTGTCTGTCACGCGACGTCACAAAAACCGCGGTACCTCCCCATCTTATATTATGTACACACACTTATTATGCATGATTTGACCGAAAAAAGAAAAACAGTTACTTCTGATTCGATGTCTTTTCGCCATTAGCCCCCGGCTATTGGTCAAAAGTTTTCGGGCTGCACCCACTTCACCTGCCCGTCACGCGACGTCACAAAACCGCGAAAACTCACCGCGTCAAAATGACGTGTACGCATTAAAGATGCATTAATATGCCGAACAAAACTGAATTTTCTTCTGAATAGCCGCAGGCTGCCCCGTTCCGAACGGAATAAAATATGGCTGCCGCCGATAGCTCAGGCGCTGGCTACTTGCACCTGCCGAAGAGCATGGGTTTATTTGCGTATAATAAAACTTCTTGCGTGGCCGCGTAACGTTTTCGAGCACTTTCGGCCCGTTTACAATCTCATTCTGCCAACTCTTCTCTGCTGAGGATCCGTTTTAGGGTCATTCTTAAGCTTCCGTTGCATTCCGCCACGATTTTCTACCAGCCACCGCAAGCTAAGTAAGGAAAGCGGACCAATCGCAGACGTCGGCACCGCCCTCATTATCTGGTTATCGCTTTTCAGTGCAGTGGCTCTGCCCCATCGAATCCCTCTCCACTTGAGCATTCTTCTCGCCTATTGTCAGCCAATTAGACACGACAACCCGCTCAGTGTAGGCAGTGTTATTCGCTTTTCAAGTAAACAAAAGTGACCTCCTATAAACGAGGAGAGCGTTTGATTGGTCTGTTCAGACGATCGTGCGGGTGACCGCCCGGTGCTTGCGTCAGTGTCTACGCAAATTCGACGTCAGCAGATTGGAATAAAAATATATTGGAATAGTTTTACGTTATAGGGCCCCAGCAATGCGTTTGTCCTCTCGGATTCTGCGGCATCTATCCCGACCAGAGTTCCCGTAGTTCTCGAGCCAGACTTCGACATAAATCCAAGTCTCCCCGTTATTAAGCAGCAACAGCTCAGAAGTCTGCTTCGACGATACAAAGACTACTTTTCGACATCATCGAGGATTCGACAAACACCAGTCGCAAAGCATCGCATAATAACCGAACAGTGCGCTCGACCACTCCGCCAGAGCCCTTACCGAGTTTCGACGCGAGAACGCAAAGCTATAAGACGACAAGTCGACGAAATGCTGCTCAACGACCTCATCCAGCCGTCGAAAAGCCCGTGGACGTCTCCTGTTGTCTTAGTGAAGAAAAAGGACGGAACCCTACGCTTCTGCGTAGATTATCGTCGACTGAACAAGATCACGAAGAAGGACGTATACCCCATCTGACGGATAGACAATGCATTTGATCGTCCCTGCAACGCTAAATACTTCTCGTCGATGGACCTTAACTCTGTCTGCTGGCAAATAGAAGTCGATGACAGGGATCGCGAAAAGACCGCCTTCATCACACTAGACGGCCTCTATGAGTTCAAGGTTATGCCATTTGGACTGTGTTCGGCGCCTGCAACGTTCCAGCGCGTGATGGACACGGTTTTAGTGGGATTGAAGCGGCAGACCTGTCTTGTTTACTTGGATGATGTCGTCGTCTTCGCCGTAAATTTCGACGATCACCTTAGGCGGCTTGCGACAGTACTAGAGGCCATCAAGTCATTAAGGCTTATTCTGAAGCCGGAGAGAGAATGAAACCTTTATTTGAAGCAGTGACTTGTCAGTCGAGGTGGGAGGGTCCCTTAATTCAGGAACCCTCTGGCTTGGATCGCCCTCCGGGCCCGGGTGAAGAGTTCGCGCTGGTCGACCAGGTCAGGCTTGGAGATCGCACCCTCCCACGCTTCAGCGACGAGGTTTGGGTTTGCGTCTGCTGAGGCTACTAGTTGTGCCGCTGTGATGGTTTCTCGGGTTGCCTTGCATTGCAGTAGGAGCTAGGTGCGCCAGGCTGTCTGGCACGTTGAAGTGTGGACAGGTGTAGCTGTATAGCGCCGGGTGGAAATGATGCAATAAGCTTCCATGAGTAAAGGTATTGCTCTGGAGTCACCTGTAGTCAGTTCCTTCGTTTCTCGTTAGTTTTGGATGTGGTGGCGCGCATACCCTGCGTCAAAGGCGGAAAAGGTGCCACTTTCCTTACGATGAGCTTCTGTTTCTGGGCCACGTCATCAGCAAATCTGGAGTACGCCGCGACCCGCAGAAAACAGCTGCCATCGCAAAGTACCCGCAACCCATCGACAAGAAGGCAGTGGATAGATTCCTTGGCATGTGTGCCTACTGTAGGCGCTTTGTCAAGGAGTTTTCACGCATCGTTGAGCCGCTAACACATCTAACCAAATGTGATGTCGAGTTCAAGTGGGAAACGCCGCAGGCTGACGCATTTCAAGAACTGAAACGACGCATGCAGTCGCCGCTGGTACGCCGATACCGAAATCCAAACTGACGCCAATAGCCTAGGCCTCGGTGCTGTCCGACTCCAGAGAAAAGACGGATTGAACGGGTGATATCTTATGCTAGCCGGTCGCTATCAAAAGCGAAAGGCAATTATTCTACGACTGAAAAGGGATGCCTTGCCATCATTTGGGCTACAGCAAAATTCCACCCTTTCCTATATGGCAGGCCATTCAGAGTGGTGAGCGACCATCACGTGTTGTGTTGGCTAGCTTACTTAATGCACCCTTCAGGACGGCTGGCGTGGTGGAGCCTCAGACCGCAAGAATATGACATCACGGTAATCTACAAGTCGGGACGAAAACACTCTGACGCCGACTGATAACGACGCGCCCCCATCGATCCCCCGCCGCAAGGCGACAAGGACGAAGACACCTTCCTTGGAAGAATAAGCGCGGAAGATTTCACTAAACAGCAACGAGCTGACTCGGAGCTAAAAGTCCTCGTCGAGTATTTGGAAGAGAACACCGAAAGATATGCCAATCCTTCGCATTATCACAACTGCTGCTAGAGCCTACTCGAGGAAATAATATCTTAAATTTGCTGTTCACTAACCTTCCCACGGTAGTGCACTGTACAATGGTAGTACCTGGAATAAGGGATCACAACGCTGTCGTTTGTAATATGCACCTCACATACGCTACAATTGTTAGTTGCGGCCAGCGATGCATATATGCTTACAAAAAAGCCCGCACACTTGACATATGTCGGGCACTAGACGCATATTACGGTGTTTTTGAAAGCTTATCAGAATCTCATGCCGTGCATGAACTGTGGCGCATATTTAAAAGCAAAAGCTTTGAATTGCGGGAACGATACGTTCCATCGTGATTGATGACGTCACGGCGTGGCGAAAGTAAGCCATGGTATACCAAGGAAGTACGAAAAATCGCCAAACGAAAGCAGTATGCTTACGCTAGCTACAAAATGAACCGGTAGGCCACAAGAAAAGTTAAATTGCATCAACTTACAAAAGAAATGAAAATTGCATTGAAACAGGCTGAGGAAGATTTTTCGGCTCTTTCTCCTCGCGAATTAAAAATCAGCCCGAAGTATTCTGGAAGCTTATCAAAATTAATAGAAAGGACGACTTATCTATTCCCCCCTTAGACGATGCTGGCACCATTATTTACGAAAATCTGGCGAAAGCAGAATGCTTTAACTCATTTTTTGCTTCGGTGTTCTCTGCACGTGGAAACAGCAGCAAAATGAAAACGAACTTTGCCAAAATGAATGGTGAACCCATGGAAGACATTACAATTGATCAGAGGTGAATTGAACTGTTACTAAAGCGGCTGGACGTTGGCAAGGCTTGCGGTCCTGATGGCTTACCTGTTGCATTACTATCATCGTGTGCTCACTCAGTCTCAAAATATATTCGCGTTATTTTTGATAAATCATTACAAGAAAGCGCCTCACCTGATCATTGGAAATCTGCAAATGTTGTCCCTGTGCACAAGACTAGACCACGTAACAGTGTATTCAATTATCGACCTATTCCTTTGCCATGTGTTGTTTGCAAAGTGTTTGAACATATCCTTTTTACTAGCATTATAAACCACTTAAACAGATACTAACTTCTAAGTCCTCGGCAACAGGGATTTCGTCCGGGTTTTTCCTGCGTTACCCAACTAACAGAACTAACACATGATATAGCAAGTGCATTAGATAACGGCTACCCTACTGATTCGCTTTTTCTCGATTTTGAGAAAGCTTTTGATGTTGTTCCCCACAATTTATTAGTAGAGAAGTTATCATGGTATCATTTAAATACATCAGTTTTGCTTGGATTAAGGAATATTTAAGCTCAAGGCACCAGAAAGTAGTTTTAAACAGCCAACACTCGGATGACATTGAGGTCACATCAGGAGTACCACAGGGATCCGTCCTGGGCACTCTCCTATTTGTAATCTACATGAATGACATACGTGTTGATATTTCATCTCCTGTACGTTTATTCGCAGATGATTGTTCGTCATATTGAGTTGATCATAATGGAAAAAATTGTGAGGATCTGAACAAGGTAACGGATTGGAGCAAAAGCTGGGGCATGCGTATAAATTTGCAGAAAACTGTTCACCTGTCTTTTACGAGAAAACGTACTCCTCATCAATCTAAATACAAAATAAGCACTCAACAGCCGCCATCTGTATCCGAGTTAAAATATCTTGGTGTTTTTGTACCTCCAATCTGTCATGGCACCGTCATATTGAATACGTTTCAGCCAAGGCGTGTAGGGTATTAGGTTTTTTGCGACGAAATGCAAAGCATTTTCCTTCGGAAACTAAGCAACTCCTGTATACTACGAATCTTAGATCTGTCCTCGATTATGCTTGCACTGTATGGGACCCTTGGCTAAAGGTTGATATACAAAAGTTAGAAAGAGTGCAAAATTTAGCGGCTCGTTTTGTGTTCCGTAATTACTCTAGCCATTTCAGCGTATCACGTGCGAAAGAGCATATTGGCTGGAAACTATTAGAGGAACGAAGAAAATCACTCAGGTTAAAGTTCTTTCATAACATATTTCATTCTAGAACTGCTATTGAACGCGATAAGTACATATTTAATCCCGATTATGTATCGTTGCGTCTAGATCATGTGAATAAGGTAAGAGAAATAAAATGCAAAACCGAAATGCTAAGAATGTCTTTTTTCGCCAGGACGATTTCGAACTGGAACAGGTTACCGCAGAACTCTGTAACAATTCTGTCTAATGATGCATTTTTTTCTTCCTTATTATAACATGTTCTTTTGATGAATGTAGTTGTGCTCTCAGGATCAATGCTGTCTAACGATGCATCTTTTTCTTCATTAATATAACATAATCTGTTAATGACTGAAGTTGTGTTTCTCAGGATGTATATGTTGTGCCGTAAAATATTTTGCATATGTTATGAAATGACTTGCACTGTTTGTTGTATGTACTATTTGACCCCCCCCCCACTGTAATGCCACGCTGGCGCTGTGGGTTCTGTAATAAGTAAATAAATAAATAAATAAATAAACGGCTCCAGAGACGAACCGCATTACATTACGACCGAACCATCACGCAATTATTCGCCCCCTCAACGTTTTGATTTACGCCCACGCAACTTTCGTCCACCAAGACTTGCCGCTACGTACGACTTTCAAGAAGAAGAGCCTCGTTACCCTCAACCGATGTCTTCGGCAGAATACTTAAATCCGCATTCTGATGTTCGCCCTTTGCCAGTGTGTTACTGCTGAGGCATGCCTGGCCATATACGCCGTGCATCGAACTACGGATCGTCAGTGCCGACTATGCGGTCTAGCTGTCGTACACTGCGCACTCAGTGGCCAGGAGACTCCACTTCAGGAAGCCACTTCCGAGAGGACCGATGCGCCGTCCAGGAGACCTGCTTTGGAGAGGAAAGAACCCGGAACCGCTACCGCTCTCCTGCCGCCGGCCATACTCTGACGCCACCACCAGCCTTCCGAGCCTCCCGATCACCATCCCCTCGGCCGCGATTCGCGTCACCATAGTCTCGGCGCTTTTCGTGTCGCCCCCGCCGGGAAACTAGCTCGGCCGATGGAGGTTAGGTCGCTGGAATATGTGCGCTGCCGACTCAACTGCCTCCAACTATTTTCATGCTCAAGAATAAGGTACATGTACTGATTCATGGGGTCTCTACAAGGGCTTTAGTCGACACGGGAGCAACCGTCTCGGTCATGATTGTGGGGTTTAAAGGCCTTCTGGGAGGCAAGGTTATATTTCGTTGGGACCAGTGCAGAAATTTCTGTGGAGTCAGTGCTGAATCATTATATCCGGTTGGTGTGAGTAACGTGGATGTGTCTTTGGGTGGGAAAGTTTTTAATGCAGAGTTTACTGTTCTTCCTCGCTCCTCGCGTGACGTGATTCTGGGGATTAGCTTTTTGGAATTGTGTCGTGCCAATGTTGAATGCCGGACGGAAGGACTCAGTGTCGACGCCAGTGTTTCACCTGTGCTCTTTGAAGGTGCAGCTTGCCCGGGGAGTGTGTTGTGCGTGTCTGAGGATACAGTTGTGCCTGCCTTATCCGCGATGCGTGTTGCCGTCGCCTGTTCATCTCCGACTCCTATCTCGTTCGATGCTGCAGTGAAACCTGTGCATTGGAACTGCCTCAAGAAAAACGTGTTAGTTCCGCACTGCGTGGTCTCAGTTCCGTATGGATGCGCGGGGCTGTGGGCGCTAAACTGTTCCACTGAAGCGGCAGTGCTACCCCAAGGCCTAAAGATTGCCACGTTTCAGGAAGATTCGCCCGTAACGCTGGCAGTACTTACAGAGCTACCCGATGGAGTAGCAACCAGTGTCTCGAGCCCCGGAAGATCGAAAATACTTTCCATGATTGATAAACCACTCAGTGATCACGAGCGTCGAGTGTTGATGGCCCTGCTTACGAAACACACCTCGGTATTCGACTTTGCGCAGCACGATGGCCCGACATCGATTCCTGCGTACAGAACTCGTCACCGCATCAACACAGGAACCGCCCAGCCAATCCGACAAAAATCCTAACGTGTGTCCCCATCAGAACGCAAGATAATCAGTGATCAAGTCCAAGAAATGCTATGCAAAGGCGTCATTCGAGAATCGTCTAGTCCTTGGGCAGTTCCCATAATATTGGTGAAGAAGAAAGACGGTACGTGGCGGGTCTGCGTTGATTATCGTCGCCTAAACGCCGTTACTATGAAAGATGTACATCCACTCCCACGAATTGACGACGCCATCGACTGTCTCTTCGCGGCATCTTACTTCTCCTCTATTGATTTACGGTCAGGTTATTGGCAAATTCCTATACACGAGGACGACAGAGAAAAGACAGCATTTCTAACGGCCGACGGATTATTTTAGTTTAACGTGATGCCTTCCGGGTTGTGTAACGTGCCCGCAACGTTCGAAAGGTTCATGGACACGATATTACGCGGCTTAAAATGGGAAGTTTGCATGTGTTACTTAGACGACGTTGTGATCTTCGGGCGAACGTTTAGTGAGCACAACAAACGTTTGGACTTTGTCTTCAAATGGTTGAAGTAAGCGGGTCTTGTGCTCAATCAAAAAAATGCATTTTGGGGAACGACAGGCTCTTGTGCTAGGACATCTGGTAGCTAAAGAAGGCATCCGACCAGATCCACAAAAGACTGCGGCCGTAGAAGCATTGTAGGTACCCAACTCTGTCAAACAGTTACGAAGTTTCTTGGGTTTGTGCTCCTACTTTCGCCCATCCATTCCCCGATTTGCTGACATGGCCCATCCCCTTACACGCCTTCTTCAAAAAGGCGTTCTCTTTGAGTGGATTGCAGATTGCGACTCATCGTTTCGCCAGCTCAAGTTCCTGTTGACGTCCCAACCAATTCTTCGCCACTTTGATCCTTCATCACCAACTGAGATTCACAACAATGGCAGAGGCGTAGGCATTGGTGCTGTGCTAGTTCAGCGTGCTGGTGACAATGAGCACGTGATCTCGTATGTTAGCCGGTCCTTGAGCCGCTCCGAGCGCAACTACACAGTCACCGAATATGAGTGTCTGGCGGACATCTTCGCAGTGCAGCGGTTTCATTCGTATCTCTACGGGCACCCCTTCACTGCGATCACAGATCATCATTCGCTATGCTGGCTTGTAAATCTGCGGGATCCCTCAGGACGACTAGTGCGCTGGGCCTTCCGTCTACAGGAATACGATTTCGTTATTTGCTACAAAAGTGGCCGGCGTCATGCTGATGCCGATTGTCTCTCTCGGATGCCAATTCAA
Organism: Dermacentor albipictus; assembly: GCF_038994185.2. NCBI lineage: Eukaryota > Metazoa > Arthropoda > Arachnida > Ixodida > Ixodidae > Dermacentor > Dermacentor albipictus. The sequence goes on along the minus strand of NW_027225570.1, from coordinate 8,343,138 downwards.
ACAACTTAATGTGATGCGGTCAACTTTGATGAACACATCGCTTTTGTGTCCCTGGAATTTCCGGATATGGGTACCGTCATATGCGAGCAGCACAAGGACGAGAGCTTACAACCGCTCTTCGCGGCAGCACAGGAGTAACCTGCAGGCAGTCGCTTTCGCCTGCGTGATGGTGGCGCACTGTATAAGAGCTACTCGACCACCGGTGCACGTTACCTTTTAGTTGTCCCCAAGAACCTTCGCCACCAAGTATTACACGCCATGCACGATGACCCAACTTTCGGTCATCTTGGTTCCACACGGACACTCTACCGGGCTCAAGAACGTTTTTACTGGCCTAAGATTCGGAAGGATATCGAACGGTACGTCGCCAGCTGCTCTCAATGCCAGCGCTACAAGCATCCGCCACAAGCACCACACGGCCTGCTTCAACCAGTTTCCCCTTCTAGCGTCCCCTTTGAGCAAGATGGTATAGATCTGGGTCCTTTCCCGCGATCCTCCAAGGGTAATCGTTGGGTTATCTTTTGCGTAGATCATCTTACCCGCTATTGTGAGACCGCCACGTTGCCATCGGTAACAGCCATAGAAATTTCTGTCTTCTTGCTGGCTCACATTATACACCGACATGGACCTCCTCGCATAGTAATCAGCGATCGTGGGCGACATTTTACCGCGGACGTAGGTGAAGAAACCCTTCGTCTGTGTTCATGTAGCTTGCGCCATTCTACGCCCTACCATCCACAAACTAATAGTTTGGTCGAGCGCACAAACAGAACGCTTTCCAACATGCTGTCTATGTATGTCGATTCAGCAAAGAAGAATTGGGACAGTATCTTGCCTTTCATTACCTATGCCTTCAATACCGCAAGGCACGACACTACTGGTTACTCACCATTTTGCCTTCTTTATGCTCGTCCGCCGTGCTACTCCCTCGACACCATATTTCCCTACTTCGCTTATGACAACGAATCAATCGATGAGATCCTCTGTTGAGCAGAAGAAGCGCGACGCCTCGCTAGGCTACGCACCCTGGCATCGCAGGACCGGTCCAAGATACGCTATGACGGGCGTCGCCGGAACGTTTACTTCGATCCTAGTGACCTTGTGTGGCTCTGGACGCCGTTGCGGAAGCGTGGCTTGTGCCAGAAGTTTCTCGCCCACTACGTCGGCCCCTACGTTATTCTGGAGCGCCTCAGCGAAGTCAACTATCGCATTGCGCGTCTCACGCGCAGTGGACGACGCTCGGCAAGGCTGAAGTGACACACGTCGCGCGTCTGAGGCGTTAAGATCCACGACATGACTGACTCGCCCGGCGGGCTTCGTCTGCCAGTGGGGAAATGTCACGAGCTCTGTCATCAACCACGGCTGCCGCGCAGACAACCAGGTGTAAGAAAGAGGAGAACGACGTTGGCCAAGCGGCCTCGGGACCGTTGGAAACGCGCCTATCAACCAGATTCATCTGATTCTGCGTGAAACACCTCGTGTGTAACAATATTACGGCTAGCATGGTGCAAGTACGGCATGACAACCACTTCTCTGCTTCTGCTTGGTTGGGCAGTGGAATCCGGGTGAGAACGTTTTCTTAGCATGCTGCCAGCCACTGCTGTCACCATTTGCAATGGGTAGCCAGCTGCGCTTCGGTGCGAAACTTGGGTTTCAAAGCATCTGTGTACCTGCAGATGCAAGATTTTAGAAGAGCTTTTTTAAAACACACATTAATGATGCCCCGCTGAATTAGTTTGGAATGCGGGGATGAAGAATGCAGAATGGCTTTCTTCCCTCGGCGCTCATACCACCAAGAAGCTGACTGTTTGAAAAAACAAGCGCAATATCTAAAAACCTAACGAACTATTAGCAGGCTCTTCACATGACAAAATAAGAGGTGGGAGGCACTAGCGAAAAACTGGACAAACAGAAGGCGTGGAAGAAGCCAAGCATTCATTGTCACATTGTAAAAATACTAGATAGTCATCGGCATTCCTAAAAACTTTTGCAACATCTGATCCTTTCAGACCAATGCACAGAATCATATCGCAATGAGCGAGTAATAGGCCGCTTAACAGAGGTGGCGAGGCAGGACTCAATGCATACGCCTTCTATCTGTAAAAGCGTTGAGTCACCCCAAGCAGCGAACGTCGAAGACAAGTAAAAGCTTAAAAGTTCTAAAAACTGGTTATGGTTAGACCGACTTCATTCTAGAAGCACACAATGCCGTGGTTGTCAATGGTGTCTTGAACGCATTGAAGTAGCTCGTTGCGACGTAATGGGTAAAACAAATCTTTAATATCTAGAGGGAAGGCAGAGAAGTTCATGTGAGTGTTGTCAGCATTGTCAGCAGTGTTGTCAGGTGTCAGCACTTGCAAGGGGTAGCCAGCTGCGCTTAGGCGCGAAACTTGTTTTTCGAAGCTTCTGTGTACCAGGCAAGAAGCTCTGGCGCCGATCTCTTTGGTTGAATCGCAAATTTCTGTCCTTAGTTGAGGACCTTGCTCACGTTCTCCGAAAGGTGGATGTTCCCGATTGTGTGGACGAAGTTCCGGGTAACTGGTGGCTTCTTCGGCAGACAGGCGGAAGCTGCTTCAAAGTTTGCTGCCACAGCCTTTCCGTCGTGCTGTCCAGGATGCGGGAGCATTCCACTCATTTCAAACGGGCTCGCTTCTGTCCCACGGCATGTTACGCTCGAATGAAAAGGGCTGCCTTGTAAACACGGGCTTGCCGCAGTAGCTATGACTTCAAAACGTTGAGCACCCTTCTTCCGTGACCAAATGAAGATATGAATTCATCAAACAGCGTAAGTACTTCATGCGGGAGCTTCAACTACTTACGACGACCACGGCATAGTGGGCTTCCAGAACGAAGTCGGTCTAACCGCTAAACACTTTTTAGAACTTTTAAATTGAAGTTTTACTTGCCTTCGACGTTCGCTGCTTTGGGTGAGTAGACAATTTACAGAAAGAAGGCGTATGCATTGGATACGGCCTCGAGCCTCTGTTAAGCGACCTATATGTCGCTAATTACGATAGGATTTCCTGCACTAGTCTGACAGAATGAGAGGTTGCAAAAGTTTTTAGGTCTGTCCAAGATTATAAAGTATGTTTACAATGTGACAATGAATGCTTGGCTTCTACCCCGTTTTCTGTTTGTCCAGTTTTTCAGGAGTGCCTCCCACCTCTTATTTTGTCATGGGAAGAGCCTACTAATAGTTCGATTAGGTTTTTAGATCTTGCATTTGTTTGTTCATACAGTCATGCGGGTTGGTGCTATGAGCACCGAGGGAAGAAAGCCATTCTACCGTTTTCATCACCGCATGCCAAACTAGTTAAGTGGGACATCATTAATCTTTGTTTTAAAAACGCTCTGCTAAAATCCTGTCATCACCTGGTACACAGAAGCTTTGAAACCAAGTTTGGCGCCTAAGCGCAGCTGGCTACCTCTTGCAAATGCTGTCAACAGTGGCTGGCAGTGTGCTAAGAAAACGTGATCACCCTGATTCTACTGCCCAACCGAGAAGAAGCAGAAAAGTGTTTGTCATGCCGTACTTGCACCAAGCTAGCCATAACATGAACAAAATTGGGAATCGTGTTGACTTAGGCGTCGTCTTTTCAGCCCTTTTGAGATCGTCTGGTTTGTACGGGAAAGCTAATAATACTACAAGAGGCGCCGTGATTTCAACAAAAAGCACCGAGAAGCGTTTGTTTCGTGCATGAAAGGAGTGGCCTACCGTATTTCTTTAGACTGGGGGACATACATTTGTCAGACGGGAACGTGCCTCAGTGATAGCTTACGAGCACATTCGAACAGTGTTGATAATCTGGCAAAGACTAGTCATCTAACCGCACACTGCTCGCGTTGTCGCTGTATACGCTTGTTTAACCGCTCGGAAGTGATATCGGGGAACCCAGATCAAGTCACTAGTGCGATCATCGTGGAGTTCTAAATGATCAGAAACGGCAACTGTGTAAGTTGCCCATCGTTGTCGCTGTCAAAAAGAAAAAAAAAATCATGTTCCTATCGCGCTAGCGGCCTATGGTGAATGATTTTGCAGGAAAAAGATCTGTGGGCGAAAGTGGTTTCTTTTCTTCTAGTTGTACGATTGTATATATGTGGTAACCATGTGCAATAAAAATTCAGTTGTTAGTAACGCCTTCGTTGCCTTCTCTTGTCCTCGCGTTCATATTGCGCTTTGCCTCAAATTACGGATCAGTGCAGAGTACGACATGGTTCATTGTGGTGCGGTGCGGTGTGCCGTTTCGAACATGCACTACACACATTTGAGGTTTGTGGCTAGTATCGTTTCCAACCAATCTGCTTTGCCGTTTGCCCTTTCATGCTTACATCTACTCGAGAATACGATTATGGGAGAGCCAGCAATTTTTTAATTATGCCTTTCTTCCGGCAAACCAACACCAAAAGCACCCAAAATTTCTTCGAACTAGAGGCCTAATGGAAAGCGATTTGACGCTGGATTTACGTGGAAATTGCCTTCATAAGCTCAGAACGATGACCACTTCTACTCATGCTGTCATTTTGCCTTTGCCTTTGCCACTACAGAAACTGCCATGGGTGTAAAGCTTGATGAAGAGGACGTCGAAAAAACCGAATTCTTGAAAGTGAACGACGAGTGAGTAAATTATCTATAAAGAGCTAAGTAAAGCACTGGTAATAAAAACAAATTTGCTAGATTTATCGCACTGCACGTCGAGGGCAAAACAAATTAAGGGCAATTGATTAAGACCAGGACGGCCCATGAACCAAATGCAGATTAGTGAAAGCATGCCTAATTTTCTAGCGCGGAAGTAATCGGCGCAGTACTATATTCGACGAATATGAAACCCGTTCAGACTTGACATCTGTTGATGGCAACCTGGTCCTATTCTGTTATTCACCTGCTCACGTATGTTTGCGAGACTTCATGTGCAATAATGTAAAAATATTAGAAATAGTGCTCGGCGACTTACGGTTGTCTGACGTGGTTTTCCCACCATCTTGCCCTCAATGAGTACGTAGGGGTCCAGCGAATTGTCAGCCCTACCAACATTTTCCCATTTAAAGTGCTTTGAAACGGCATTACCTGTTGTACACGTGCACGGTATTTCCAGAATGGCTGCCGCAATCATGACGAGACTGATCACGCCACACCACTGGCCCGACTTTATCTACAAGCGAACGAAGGATGGCCGGGAGTTTTACGAAAAAGTGGAACTCGTAAAGAAGTACACGCAAGACGTAAGTAATGAGTTGCGCCTCAGCTGCTGATTTGCAGGTATGGTAGTTTTGATAGGATTCGAGAAAATAAGAAGTTACATTACCGCGCCAGTTCCATTTAAACAATTAGCTCGACATGACTTCAGCGATTCAATCGCTGATAATAAGCACTTCAAATTGGCTGCCTTTATTTTCACTTGCCGAAAACTGCCGAGTCGGGGTTACGTCTGCGAACGCAAGCAAAACATATTAGAAAACAATATATCGTTTTTTTTCTCTACCATAACACGAATGAGTTATGTGCACTAATTTAAGCCAGGAGCAGAAAGGAATCTGCTTGGGTTAAGTGTGAGCCGTAGTATTTAGTTCTTTTAACATGGGCAATTTGTTACGACCTAAGCATCGTACATTTATTTAGCTGGAGACATACATCAAGCAAACATCAGTTGTATGTCAGCGCCGTGTTGTCAGGCCTTGTTAGAAAACGTGCGATGAATCCTAACAAAGTCGCCCACTTATATTTTTTGTTGCATTGTGAGTGGCTTACAGTTAGGTATTGAGCGAAGGTCATTTAGAAGCTAGTAGTATGCTCCTCGGTATGCAAAGATCGTCGCTTGGAATCATGTAGCAAGTTATGTATTATGTATGCCATCAATATAGCAAACGCTAATATAGCAAGGCTGAGTTCGGTCGATCGGGTCACCAGTTTCATCTCGGCTCACACCACGGTCGCTCGGCTCGAGCGCACTAGCCGGCTCGATTGCAACGCGCTCCCAGCACGTGACCCCATCTTCTTCATTGCCTGCTTTGGAGGCGATAGTCGCGCAGCAGCGGTGGCGTAGACGTAGAACACCCGCCTCGCGTGCATGAGGTCCGTGGTTCGAATCCCGGTGGCGGCAATTTTCCACCGGATTTAAAAAAATAAAAATCCGCGTGTTGATAAAATTGCACAAACAGGCCTGGAGTGTGGCCTTATCCCAGTGACCAGAACCGGTAACGCACTCCCTCACCAGAGCAGGATTGGCCACCCTGGTGCAGTACTTGGCCACAGCCTCCAATATGAACACAACAATCAAACCCCGGCCCTCAGTCCCCAGCAGCTGCGAAGCAACTGACCACGGCGGCGGTCAGACCTGCAACGCAGCAGAGGGTGCTAAGAATCACTGGCTCCGGACAGGCCGCCAATGGAATATGAACCAGGCAACGTTTAACGCAAGAACGTTATCTAGTGAGGCGAGTCTACCAGTGCTATTGGAGGAATTAGAGGGCACTAAATGGGATATAATAGGGCTCAGTGAAGTTAGGAGGCCAAAAGAAGCATATGCTAAAAAGCGGGCACGTCCTGTGCTACAGGGGCTTACCGGAGAGAAGAGAACTAGGAGTCGGATTTCTGATTAATAAGAATATAGCTGGTAACATAAAGGAATTCTATAGCATTAACGAAAGGGTGGCAGGGCTTGTTGTGAAACTTAATAAGAGGTACAAAATGAAGATTGTAGAAGTCTACATCCAGTCATGATTACGGAATCAGGGTGCAGACGAGCCGTATGTAAAAATACTGAAAGATATCTATAGCGGCTCCACAGCTACCGTAGTCCTCCATAATGAAAGCAACAAAATCCGAATAAAGAAAGGCGTCAGGCAGGGAGATACGATCTCTCCAATGCTATTCACAGCATGTTTACAGGAGGTATTCAGAGACCTGGATTTGGAAGAAGTGGGGATAAAAGTTAATGGAGAATACCTTAGTAACTTGCGATTCGCTGATGATATTGCCTTGCTTAGTAACTCAGGGGACCAATTGCAATGCATGCTCACTGACCTGGAGAGGCAAAGCAGAAGAGTGGGTGTAAAAATTAATCTGCAGAAAACTAAAGTAATGTTTAACAGTCTCGGAAGACAACAGCAATTTACAATAGGCAGCGAGGCACTGGAAGTCGTAAGGGAATACACTTACTCGGGGCAGGTAGTGACGGCGGATCCGGATCATGAGACGGAAATAATCAGGAGAATAAGAATGGGCTGGGGTGCGTATGGCAGGCATTCTCAGATCATGAACAGCAGGTTACCATTATCCCTCAAGAGAAAATAGCTGTGTCTTACCAGTACTCACCTACGGGGCAGAAACCTGGAGGCTTACGAAAAGAGTTCTACTCAAATTGAGGACGACGCAACGAGCTATGGAAAGAAGAATGATAGGTGTAACGTTAAGGGATAAGAAAAGAACAGATAGGGTCAGGGAACAAACGCGAGTTAATGACATCTTAGTTGAAATCAAGAAAAAGAAATGGGCATGGGCAGGACATGTAATGAGGAGGGAAGACAACCGATGGTCATTAAGGGTTACAGACTGGATCCCAAGGGAAGGGAAGCGTAGCTGGGGGCGGCAGAAAGTTAGGTGGGCGGATGAGATTAAGAAGTTTGCAGGGACGGCATGGCCACAATTAGTACATGACCGGGGTTGTTGGAGAAATATGGGAGAGGCCTTTGCCCTGCAGTGGGCGTAACCAGGCTGATGATGATGATGATGAGTCGCCCAGCTACAGGTCGCCCTCCCCCCCTCCTGGTGCGAAGATTCCTTGAAATAATGTCCAATGGGAGAGTCCAGGTAAAGTGTGCAGATGGTGTCGTCATCAAAGCAGGTGATAGTCGCGCCGCTACTCTAGAAAGAAAATGCTTATTATTGAATTATGGGGTTTTGCGTGCCAAAACCCATTTCTGATTATGAGGCATGCCGTAGTGGAGGACTCCGGAAAGTTCGACCACCTGGGGTTCTTTAACGTGCACCTAAATCTAAGTACACGGGTGTTTTCGCATTTCGCCCCCATCGAAATGCGGCCACCATGGCCGGGATTCGATCCCGTGACCTCGTGCTCAGCAGCCTAACACCATAGCCACTGAGCAACTGCGGCGGGTGACAAATAGTGAAACCAAGGACAACATAAGGGAAATTACTTGCGCTTAATAAATGAAATAAAGAAACGATAAATTAATGGACATTAAAGTGGATGAAAAAACATACCGCAGGTGGGAACCGAATCCACAACCTCTGCATTTCGCATTCATAAACCATGAAAGATATCATAATTTGAACAAATACACACATTGTCAGGTGATAGAGTATTCCAATCCCTTATAGCACGGACAAAGAAAGAGTAGCGTAAAGCGTCACTTTTAAAAGGAATATCACGTATTTTTAATTGGCGATCTCGCCTTTTAGAAACATATGCGGGCGGCTGAAAATACAATTCCTTAGATATATCCCCGTTTTACAGCAGTACATGCTATAAAGAAATCTTAATTTCAGATTTCGACGAAGGTGTTCAAGAGGATGCCAATTTAATGCTTTTTTGCTTTCTATCATGCTAAGCATCTTGTCATAAATGCCAAGGACAAACTGAACTGCCCTGTTCTGTACTTTTTCTAGTTTATCTACAAGTTCTGTAGGATAGATGGATGGATCCCAGGAAACACACGCATACTCCCGTGTAGTGCGGACATGTGTGAAATACAGTTGCTCCCTATGTTTCTGTGGCAAACTACTGAAGATACGTTTCAAGAAACCTAATGCTCTGACAGCCTTGTTCCTAACATGAGTAACATGTCTGTTCCACCTTAGATCACCAGAAAAAAAAATAACCTAAATATTGATATTCTGACACTTGTTCTAGAGTAGCATTATTTATAGTGTAATGATTGCTGTCGTATGAGCGCGTCCTGGTAAAGGTGACGGGGACACTATTTTTCACATTCAGTGACATTTTATATTTTCACATGATGTGGCAATCAAATATAAATCATGTTGTAGTGCTTGTTGGTCAGATTCGCTGCTGATAACCCTACATACTATACAGTCGTCTGCAAACATTCTAAATGATGATGTAATGCCCGGAGTGATGTCATTAATGAAGAACAAAAATAAAAGTAGACCAAAACCTGATCCCTGCGGCACCCCAGAAGTCACAGGTACATATTCCTAGGAACATCCGTTTAATTTCCATTACATCTGTCTTGAGCGAAGATACTGAGCAATCCATTCGATAACTTTGTCATCTGATTTGTAACGTCTAAGTTTAGCGATCAGGAGACTATGCGTAACGACGTCAAAAGCTCTTTTGAAATCCAAAAATATACAATGAACAATTTGTTTCTGTGCTGAGACTAGCTCATGAGCGAATGCAACCAATTATGTCGTACACGTAAAACCCTGCCCAAACTCATTCTGACAAGGATGAAGAAGGCTATTCTTATCAAGATGAGACATGGTGCAGCTATAAATCACATGTTCCATAACCTTACATACGATGCTAGTTAAGGATATTGGTCTGTAATTCTCAGCACTGTCCCTCTGTCCACTGTTATTAATTGGCACCACTCGCGTTAGTTTCCAATCACCAGGAACAATGCTGTTATGTAAGGAATTTTGATAAAAGCGACACAAGTACAAACAAAATACCCAAGCAATCTATAAGGAATGATGCAAGGATATCATCCGGACCACACGCTTTTTTTGGTTTCAAACACTAATTATCACTCGATGCCCGTCACACTAACCACAACCGCAGACATTTCGTCGGATTCGACCGGAAAATCAACACCATTAACCCCACTAATGTTTGAATGAGTAGAGTGAAATACTGATGAAAAGTAATCAACGAAGATTTCGACCTTACTTGAGTCGTCATTAACAATTCTGTCGGACCAGTGCAAGGGTGGAACAGAAGTGTCATCCTTACGGTTTCTCTTATTATATTTCCAGCATTCCTTGTGATCGTCCACAAATCTCTGCCTCAAGTTCGCAATGTATGTGCGTTTAGCAGATCCAGCGAGCTTTCTAAAGCTACGTTTTAACTCAATTGTTTCTGACGACTATCCGATTGCTTAGTTTTAATCTGCCGATAGCTACTTCTAATTTTTCGTAATAAGGAACGGAGTCGACAGTGAAACCATGGTTTATCTTTTGCACGTTTCGAAGACAGAGTTCGAAGGGGAACAAAGCTATCTCTTATTTCGAAAAGCTTGTTTTTAAGTACCCCCCATAGTTCTTCCACGTTTAATTCATCGGCCAATGTGTCAAAAGTAGGACGATGAGATTCAAGCGCCAATTTTAGTGCAGCGTAGTTAGCCTCATTATATGCATACACAGTTCTAGGTTTTTTTGATACACAAACATTTCGAAATATAGTGTCCGCTACAAGCACATTATGGTCCTTTATACCAGGCAAACACGCACATTTGATACAATGCTTGGTGCATGACGAAACAACAGATCAAGCACATTACCAGTGCCATCATTACTCGAAAGGTCTCTTACGAACTGATGGACCCTATCTTCGTGCACAAACTCAAAGAAAGCTTGATATAAACTGCTTGTGGCAGTATGTGTAAGCATATTGCCCGATCCCCAATCTATACCGGGAAGATTGAAATATCCTCCCAATATAATGTGATCCCTTTGAACTGTCTCAAGAAAAGTCTCAAGAATCATTTGGGCAAACTCATGATAAGAAGCACCAGGAGGTTGGTAATCCAACAAAAAAACTTTTACCATTTTCGGCCCGCAACTTGCAAAATACAGATTCACATTCCAAATCACAATCAACCCGAACACAGGGCAAGTCGGATCTTACAAGAATTAATACGCTTCCTCTCCTTGATTCACGGTCCCGCCTAAAACTGTGATAACGAAGAGAGAATATTTCTTTAAGAAGGACCGAGGAATCAAGCCACGATTGAGTTCCTAATACTACTGCGGGCTCAACAGAATTTAATAGTAGAAGAAGAAGAAACTTTAATAAAGAATAGTCCGGCAGTTCTTGCTGTGGTGGCCTCAGGTGACGGCTCGAAGTCCTTGGTTTCGAGCGGCATCTTCGGCTTGCCGGACGGCCCAGAGCTGGCCTGCCAGCTCTGAACTTCTGATAGCCGCCTCCCAGCGGCGGCGACGCCTACGGAGAAGGTCCCCGGCGGCTCCCGCATCCGGGGCGGCGTCGGGAAGAAGCGAGCTCGAGCCTTCTCCTACCCTGGCCACGGCCGCGATTATGGACGCGTAGCCAACGGAGCTGGTTTGATTACCGTTGTTGCCGGCACACTGCCAGAGCATGTGTCGCAGCGTTGTTCTCTGTCCGGATGTTTTACACGCGTCTGTTGAATATAAACGCGGATAGCAGTGGTGTAAGATAGCCGGGCTAGGGTAGTTGTGTGTCTGGAGTGTGCCTCGTTCCTGTTCAATTTATCGTGCGGTGGCGGGAATGTGCGTCTTTCGAGTCTGTAGTGCTGGGTGAGGTCTCTGAACGTGGTTAGGCGATCGCCCCACGCCCAGTGTGTTTCTTGTTGCTGTCTTTCTGTTGTAGAGTCCCGATCCAGCAGATCCGATGCCCCGCTATTGGGGGCGGAGGCGGCCACATAATCAGCGGCGGCTCGGCGTGTGATACGTCGAGCCGTGGCGTGAGCTGCCTCGTTGCCCGCGAGCGGAACATCGCTGTGTGCCGGGGTCCAGAGGAGGAAGACTGTAGAATTTAGGGGTTGCGAGGTCGATGACGACTCGCCGTCGTCAGACATTTGGAGTATGCGGGCCGCTTCCCGCGAGACACGACCACGCGCGAAACTGCGGATTGCCGCCTGCGAGTCGCTGATCACGATCGCAGCGTTCGGCACCGCGACGAGTGCTAGGGCTATCGCGGCTTCTTCGGCCGCCTCCGTGTGTCCCGTGGTCACCGTGGCGCTCGCGAGGCACTTACCCGAGCGGTCTACAACCTCTATCGCGTGCGCGCTTCTCCCTCCTCCATATCGCGCCGCGTCTACGTACATCGCCTCGTTGCTGTTACCAAACTTCTGATGGTAGCTTGCTCGTTTGTTGCGTCTCCCGGCGTGGTGCGTCGGGTGCATGCTCTTGGGAAGCGGCAGGATGATCAGGCGGTCGCGAACAGAGCCGGAAACCGTCGTCTTTTCTCCATGCTGAGTGTGGTACGCAATGCTGAGAGACTCGAGGATGCATCGACCTGCCTTTGACCTCGATAATCGTTCATATTGCGCAATGTCGTGCGCCTCGATTAACTCGTTAAGGGAGTTGTGAACACCGAGCTCTAGAAACTTGTCGGTGCTCGCGTTGAGTGGAACGCCGACCGCCCTCTTGAAAGCCTTTCGGATCATGCATTCGACTTTGTTTTTTTTTTTTCCGTACCCGATCCACCACAGGTGGGGGGCAACATACGATATGCGGCTTATCGCGTGCGCCTGCATGAGACGGATCGCGCACTCTTCATGCATACCATTGCGTCTATTCGTGATGCGACGCAAGAGTCGGATCGTGTCATCTACCGAACGACGAAGTATTCGCACCGTCTCTCCATTATGGTCGTTTGCCTGCAGGTGTAACCCTAGGATTCTAATTTTCTCTACGTGCGGTACGGGAGTACCATCTACCAATGTAATGCGTATTTTGGAATATTCCCGTTCCTCTTCGCGCAGGATTTTACGACCTCTCCTTGTGGGTTTGTAGAGTAAGAGTTCGGACTTGGTAGCCGAGCACTCGAGGCCCGTTCCACGCAAGTAATTTTGAACCGCATCTACTCCTGCCTGTAGCGTTCGCTCGACGTGACCGTCACATCACCCTCCGGGAACCCAGAGGGTGATGTCATCCGCGTAGAGACTGTGATGTAATCCTTCTATTTCTGTTAATTTCTCCGGTAGACCAAGTAGAACTAAATTAAAGAGTAATGATGATATGACGGATTCTTGCGGCGTGCCTAATGTTCTAATTGTTTTTAAGATCGCTTCGTACTTAACGTTGTCAAAGGCCTTTTTAATATCTAAGCCTAGAATTGCCTTAGTGGAGCTGGTAGTGTCGTCTACTATCTGGTGTTTAAGCTGAAGCAATACCTCCTGTGCAGAGAGGTTGCGGCGGAATCCTAGCATGGTGTGCGGGAACGCGTCATGATCTTCGAGAAAGTCGGTCACGCGGGTGAGAACTGCGTGTTCCATGACTTTGCGGACACCCGCCGCGGTTGCTCAGCGGCTATGGTGTTAGGCTGCTGAGCACGAGGTAGCGGGATCGAATCCCGGCCACGGCGGCCGCATTTCGATGGGGGCGAAATGCGAAAACACCCGTGTACTTAGATTTAGAGAGAGAGAGAGAGAAGGGAAGACGGAAAGGAAGGGAGGTTAACCAGACTGAGTCCAGTTTGCTACCCTACGCGTGGGGAGGGGAATGGGGAGTGAAAGAGGAAGAGAGAGAACTTAAGTGTAGGATGTCTATAGTCGGGCACTCAAGTCCGTTGCCTTCAGGTAGCGAAAAAGCGCTCTAACTGCTTTATGGGACAATGAACTGTGAGGCCAGGCTCCCAAGATCTTCGCTTCCGTGAATGGCCTGTCATCCAGTCTATTTAAGGCACACTGGAGAGTCTCACGTTGATTATCGAAGCGAGAACAGTGGCACAGAAGGTGACTGATGGTCTCTTCACACTTGCACTTGGCGCACATTGGTGAATCCGCCATTCCAATGCGGTAGCTCTAGGAGTTGGTGAATGCTACTCCTACCCACAGCCGACACAGCAGTTTTGCGTCACGTCGTGGAAGGTTCGCTGGTAACGTAAGCTTTAGTGATGGGTCGAGGCTGTGTAAACGACACTTAGAGTTCTGTGGTGGATGCCAACAACCTAACGTGATTGCACGAGCAAGACTGCGAAGCTCTCTTGCAGTGTCGACTCTGGATAAAGGTATAAGGAGTGTCGGTGAGCCAGCTTGGGCACGTCGGGCAGCGTCATCGGCGAGGTGATTACCAACGATGCCACAGTGTCCCGGCAGCCACTGAAATATGATATCATGTCCTCGTTCAGATGCGCAATGGCAGGTTTCGTTGATTTGTGACACCAGCTGTTCATAATTGCCACGTCGTAAACTTCGCAAGCTCTGGAGGGCTGCTTTCGAGTCACAAAATATTGCCCATTTGTTGGGCGGTTCTTTTTCAATGTATTCGACAGCAGCGCGAAGAGCGGCCAGTTCAGAACCTGTAGATGTCGTTACGTGTGAAGTTTTGAACTTGATGACGACTGATTGAGATGGTAGAACAACGGCGCCTGTAGAATTTTCCGAGACGGAACCATCCGTGTAAACATGAATTCGGTTAGCATATGAAAAATGCAGAAGTTCCAATGTGATCTGCTTGAGAGCCGCGGTGGTCAGGCTAGCTTTCTTCACTATTCCTGGAACAGCAAGGTACACAGGAGGCTTCTTCAAGCACCACATAGGGGATGGCGTTCTTGTTGCGGGTGAGTACCTCAAACACAAAGAGTGCCGGTTAACCGCAATCGATCTGGAGAATGCTGCCTTGGGTCTTTTCTCAGGCAAGTGAGCGAGATGGTGGTCAGGGACTCTGGATATATGGCGAACATGCGCCCGGAGTGTGTCGATATCTATATAGGTCCTTATTAGGTTGTCTCTCGCGATGGCAATTGTTGCCACGGTTGAAGCATTTCGAGGTAGCCCCAGACATGTTCGAAGGGCTTGGCCTTGAATGCTCTGTAGGACATGGATGCTAGTTTTGTTAGCATTGGACAGCACGGGTGTGCTGTATCGCAAGTATCCTAGGAAGAGCGTCCTGTATAGTTGATGATTTAGGTGCGCGTTAAAGAACCCCAGGTGGTCGAAATTTCCAGAGTCCTCCACTACGGCGTGCCTCATAATCAGAAAGTGGTTTTGGCACGTAAAACCCCATAATTTTTTTAATGACTTTGCCGACGCAAGACGTAAGCGAAATCGGTCTTAGATTATCGAGCGTAACTTGCTTGCCAGGTTTAGGAATCCTGATAACGCGGACCCGTTTCCACGCCTCGGGAAGGGAACCCCCTCGCCAGCACTCAGTGACGTAGGCCGCGAGTCGGGAGATTGACTCGTCGTCTAGGTTGCGGAGAGTCTTGTTGGTAACCCGGTCCGGGCTGGGCGCCGATCGAGTGTTGAGTTCGAGCAGGACTATCCGAATTTCCGATTCGCTAAATTCCGCGTCCAGTTTTAGAGCGTAGCTCTTTGGCGTCCGTTCCTGGGTTTCGCGTCGTCGTCGGCGTTGTCGTCGGCCTCGTAACCAGCTCCGCCCCCCTTTCATCCCCCCAGCGCTAGCAGCGGCCGACTGATACCGCTGGATGCCGCTGACGCCGCTAGAGAGTCAAGATAACGTGACTGCATAGAACACCGTCGCCGCCATGCAGAAAGAGGAGGAAAGGGTTCCCCCCCCCCGTTCTTGTGTGGCGGATAGGGTGCTCTTCAGTTGCCGACGCGCCGGTTATTTCACGTAGGCCCCGGCACGTCGACGAATACGTGACCACCTTCCCACGGCTAGACCTGGTTCTTAGCGCTGCGGAAGCGAGGGTATCATATTGTTTGTGTCGGCATCGGCGGCGTTGTCCCTGAAACCAACTCCGCAGCTGGGGTTGACTCACTATCGGCGTCAGCGGCATCAGTCAGTCGCTGCTATCTCTTCCCTCCTCCCTTTATCGTGTTGTCCGCTTGCTGCGCGCGCTTCTGCCCCCATCGTTTGCCGCTGGGTGTACACGCCGCCCCCCTCTTCCTGCGAGTCTCCGGTTGTCAAAGAGCCGGCTCGAACTTAATTCCTTTCTTCGCTCCTCCTCCAATGCAACCCCTGTGCGGTGGCAATCAGAGAGCCAGATCGGTGGCGGCGGATCTGTATATGTGCACCGCCCGAGCCGAAATTGCCGCTGCCGATCGCGCTGTGCGGTGGCAATCAGAGAGCCATCGTAACGCGTCCCACGGCTGTGACAACCTCGCGAGGCACTTGTATAGATCTCGTCTTTGAGAATCAAGCATTGGTGTACCAAGTCGAACATATATCAGTCTATTTCTCCGACCACAAAGCTTCCTTCATGACTGTCAAGAACTGTTAGTGGAGTCTTTGTTAAAGGAATACGTGTGAAAAATAAAAAAAAAATTCTGTGATAGCGCATACATGTGTTGCTCGATTTCTTTGCCTCAATCTATCGAAAAGGTGAAACAGCTTATTTGCTGCGCTCAAATTTCGCATTAGGAAGTAACGTAATCGTCGGTAATTTTTTTGTTTGTGACGCCGTCGAACTCGGCGTGCTGGATGCTTTCGGCCTTCTTAAGGTAACGGTCACGTATTGCGTCGAGGAAGTTATCGCCTTTATAATCTCTTACTAGTCTACCAGTCTTGTGGCCTTGAGCGGCCGGAGTCTCCTCCGGATCCAATAGGTGTCTAAAAAGGCGCCAAGCACTCGCCCCGGTCACCTGCCTCTCGAGGCCGTTGCACGTGTCTTCCCATTGTGCCCTGCATACCGGAAGTGCGTGTTCTTCAATGCCTCTGTCTAACTGTGCTATGCGTTTGCGCAACGCCTTATTATGTCTTTGGCATTTCCATCTCTTTAGGAGGGCTCGCTTTGCTTCCCACATGTGCAGGAGCCTACTGTCAATTATTTCGAGGTTCGCCTCGGGCGGAACGTCGCTAGTTTCTGCGCCTACATCCCTTCTGAGCGTCTCGGTCCACTCGTCTATGTCCGTAATCGGCTCGTCGCCTCGAGCCGCTTCTTCTTGCTTCTTGCGGAACGTGTCCCACTTCACGAGTTTGAGCTTACGACCTTTGCCCTCAGGGTTAGTACCACGACCGCTCGGGCCCGTGCCTATAGTGATCTCGATCAGCGCGTGGTCACTCTCCAAATCTTCCTGCGTATTTTGCCAGTGCGCTGTTGTTACATTTGAAACGAACGCAAGGTCTGGTAACGTATCGGCACTCACGCTGGTCCCTCTGCGTGTAGGATCGGCGAGATTCGCGATCAGTGCAAGCCTTTGATCTTGCGAGTCTTCCCAAAGGTGTTTGCCCTTGGGTGTTTCTCGGGTGTAGCCCGAGGCTCCCTGGGGCGCGTTAAAGTCGCCCGCAACAAGTAGAGGCTCGCCGCCGGAAGCCGCGCGCGCGCCCCGCAGTAGGTCCTCGAATCTGTGCTGCAGCGCGGGTTTACTATACACGTTAAGGACGAAGAGTCCTCGGACGCTCTTAGGAATTAATTCTACGAACACGTGAGGTATATTTGCGCAGGCAAGTTCTCGCTGCGCCACAGTGACATTACGTCGAACGAGCACGGCGGCGACCGGCAACGGGCGTGGCGGGGGAGACGGCCGGCGCGGCACCAACGCCCCCGGCCGAGCGCCAGCCGCCACGCGGGGTGTAGCCCGATTCCTTCTTTGCCTGTTCTCCGTAGCGGTCGCGTCTATGGCTTTGTAGCCAGCTAGTTTAACCGGATGGTTTGTCTCCTGTAAAAGGATCACGTCCGGTTTCGTCTCACGGCTGCGTATGAATTGCTGGAGATTACTTCGCTTCCTCCTGTAGCCCCGGCAGTTCCACTGCCAGATTGTGTATTGTTGTTTCCCAATGTTAGTGTGCTTCGTTGCGTGTGTAGCCATGGTGATGCCTGCGTTTAATTTAACCCGCCACCATCGAGGCGACTTGGTTGCTGCTGCGGTAGCACCTGCGGTTGCGTCTCTACGTCTGTGAGCGTGTTTTGCTGCTGCTGATTGTGTTGTTGCTGTCTAGCGTACGGCTTGCTCATTGTTCTGATTGCTCTGCCTGCAGCTGGCGATAGCCTCGCTTCTATGTCGTCTATGCGCGCCAAGTGCGCGGCGAACATTTGTGTTATTTGTTCAGAGAGCTTAGCTAGCGCGTTATTGAACATTTCGTTCATATGAGCCGTCTGTTTTGTAAAACGTTCCTCGAGGCTCTTCTCTATGTTGTCTACACGTTTCTGTAGTTTCTCATAACGGCCGCATCCCTGTTTGCTCTAGGGTCTTGCGGGATCTAGTGCGATCCTTTTCGCGGTAAATGGACGATCATCGCGTTCATCCGCCGTCTTCCTCGAGCTGCCCTCGTTGCCCGTGTCCATCCCGGCCGGCTCAGGCCATGACGGAGTCGGTGATCAAGGCGCCGAGTACGGCGGCATCGGCGTTTGACGTTGCGATGGTTGCTGCGGTTGTGGAGCCTCGCCTTTAAATTTGATATTTTCCTGTCTAAAGAGCGCATTTTCGCGCTTAAGCTCGGCAATTATTGATTCTAATGGTTCTTAGGACTCGCTCTATCGCTCGCTCAAGCTCGTTCCCACTGCCGCCGCTGACGGTGGACCCGCCAGAGCCGCCCGCTGAAGCGCCTCCGCCGCCGGGAGAAGCGGCGACAGCCGCCCAGCTCACCTGTCGCCCAGTGCTCCTGTGACCTTGTTGCTGCCACGGCTGCTGCTGCTGATTTTGTTGGTTTATGGAGCCCTCAGCTGCGGTGCCCGGACCACCGCCACCGCGCGTCATCGACGTGCTTCTCGGCCTCTGTGCTCGGTTGCGAGAGTAGGATCGGGATCGGGATTTTCCCGCACCGCCCTTCCCGCCGCGGCTAGTCGAGCGTCTTCTTCGGTTGTCGGTGCCTGAATGACGGTCTATCTCTGGAAAATTGAGGTAATAGCCGGCTCTGCCATTACAGTCGCTGCTGCTGTTGTAACCGCTGCCGTACGCTGTGGCTGCTTCTTCCTCTTCTTGTCTTTTTCACTCTAGCTGGCGACGCTTGACTATGTATGGGGTCTTGTATCTCGCCTTGCACCTGCGGTCTCCCGTGAAGTGTCCCTTGCCGCACACTCGACACCGCGGCTCGCATCGATGGTCAGGCGACGGACTGTTTCGTCCGCATCCACGGCAAATCTTGTCGTTGGGATTCAGGCACACGTCGGCGCGGTGTCCCAGCCTTCCGCACTCGTAGCCCACGTCAATCTGCTTCCTGCAGAGGGAGCATCTGACGAGCATAGGTCCGTAATATACGTATCTCGGTACATGGAATCCGTGGAATAGTAAATGAAAATCAGCTTTGTTTCTAAGGTTTCTACAATAGACGATCAGGAGTCCGAGCTGATGCGTCACCACAGATTGCGCCAATGGTCACGTTTCGACAACGCCACCAGTGGTGCTTTCGATTTGATATCTTTTATCACCCAGGTATAAGGAACCAAATCTGAGAACCGGTTTCACTCCCTCCTTCCTATTTCCTTTTGCAAGGGCCATTTCTCTATGTCGCCAATGTCAATTTGCAAACCGCGGTGGTACAACTAAATTTTCAACCTTACTGAATAATTTTAAGTCATCTGTAAAGAACAAGACCCTCACTTTCATAACATATAGCGGAAAATAATTGATAAAAACGAGCAACAACAAAGGCCCAAGGTTGAAGCCTTGAGGATCTCCTGATGGTGATAAAAATTCGTCGGACACACAGCCAGAAAATCTGACCAGATTTCGCCGGCTGCCAAGGTATCTTTTGAGCCGTTTACAGTACATGGACAAAGTCCGTATTTTTCAATCTCCATTAGAAGTACTTTATTTGAAACCGTGTCGAAAGCCTCAGTAACTTCAAAGCAGACTGTGTCTACCTGACCGTGATTAAACACGTGAGGCCCGCTGTATCGAAGAAAGGCGCATCAGTTTGATTCAACGGATCGACCTCTTCAAAAACTGTGTTGCAAAGACAGATTTCTCGTTTGAAATATGAAATCATGCGTTCGTGGATTACCATTTCAAAAGCTTTAGCGAAACAACGAGTGACACTGGCCGAAAGTTGTTCACATCACAAGCATTCGCGGTTTTAAAGGGACACAAAAGCGAAAAAGTAAATCAGTGTAGACTAATAAAGCATTGTTTGAGAACCCTGCAGGCAGTCATTCCAAAAGAATGGTTTGACAATTAGATGAGAAAATGAAGGTCGAAGTATCAGTATTTGAATTTCGTGCCGAAACCCCGACGCCGGTACGTCAGCGGGACGTCAGGGATTCCAAAGTATGTTTTCGCATTTGGGCCGCGTTGGCTGAGTAGAGGTTCTCGAAACTTGCCATGTTGAATACTTGGTTCCTTTAGAACACAATGTAGTCAGTCTGTGCCGCTATATGTAATTAGTAGGCCCCAGAAAATGCCATCAAAATCGGCGATGTCAGAGCGACCAGGTGCGGGAACTTGAAGGAGGTGTCGCCACCTTTCTTTCGTCTTAGTGCTTTTTCCGGCTTACCAAGCGTCTTATCGTGATAAGAGTGGTGTTTTGGCGCCGTAGAAAGGTAATTTACTGATGCAGAAGAAATCATTTTTTTTTTTGCTTTGGTGTCCCTTTAAATACAGGAACCACTACTTGCAGCTTCCAACGGCAAGAAAAAATAGCACTGCGCAAAGTTGAACAAATGCTTTAAGGCAGAACTAAAAATGTAAGCCCATCAATTATGAAGCTGCGAATTTCATCGGCACCTGTTGAAAGTTTTGGCTGAGGCTTCTGTATCCCCGATAAAACATCATGTTCATCGACACTTTCATACACTAGGCAGTCAGTGCTGTCATCAAAGGTGATAACAGGGGTTGTGTTGTGAGGGCGCACAAAGCAAGAAATGAAGTGGTCAGCGAAAGCTTGGCATATAACTTGCGGTTTTAAACAAGTACTGTCACCAGCCTTCAGCAGAGAAACACTGAGTTTATCTTTACTTTGCTTCCGCACAAAAGCCCAAAAGGAGTTCGGTTCCTTCTTGAAATTCTCTTCATGAATTTTATGGCATTCAGCTTCATCGCGTAGATTAAGATTTTTCACAGTTTGTATAAATAATGAACATAATTGGTACCTATATTCACTTTCAGATTTTGTGTACAGTTTGTGATAACGTTGTTTTTTCCTTAAGTAGTGTTTCAAATTCCAAGAAAACCAACAAGGGAATCTAGAGTTCCTCGGATGACATCGCTGTATATCTTTTCATTTACCATTGCACAACTGATGTTAGTAGGTCAACACATCATTCAACATTTCCGATCTCAAAAATGGAGACAATTCATAGTTGTGAAGCTCAGTGCACAGCCCAAGGTAATCACTGTAAGCGTGCCTAAAATTTTCTGTTTCGTTCAGGCATTGGACGAAAAGACAAAAATAATGACAGAGTAAACAGGCAATAAAATTTACCTACGAAATCAAGAGGGTCGCACACCGCTTGAACCTCAGAAACAGGCACGTTAGATATAATTAGATCTAAAATATTACCAGCGCAGCTCTTCATCGTGTTATATTGACGTAACCCATGAAAGTTAATGAAATCGATGGGATATCTGGCTTTTTCTCGTACGGCTGTGCAGTCACTGCAGACCAAACCAGGTTCTCATTCGACATCAGGAAGCTTAAAATCCTCGTAAATGCAAACCTAGCACTTTGAGAAATCAATTATATCCCAAATATCCAAAAAATGATTCATGAAAACTTTAGGATCCGTATTAGGCGTAAAGTAATAACAGCCAACGAGACCGTGTGATTTGTTACGTGTTAGAATTTCCAACTGCACACATTCATCGTACGTCTCCTGGTCTTGCCTTCTAAATGCACCTAATGCAGAACGGCTCGCTATCAGAACTCTACCACCGTATTTAACCTTGTCAGACTAAATTCTGTCAACTCGTAAAACAGCATACTCACCTGACCATTAGAGGCACTCGTACACGATGAGTTTAGCCACGTTTCCGTCAGGCATAAAATATCATGCTCACATTGGTATGCATTCGCGAAGAACACCTCACTTTTGGTTCGAAGCCATCTCGTGTTTTGATAATACAACTTAACTTCTTGTGCCATTTTCGGACGAGGTTGGATCACTGTTAGAATCGTCAAAGTGTCGCGATGACTACAGGCTTCTATAGGAATGACGAAATACGCAACCATCAGGTCACACTTCAGGTTTGTTCACAAGTTCTAACAAATGCTCATCAAGAGAGACGTGGAAGGAACAATACGTATCGTACCTCGTTTTCAGTCTTGCACACGTAATCATCTTGTCGCCCGCTGCGCCCGCCAAACATATATGAATGTCCGACGCTGTTGTAGTGGGGTCGAGGCGAGAAGCAAATAGGCCTTTGTTCGCCGGTAGTTTGGGTGCTACTTTAAACATCCACTGCTTAGCTTTGCCAAACGTCACTCGAGGCGATGATGGCTGGCTCACCGCTTTAGATGAACGCTGGTAAAAAGTACGCGGGTACTTAGCAGCAGGGTTCGGTGGGGCGCCAGAATTCGTGGCAGCGAGGTTTGTCGCCACAGCAGACACGTACTTGCGGCTTTTTGAAGAGCCGGAGTGCGAGCGCTCATCCTGGTGGGCGGTTCGCAGCTGAACAGATGCAGTCGGGCCACTCACAGCTTCACGCAGGAGTGCATTTTCCCCTCGAGGCTGTTGCATTTCAGCGGCCAACGCATTTTTTCGACTAGCCATTGTTTGCATCATCTGAACAACACTAGGCGAAGCGCTGATGGAAGCCGCGTCTTGAAGATATAGGGAATACATAGGTTCCTCGGAGGGCGTGTTTGTGCGGGCGGTTTTGCAGATAATCTGTCGAACGAAGGACTGGGCAGCTTCACACACTGAACACATCTGCACTTGCTGGTCCCGGACTCCATGAGGGTGTTGTATTCCTCGGCCTGTATGTTGAGGCATTTGCAATGAAACCGCTGCAGGCAGCGTCGTGTATAAGGTCAATAGTAGTAAAGAAGATAGCAAACGGTATAATAACATCAATTCGTAGTAATTATGTGTAACTAATGTGAAGTAGAGTGAGCTGAATTGAAGTAAAATTAAAGCAAGTTAGAGTAAGATCACTTGAGGTGAAGTGAATGAGAAGGAATTGAAGTGCATTAAGGTGAATAAAGAAAGATCAAGGATGGTACAAATTAGGGGAGCAAGATGAATTTAGGTTGGTACAAATAAGAGCAAGGTAGACTAAGGTGGGTTAAGGGTGGCAGGTATGAGGGCAAGGTGTATTTAGTAATCGAGAGTGCGACGGAAGCCCGTTTGGTCGGGATGAGACACGGCAAAGAAAGACATACACCGAGCATGTAAAATAATTTAAAAGACAAGATTTAAGACAAGACAATAATTTAATAAAAGACATGTTTCCATACGGCTTCCATACGGAAGCCTCGTTCGCACGTTCATGAACGGGGTGACTTGTGAACAGGGCATCCGTAGGGAAGCCGAAACGTCTTGTATTTTAAATAAGTTTTATTTAGTTGGAGCACGTCTTTCTTTGACAAGGTGAATTATTGCTTGTACAAATTTAAGCAAGGTGGATTAAGGTGGATTAAGATAAACATGTGAAGGGCACGTGACCATGTTTGACGTCACGTATCATGAATGTAACCAGGTGATTAGAGAAGTCATAATGCTTTCGCATTTAGATCGCGTAATATTTAAATGACCTAATTTTTTGTCTTTAATCATGTGTGTAGAATCGCAACGCCATATCTCTGAACTTCCCGTCTTGTTCCAGATCCTCGGAAGTCGCAAGAAGGCGTACAAGATTGAAGGTGCGCAGGCGGATCGGAAGCAGAGTTTCATGGACATTTTGCTGCGCATGCACATGGAAGAGGGCGTCTTCACCGAGGAAGAAATTAGGGAGGAGGTCAACACGTTCATGATCGGGGTGAGCGAGCGAGCTTTGATTTCGTGGATAGTTTGCCGCCAAGCAGCAGTCTTCCACAGCCAGTGCAGAACAAGGGAGTAGCTTGGTTTAAATGTTGTGTGTCGTACTTTGAAATTAGGCTTAGAATCTGCATGGCTCCGACACCCAGCGCCATTTCTTCTTGCACTGTTCTCATGTCCTTTTAGCATTGCACATTTTCCTGTGTGAATGATACGACGTCACCACTCAAAGTTTTATGCACTGTTCGATAGCCGTAAGAATGCACAATGAAACAGTGCAACGGCAACTATTGTTTTTTTTTTTACTTCGAGTGCAGCTAAGATTAGTTAAGCTGTACAAAAACAACAACATAAAAATACGGAAAGAACTAGATGCAAAATACAGTTATAATACCTACGCAGTTCAATCGTCAGCGGGCTGAAGACCGAACACTGAGTCTTATCATTATATATTGCACACTTCCACCGTATCTTTTAAATTAGTTTTTTTCCTTGAACAGCTTGACTAACGGTGGCTCGGACACCGTGTATATCATACTAGTCATGTCGGTTCGCTCTATTCTCTGAAAACTGCATTACAATGAAGGCAAGTTACCTCTTTACCCACTTTCATTTTCCCTTTCCTCATAACTTTCTGCATACCAACTTCAACTACATCTAATTATCCCTACGAATTCCTTGGCTTCAATGCCTGCTGCCTTTATATGGTCATGATGAACAAAAATCGAGCCCATCGGTTTCCCTTCCTCTGGGTCACCTATTCCATCACGTGAATTATTGGGCAAACAAGCTGCACAGAATAACGTATCTGAGCGTTTCTTTCTTACGTCTAATTTCAGCTCTTAATAAAATGCGTGGTCTCCTACAATGTAAAATGAAGTGCAATGTAAGTGCTTCCAGTCTTCGGTATTGAGTTTCTAGTGTGAAATGAGATTTCACGTGACAGAAAAATACCATAGATAAATTACGCCCAGGTGCATTACTTAGATGTTCTGCTAAGACATATAGAATGGTTAACTAATTATTCAGATCACACACACTCTAAGCACCGGCGTGCACCAAGATTTCTGTTGCGTTTGTGTTACACGATAGTAATTGGCGGCGATGTTGATGGCGAATGTTTAATTACTGAGCGCCTTGTCCAATACGAGAGTGGTGAGGTCAGGGTACCCATCCGATCAGCACTTTTTTTTTGTCCACGTAGTACAGAGAAGACAACCAGACGTGTTTGCTTAAGACGTTGGTGTGGGTCCTGCAAAAATAACTGTCATTGCCTCACACAGCTTATCGCACTCTGGCAGAACTGTTAAAATTTTATTGAATTATGGCACTTAATGTAAAAAAAGGACAATCGCCATATTAGTCGCGCAATAATGGGGGATCTGTGCATTAATTTTAACCGCCTGGGGTTCTGTAACGTGCACCTAAATCAAAGTACATGAGCATTTTTCCATTCCGACCCCGTCGAAACGCGTCCACCACGCTCGGTATGGAACCCGCGATCTCGAGGAACGCCACGGCCACCAAGATAACGGGCACACAAGCGTCGATTGTCGGGGCTCCGCGCATTGTCGTCTAGACGGTGGGGTGCTGCAATGTGGCTTTGCGTCAGCGCGCCCTGCGTCGGTCCTCCGCAGAAAAAGGTTTGCACGGCGTTTATTTTTTCATAAACCGAAGAAACATACAGTAACGTACCTTGAATTAACCATTTCTTGCTCCGCAACAATTAACTTGCTCCTCAACTGTTGTCACGTGCACCAGTAAGTAGCCTTTCACTTATTGACGACACTCCAAACGGCCCATGCTTTGAGGCTTCGAAATGCCCCTCTTCCGCGCAGCGTAGGCGAGCTGCCACGAGCGAAGAGTAAGAAATTTGAGAAACGAGAAACTTGAGTGCAACTACATACGTGTGTGTGTGTCAAAACTTTTATTGTAATGAGGTCCGGAGGCTCGACTTTCTAAGCCATGGCGGGCCACGCCCTCGTTGGCACTGATGGCCAAGCCCTTCAGCGACATCATGGGCCATCTGGACGGCCCTTAGTCTTGAAACAATGGGCTTTGAATATTTTTTTCCTCTCTGTCCATTCTTCAACGAGATTGGGGAGAGTCGTGGGACACCCCGCCAGCATATGTCCGATTCTAATGATGCCATCACAGTCGTGGCAGTCAAGCTTAATCTCCCTCTCTGGATATATTTTATTAATGTGCTACGGCGTGGGATATGTGTACCTGTTTGCAATAAGCGTAGTGAGACCGCCTGAGCCCTGTTCAGTTTTGAATATGGCAATTGGAATTGCCTGCGTCCTAAATAGTAATGTTTGGTAATGTTATTGTAAGTTAATAAATGATCTCTAAGTTCCCTGGCTTGATGGTGAACGGCTCGGTTGCGACTGTAACGGTTAGCAAGTCCTTGCGCCAAGTCATGAGCAACCTCATGGAGGTTTACCCGAGTCTCGCCTACTTGCCCCATATGCGCAGGAAACCATCGGATTTCAGTTCTCAAAATCCCAATGTTTTCAAAAAGTTTAGCTGCAACTCCAGCTAAGTAGCATTTATGAAAACACATTATAGTGGACTTCGAATCACTGCTAATGCAGGCCTACTTATTACTCCTCATGGCTAGAGCAATTGCTGCTTGTTCCGCCACCATGGGGTCCTTGGTAAAAATAGCGATAGCGTCTTGCACCTTCCCTTGATAATTTGATACAGTCGCCATTTATGGTTCTTTACCTTCCACTCAGGCAGCATCAACTATAGCTGCCAGTTGGTTGTGCTGTTCTATTGCACGAGTGCTTTAGCTTTTGCCTTTCTCCTTTGGATATTATATTGTGGATGCACGTTTCTGGGGAGAGGGTTGGTTCTGATCTTGTACCTAACTTCAGTCCTTAATTCTACTTCAGCCTTTATTTGGCTTCTTGATCTATTCAGTTCTACACCTATTGCCTGTAACATGCTCCTGCCAGCACCTGTTTTCGTCAATCTTTCGTGGTTCGCTAGCTGTTGGGCCTCCGCGATTTCTTCCATTGTGTTGTGCACCCCTAGACTCATGAGTTTGTCGGTTGCGGAGATACTGGGTATCCCTAGGGCTACATTAACAAGCTTCATGAGCATCACAATAATTTTGTTATGTTCTGCCTGCTTCTATTTGAATAATCCAGCCACATAAGTAAAGTGACAGAGAGTAAAGGTATCTATTAGCCTCAAAGAGCTGTCTTCCCCTAAGCCTCCGTGTCTATTGGTAATTATCCTTAGTAACCTAATGACTTCATTTGTCCCATTCGAGATATGTTGTATTTTTCTAAAGTTAGCATTGTTTCCTTCTATGTGATACCCAAGAACCTTGATTATTTCAACTAGCTTGATTGCGGATCCTTCATGAGTGTATAAGCACACTCTTGGCTCATCGTTCGGAATGTAACCTCTTGGTTTACAACCTTTTCTGCCATGTTTAATGACCAAGAATACTGATTTGGCTGCCGAACATTTCAACCCCATGTCTTTCAGTGTGTTCTGTACAACATATAAACTTTCCCGTCCTGCATTACTCTTGACACTCCATATGGTTATGTCGTCGGCATATACCACATAACGTATACCCTCAATTTTCTCCAGATTTCTTGCAACCTTGGACATTGCTAAATTGAATAGCATGGGCGAGAACACAGCCCCTTGTGGAGTGACTCCGTTTCCCAAATTCTTGGCTTCTGATTTAAGCTCTCCCAGCATGAGTTGTGCAGTTCTGTTTCTAATAAAGTTTTTAATCATGTTAAAAAGTCTCTTACCTAACCCTATCTCCAAGAGAACGTCAAGTATTCCCTTATGCTTTGTACGATCAAAATCTCTTTCCATACCCAATCCCAAAAGAGCCTTCGTATGCGCTGGGCTGGCCTGTATAAGTTGATGTTTGATAAGCAGCAAACCATCCCAAGTTGACAGACCGGGATGAAAGACGATCAGGTTGTATGGGAGGATGTCGTTCTGCTTAACGTATTTCGTGATCCGATTTATGATGACATGTTCCAAAGCTCTGAATTAATAAAGGCAAGGTGCAGACGACCAGGACTCAAGAAGAACAACACAAACGACAGGACCGGTGCCTGGTCCTGGTCTTCTGCGCCTTTATTAATTCAAGCATGAACCAACTAGCCCAAGCAAGGGTTTTACTTGAGCATATTTCTTCTACATTGGGCCCTTTCTTTCAAGGAGTCGGTCCTGTCGTTTGTGTTCTTCTTCTTGAGCCCTGGTCTTCTGCGCCTTGCCTTTAATAAATAAAGCATGAACCAACTAGCCCAAGCAAGAGTTTTACTTGAGCATATTTCTTCTACATTGGGCCCTTTCTTTCAACAGGCGCTGGTCCTATCATTTGTGTTCTTCTTGAGTCCTGGTCTTCTGCGCCTTGCCTTTATTATTTCAAGCATGAACCAACTACCCCAACCAAGAGTTTTACTTGTCCATAGCTTTGCTAAGACATGACGTTAAGGAAATAGGACAGAGGTTGTCCAGAGTGAGTTGTTTCATGGTAACAATAAAATTCAAACAGCGCTAGACGACAGGACCAGAAAGAGGAGGAGACAAACACGGTTTGTCTCCTCCTCTAATGTCTGTCCTACGTACCTTCAGAGGCAAAATTCTGACTACGGTCGCACAAGTCGCGGGGCCGGGTAGTGCTCAACTAAGCGTCGCATGTTGGCGGCTGGACGTAGTTATATTTATTCATCCGTTTTTTTTTCTTTACTACTTGTAACAACGTGTCATTATTTCGCATTACTGGCGGCGCCTCCAGGACACCAAAGCGGCAACGGAGACACCAAAGCTAGAACCCGGTGGTCAAGTATCGCTTGTAAAAGAGCGCGCGGCGTTCTCTGCGCACGTCGCAGACGGACCTGAAGGCACGTCCGGGCGGCCGACCGCGCCGCTCCGAGCAGAGCGCGTCCCCCTCTCCCAGAGCGGTGCGTGGCGGAAGACGGCGCGCTTACTCCCTCGGTGCGCGAGATTGAGCGGCGAACGCCGGCGAACGCTTTCACTCGCACGTACAGCGTACACTGCGCGGCAACGATTTTATTAACGCGATAGCGTTAAGGAGCTCGTGTCGCAGAAAAGCCGGTGTCGTCGGTGTCGGCGTCGGTGTCGGCGTTTCGCGGCGTTGACCGTGAGCGATAAATCACGGCAGGCACTCCATAAATAAAAAGCAACTTCCAAGATGGTCTGGGTGGGAATCGAACCAGGGTCTCCGGAGTGTGAGACGGAGACGCTACCACTCAGCCACGATTTCGATGCTTCCAAAAGGTACAAACGCGCCTCTAGAGAATGCGGTGTTGCCTTCGAAACGAGCCGTGGAAAGTTATACTGTGGTGTATATAGGTAATTATGAACATGTAACTTACAGAAGTCGCAATTACACGAGTAGCGAAGTGCGTTTCGCTGCATTTCTTCTGCGCTTTCCGCACACGGAGAGCCATCTTGCGGCAAACACAGAAGAGCCCCTCCTCTCCATGTACGGCGCTGCCCCGACAGATGGCGCGCCACGCGCGCATTGGAGCTGTCGCGGTTCGGACTCTCTCCCCTGACAACGCTTCGCCTCGCTCCCTCCGCAGAATCAAGCGTCCTTCCTTTCTTTAGATCACTATCTCTCTATCTCTCTGCCCGTGCCGATCACGGCGTTTGGCTGGCGTGCATCATTTCCCCCTCCGGGATACCGAGTTCTTTGGTTCGCTCCGCTTGCTCAGGCGCACGTTTCATTGCTGCGCCGAACGCCGCGTTGCTCGACCATATGGCTCGACGCTCACCGCGTCTGATGCGGGGCGCCTCGTAAGTGATGGCTGCCCTGTAGCCCATTGTCTTACACCCATTGGCGGGTCGACGGGAACGCTATCGCGTTCCACTCTTGAAGGCGAAGCTTAAGCGTCCTCCAATTTTGCTCTGGAATTTCGGACGGAACCTCACGACACTGACGGCCTAAATGCGCTTGGAGTGTCCATATAATTGCTATCACTAGTAAAACTAAAACTGGAAACCCGTTAACAAATGGTATTACATCTGGAGAAAATGACAGATATATCTAAAACGTCGTTCTCCGTTTTCTGGTATACCATGGTCCTAACTGCCCCCAATAATCTTGAGCGTATCTAAAACATTGTGCACCCAGGGCCGAATTCGCAAAGGTTCCCATTCCTATGTGGTCTTTGCCAGTGGGAAACGCCTTAGCTAGTGAGATGTCCAACATCAGCATTGGCTGAAGCTTTCTCTTACGAGAGATTCTAACGTAAGGGCCTTCGGTGAATACTAGCTAATCTCTGCATAATGCACTGTCAAGGGTGCAGGCAATACTCGCAAAAAAAGGGGATTTAAAAGATGTCAGAGTAGAGTGTAGATGCAAGGAGACACACACAGCACTGTGTAGGTGTTTTGGTGTCTCCTGTCCATCTTCCTGTGCACATTATTCGTTTAAAGTCTGTATCATGAAAAGATAACATTCGAGAGCAGACAAGCGCGCTCGTTCAATGTTTTTTTTTTTTTTACAATCTGCGCTTTGTTTGGCTTAATTATAAAATCATGAGTCATTTCCCTCTGTGAAGGTGGGGTTACCAACGAAGCTATGTAGCACACGCCAAAGAGGTGGCACATAATTTTCAACAAAGGTACGAACACATTTATTGTCTCGATCGGTGGTCATCGTGACGAGAGGTATGCACGCACATTTATTTAAATCCGCGTTCATTCATTTTATTCGTTCGTTATATACATTCGTGTTTTAATTTCACGATATACTGAGGCAAAGACTCAGACCGAAATTACCGCACCGACTGGCAATAGGCCAGCGCCGTCAGCTTCTTCACAGAGATAAGGGCAGTATGAGAACGCTGGCATGATGAGCCGCATCGGAGCAAGCTGTGGAAGAAGATGACGGCGAAGGCTCGAGCGATATATTGAGGCAAATAATTGGAGGCCTAAATCACTGCGCCGACTGACAGTCGGCCAGTGCCACCGGCTCCTTCGCAGAGGGAGGGGCAGTCTGGGAACGCTGGCATGATGAGCGCCGACGCGCCAGCTGTGGTGGACGATGGCGACGAACACACGAGCAGTGGCACGAGCCATTGCCGATGACGACAGTTTTTCTCACACACATTTGTTGACAGACACGAAAAATGCATGGAACCCTAGCCATAAACAGCTTCGCTGTATTATAGTGCTAGAGTACTCATTGTTTCTCTTACTACTGCAGCACTTTGCGTTCAACTTGCCTCCCGTCGCCGTGCGATGTAATCGGTATCAGTCTGAGGATAAGCATTTGGGAGGAGGCTTAATCTTCGCCGGTCAGGGCTGAATAATCCATAACCGCTTCTCGCGCTTCCTGGCAAGTTTAACTTCTTTAACCGTCATGTTTTCCTGGAAACGCTGGCGGCGAATGCTGTACACGAGAGCCTTCTGGTTCTTTTTTTTTGTGTCTTTTGATAGTGTTGCAAGGAATCGAGCGGGCCGCGCCCGTCCTACTAGGAGAGGCTTCAAACAGCCGGCAGCTGAAAAGGGGGTTCGTGTTTGTCTTTCAGGGTAAAAAGTAATTTTTTCTCGTATATTCAAGTTACAATCCGATGCCATCATGTCGTAGGCTGTGCATAAGTCGTACTTCACGAATTTTCTGACGAATTGCACTTTGGGACATCCAATCACTTCTGTGACGCCTCCGCGCCACGGCTTGCATAGTTCGGCATGATTGTCTCCGCGACGTGGGGCCCCGAACGCGATCGTGTCAAAAGAGAAGTTTGATCAGCAAATAATTGCGCCTTATGGCCCAAGTTCCACGGCATTTGTTTTCCCGATTCTTTGTCAAATCGGTTGCCGCCCTGCTTGAGCAAGCGCGTCCCAACGCAGGGATTCGACACGACAGCCATGGCGGCGTCCTTCGCGATTCACCTGCTGGGCAACCACCCGGAAGCGCAAGCGAAAGTCCACGAGGAGCTCGACGCCGTGTTCGGGACTGACGAGGAACGGCCGGTGACCACAGAGGATATCAAACAACTCAAGTACTTGGACTGCGTCATCAAGGTATGTCAGTGACACGCCAGGACATACACCCGGCCATAGAATATTGAGAAAAAGCTTAATATCACCACAACCTCACAACGCAGCCTGGTATTTGCGTCTTGGCCTTCGACTAGAATATGCTACCAACATTGTCGTACAGTTTTACTGGCTACTGCGGCAGGCTGCTCGAGAATTGCAGGTTTTCAGAGATCCCGTGGTCCGTAAACTTTTCTGCCCGGGTGTAGCTTAATGGGCTCATAGGTCTTAGTGAAAAACTAAATTTACCAAGGCAGCTACAAAAGCAGAGGCGGACCCTACACTCGGTGTTGCACTCGTGAGGCACGCTACAGCAGAGGAAAGTTGCGATAAGAGTACCTCAAAGGAACTGCATGCAATGTACGCGGGTGTGGCAGTTTCGAACAGAATCCAGAATTGCTAGACAGCTTGAAGCGTTGAACAAGAAAGAGCTCAGTAACTACGTCTGGCCAGTGGTACTAGCATGCAGTACAGCAAGTATAAAGTACCCTTTAGCCAGTCCCTTGTTCCAAGCACGGAATATGTTGTGTATTTCATTGTTGTGGGAATCATTGTCTAAGCCTTTGCAGTGTTATGTTTTCCGTCGCTGTTCGCATTCGTGGCTCTGTGTAGTACGGTGCAATAACTAGTAATCTCCAATACAGAAGTGTTAAATATCGGAAGGTTATACGAAACATATCGGGTGTTTCACGTAAACTGAGCCAGAGGTAAAAAATGTCGTTAAACTGCAGCTAGGTAAACCAATGACATATTGTGGCGCTCCTCAGAGTATATATTTCATATATTCCGCCAAGCAGATAATTCAGTCAAGTAGTTAAATAACGAAGAGTTATAAAAAAATTCATCAGCCCTTCCACTCTGTGAAGAAGGACAAGCAGCGAAGCTGTGGTGTTTTGCCTTAGTCGACACATCTATGCAATATATGTATTTATATTATTGTTGTAATATTATTATTTAATAATTAGGTAATAATAGCCTAGTGCAATCTTGTTTAGATCACATAGCGGTCAGAGATCCCAGCTGTTCATTTAGGTCATGTACTATGCTGCAACGGATGGCGGAGCACTATTTTGTAGCATGCCGTCTTGTTTTACCAGACGCGTCTGGAACGTCATCGGTGGAAACTGGATCTGGGCAGCGTAAATGCCTTGTCCCCATTGTTAATCAATCCAAGCTTGACAACCTTATCGTTTCATTTGACTGGGTATCCTTAACCACAGAAGATTCTTCGGGCAAAGTATATGAAAGGTTCTGTATGCAAATGAAAAATTTTGAATTGCATTGCACACGGCTGATAGCTAAGCCGCTAAGAAAGGGTCACTGCTGGATGAACACGGTAATTCTTGCTTCCATTTCGCATTGAGACTTGTGGAAACGCTGCAAAAGAAATCCCAGAAACCAAAGAGTGCGATTAGAATACAAGTTGGCAAGAAATAGAGTTGTTGCTCTTCTGCGTGGCGCCAAACGCCGTTACTTTTTTTTTATAAATTCCAACAATCTTCAAACAATGTAAGCAAAACTTGGCCTTTGGTAAATCATCCCAGAGGAGGGAGTTCCAATAACCCGTCTATTTTCGGTGCTTTTCAACAACCTCCCATAGAAGTGGCTGATGCTTTCAACAGACACTTTGTTAAAGCGTCCCAAAGGGCCGTCTCTCCATATGCAAGCACTCCGCCTTTAGGGCATTCCGTATCTGCGTCGGCTTTTCTTCCGAGAATTTTGAGGGGTGATCTGGAAGAAATTATTTTCAGTTTTCGTCCTAACAAGCCCACTGGATATGATGGAATATCTTTACACACCATCAGAAGGAATTCCAATGCGCTGTCAGATATTATCCTGCATAAACTGAATGGTTCTTTGGAAGGCGACGAAATTCCAGAATGCTTGAAGACTGCAGTTGTACCACTACACAAGCCAGGGAAGAAAGATAGTATTGAAATCTATCGGCCAATTTCGATATCGCCGGTTTTTGCTCAGGTCTTAGAAAAATTTCTTTTCCGCAGTATGTCTTCTTTTCTTAACAAATTTTCTATCCTGACCAATCGACAGTTTGGCTTTGTTTCAAGGCGTGGTACTCCGGCACTGCTTGAGGAATTTTCAGATGAACTGTTCTCGGCATTCGATCAGAATCTTTTCACATGTGCCCTATTTTTAGATGTAGCAAAAGCGTTTGACACCCTGAATCATGACATCTTGTTAGGCAAACTGCATTTTTGGGGATTTCGTGGGCCTTTTTACAAAGTTCTCGAAGATTACTTGAGCAACAGATTTCAGGTGGTCTCTACAGTTGATAAGGGCGTTTTTAGCTCTAAGCTGTCGGTAAAAGCTGGAGTTCCTCAGGGGGCCATTTTGTCTCCAAATTGTTGTTTAATATCTTCGTTAACGACTTCCCTTTGGCAATTTAGAAATGTTCAATATTACAATATTTTGACGACACTGTATTATTGGCGAAACACCTATCATATAAAACGTCCACATAAATGTTGCAAAATGACGTGTACAAGGCAATGCTTTGGTTTGCTAATTATGGAATTGTTGTAAATGCCCCCAAAAAACACAACTTGTTTGTTTTAGCTCCCCACTTAAGACTACTGTTATTAACATGCCTCTCTACTTGCATGTGTCGGACTGTGTTCATTGTAAATGTGCGCCTATTCCATACGTGGAATGTGTGAAATATCTCGGAATCTATTTCGATAGTAATTTCTCGTGGAAACACCACTTATCACTTATTTTTTCTAGACTGAGGTCAGTAGCTTGGCTGTCGTTCAATATCAAAAATTTCGCACCCTTGTCTGTAAAAAAGATTGTAGCACATGCACTAGGTTACAGTGTGTTGAGGTACGGCATTACAGTCTTTGGCTTTTGTTCGGATCATTGGAGATAATAATAATAATAATAATAATAATAATAATAATAATAATAATAATAATAATAATAATATACTTTTATCCATAAAAACAAGTGGTACAAAGTGCAAAGGCGTTAGGAAAAAAGTTGCTGCATAAGCAACTTGACTGGTCCTAATAACCAGAAGGTCCAAAAGGCAGCAGACAGCAAAGAGCGAGAAAAAAAAGAAGAAAATGAAAGGAAACAGGAACAATGAAAATGGAGAAAGGAAAGAGTAATGGCATGTAGTACATAGATCTCACTTAAACAATTTGCTTCGCACATGAAAGAGCTCGGGAAAAACAAACAATATAGATATATAGATACACAAAACTTAAAAAGAAAAACATTAGGTACATGGTTAAACCCAATCCTTGGGGCAATAGAAATTATACAGGTCTCTGCCAGAACAATTGGGTACATCGATGGACGCAAATCAGATTATACAGCAGAGTGGGGAGAGTGTGACAAGTAATTTGGTTACCGTAGGTTGAACGCACATGCCAGTATTCCGGGGACCTGGTGTTATAACATGGGATGTTGTGTTTTAATCTAGCCAGAGAGGAAACAAGGCTTAAGTTCTGTTTGATTTCTTTTAGGTATCCAAGAGCAAGGCGGTAGTTAAACATACCACTGGCTTTAAGTAACCGAAGTTCTTTAAATAGGGTTTCAGATGGCGAGTCAGAAGGCATATCACTAATTACGCGAACAATTTTCTTTTGGATTACAAGCAAACGGTTAATATTTGTAACACATGTGGCGCTCCAAAAGAGGCAGCAATAATGAAGGTGGCTCGCAAACAAAGCATTAAAAAATAACATTTTAATATACTGAGGCATGTAGCGAATAGAGAAAACGCGTCCAGTATTATGGGAGAGTTTGACTGCAAGAAAATCAATATGATCGCTCCAGCTCATATTTACATCAAAAAAGACCGCGAGTGTTTTCACAGAAGGGACGAGTTCAATTTCAGAAGACCCTAACAACACGTCCCTACAAAGACAGGTATTCTTATTCTTCGGTTGAAATGAAATTGCCTTTGTTTTTTCAGCGTTGATCTTGAGAACGTTTTATAGAGACCATAAATATATTTTTTTCCAAACAAGAGTTAGCCACTGACACTAGCTCCGAAGCA
This sequence comes from Dermacentor albipictus, assembly GCF_038994185.2. Classification (NCBI taxonomy): domain Eukaryota; kingdom Metazoa; phylum Arthropoda; class Arachnida; order Ixodida; family Ixodidae; genus Dermacentor; species Dermacentor albipictus. The sequence continues at coordinate 8,307,393 of NW_027225570.1, read as the reverse complement.
TCATTGGACGAAAACAGGACAGTAGTGTCGTCGGCATAGATTATGAATTTGGCATCGGGATCAATATTAACGAGATCATTGACGTAAACATTAAACAGAAGAGGCCCAAGGATACTGCCCTGGGGAACACCTGCCGTAACAGAAGAAATTTTGGACGATTTCCTGTTAATGAACACATATTGGCATCTATGCTGCAAGTATGACCGAAATTATTTTAAGGCGACACTGCGGATACCATAGTAGGTAAGTTTATTTAATAATAGTTCATGACTGATGGAGTCGAATGCCTTAATAAAGTCAATAAATACCCCTAAAGTAATCTGGCGGTCCTCAAAATTTTTGTAAGACGTATTCTTTCTGCTGAAGAAGTACAAGCTGAGTCGATCTGTGTTTGCGAAAGGCATATTGCGAGTCAGTGAGGAGGTTTTTAGTTTCAACGAAATTAGATACACGGATGAAAATTAATTTTTCTAAAGCATTCGAAAAGATCGGGAGTATAGAGATTGGTCTGTAGTTGGACATAGCTGATTTATCACCTTTCTTGAATAAACCTAACACTTTTGCAGCTTGCATTTTACGTGGGAAGACACCACTAGCGAGTGAAAGGTTATAAATATGCGTTAGCACTGGGGCAATTAAATCGATAACACATTTAACAGGTTTCTTCTGCAAGTTATCTATATCACACGTGCTACTGCCTCCTAAATTGTAAAAAATACAGATAACTTCACCTTCATCAGTTGGCCGGAGAAAAACGGTGTCATGAGGCGCGGCTTTAATATAACGGCAGGCACTGCTATTTGTGGGCAACGTCCTAATGTTGGTGAAATAATCATTAAAAACATCAGGTAACATTTCAGGGCTAATATCAACCCCGTCTTTCTTAATAGTAACAGGGAGTAGGGCTTCAGGTGAACGACCGAGTAGCGAATTGACCTTCTTCCATATTTTCCTACTATCGCTCGAGCAAGATTCGAAATATTTGTCATTATAGCGAATCTTAGCAAGCTGCAGCTGCTCCTTATTACGGTATCTCTTAAACGTGACAAGGGTAGACCGGATTATAAAAAAACATTCTCAAAAATGTTGCAAACAATTCCCCAATAGTAACATCTGCAAATATCTTCCGTGAACTTGGTCTACCGAACTTCCATTCATTACTTATAGAAACGGTTGTTGTTAAACATTTCTGGAATTCCGCTTTCAAACAAAAAAGTGCCGCCTCAAGAGAGCTTAGAAAACATGTCCGTTGTGCAGTTTCTCGTTCAGCCACAAGGTATGGCGCGGCCAGACGCTGTGCTTATGTGCCTGACATAAATAACAAATTTCCATAAGAAATTTTTAGCGTGACATCAAAAAGCACGCTCAAGCACTTCTTAAAGCAGCTACAGTAAAATTAACCTCTTGAACATTTTTTTGCACCGTAATGTTTGCCTCTTGAACTTTAGTTATATGTAGATAACCAAATGTTATCTTGTACTTTTCAATTTTTTGCCACTGGTTTTTGCCAAGCAGAGCTAAACACAGGGTAAAGCTTGCTCATATTGTGGCAACAACTTGTACATCAGCCACCTTGGTACAAAAATTTGAGAATTGCATCACGCGCAGCGCAGCGCTCATGTAGTTGCCTACCTACTGTGACTGGCAACATTGTAGCTGCCAGTATTGCCGTTGGGCTGCGCAACAAAGTTTGACAGAGTCGCTTTTGAAGAAAGGCGCGGCAAGTTTACAGTGAGTTTGCAGTCACGTGGCGCTCACGGTGATCTGTATCATGCAACGTAAGCCTACGTTATGAAATTGATTCTTAGGGTGACTTTCGCTTGCAGGGACACATTAGTAAGCAAGGACAAGCATGCCTTCACCTTATCCGGCTCAATGTATCCTACGTGCGCTCTTCAAAAGTTAATTGTTGTTCTCGCCGACTTGGTTCGTGTACAATGTTTCCGAGAATAGGGAATACGTTTTATGTGGCTGCAGTCATTACCCGGAAGACGAGAAGTCTCTCAAGGCCGCGCAGCAGTTGCACCACGGCTCGAGTTTCGGAATATAACTTAAAAGAGCGTAGGTTAGGGCGTGTTGGTATTCTATAACTGAGGTTTTTTGGCGCACAAAAAGGGGTCGAGAGACAGAGGCAAGACGCGGACTCAGCGCTGACGTTCGCCATCATCCCATTATCCTCTACAGCTGTCATCGTCGTCGTTGCGTCGCCGTCATTCCTTCTTGGCATTTGCATCATCCTCAAACAGTTTTCTTCATGTCTTCATGTTCATGACCGACCTTGGCAAGGGAGTGTCATAACAAAGTGCGCCGATACCGCAGGCAGCACATGTCGCATGTAGCCGAAGCAACTGCAATCTCCTGATGATCACTACAGATTCTATGTAAATGCGTTTCCAGCCACACGGAATGTCGCTGGATTGCTTGAATGCTAATCGCACTACCATTGAAAGTCATCGTGATATTGGTTATGAGGGAATGTTCTCGCTTAATGTGACACACATTTCCTCCCCATTCACACATGTCTTACCCTTTACCTCAGTATCTCTCATCAGGCCAGAAGGATGCTTTTCCAGCTCACTTCTCCTTTGTCCGCAAGACGCGGACACAATGCTATGTCAGCGCTCTGTCCGCATCTTGCCTCTGTCTTGCCCTTTTCGTGCGGTAAAAAAACCTCGGTTCGGAATATACTGGACCCATGAAAATGCACGGCATGGGCTTTGAGCGCAATAGCTTTTCTAGCATTCTTCAAAGCTGCATGTCTTAATGAGACATTGTGAATGGCTTTAGTGTACATGTGGATGTTCTACGATGTGTAGGCCGTTTGTGGGTTCGTGGTCCTTGGTTATATAATATTTCTGCAGAAGGGCAGCGGATTGGGCAAGTTGGTGTTCCATGGTAGCAATAAAATTCAAACAGCGCTAGACGACAGGACCAGAAAGAGAAGGAGACAAGCACGGCGCTGACGCCGTGTTTGTCTCCTCCACTTTCTGGTCCTGTCGTCTTCAGCGCCGTGTTTGTCTCCTTCTCTTTCTGGTCTTGTCGTCTAGCGCTGTTTGAATAAGCAAGGACCACGAACCAACAAACGGCCTACACATCGTAGGACATCCACATGTACATTAAAACCATTCACAATGTCTCATTAAGACATGCAGCTTTGAAGAATGCTAGAAAAGCTATTGCGCTCAAAGCCCATGCCCTGCATTTTCATGGGTCGAGTATATTCCGAACCGAGGTTTTTTTACCGCACGAAAAGGGCAAGACAGAGGCAAGATGCGGACAGAGCGCTGACATAGCGTTGTGTCCGCGTCTTGCGGACAAAGGAGAAGTCAGCCGGAAAAGCATCCTTCTGGCCTGATGAGAGATACTGAGGCAAAGGGTAAGACGTGTGTAAATGGGGAGGAAATGTGTGTCATATTAAGCGAGAACATTCCCTCATAACCAATATCACGATGACTTTCAACGGTAGTGCGATTAGCATTCAAGCAATCCAGCGACATTCCGTGTGGCTGGAAACGCATTTATTTAGAATCTGTAGTGATCATCTGGAGATTTCAGTTGCTTCGGCTACATGCGACATGTACTGCCTGCGGTATCGGCGCACTTTGTTATGACACTCCCTTGCCAAAGTCGGTCATGAACATGAAGACATGAAGAAAACTGTTTGAGGATGATGCAAATGCCAAGAAGGAATGACGGCGACGCAACGACGACGATGACAGCTGTAGAGGATAATGGGAAGAAGGCGAACGTATGACGCCAATAACGGGATGACGACTGTATAAGGACGCTGTATGTATGGTGACGATAACGTGACGAGGGCGCTGTGACGAAGGCGGCATAACGAAAATCGAACGGTAGAGGAATGACAATGGAACGACACCGATGCCATCACGTCGACCGTATGACAGCGAATGTATGACCGCTGCCTGAGGACGATGGAGTGAAGACGACGGCATGACGAGAGACGGATGACGAAGCTGGAATGACGACGCTGCAAAGACCAAGACGACGCCACGAGCGCATACCCAGTTCTCCATCCTATCAGAAAACCACTGGGCAGGCATAAGAGATCTATCTATCTATCTATCTATCTATCTATCTATCTATCTATCTATCTATCTATCTATCTATCTATCTATCTATCTATCTATCTATCTATCTATCTATCTATCTATCTATCTATCTATCTATCTATCTATCTATCTATCTATCTATCTATCTATCTATCTGAGTTTTGCAATACAGGCGCACGACACAAATGTTACAATTGAATATTTATTTGTAGTATGAGCATGCAAAAGCGAAATACGCAGGGAAGTATGCAGAAAAGGGGCTCGAAAATTGGAGATAACGCACTGACCTTGAAAAGCAATTGCGAGAAAAGTTGAACAAGCAGCCCAAACACTTATTTTCAGGATAAGAGTGAGGAGCCTGAGCAACACGAAAATAAAAACACATATGCAAATAATTAAGAGAATATAGAAATCAATCAATGCAGAAAAAGAGAACTGTATAGTACAAACTAGTACAAATGAATACTGTTACAAAAGGAATCTTTCGAAGGATGATTTAAATGGTAAATGATAGGTTTGGGGTAACTGCAGTGGGCAATACTAAGTTAACCATTTCATACGTTCGCATTCACTGTTATTGCTACATTCTTTCTATTTAGTGACACTGTTGACCCCCGAAATGGCCATTACAGTCGTGGTAATACAGAACATCAATAATAAACTTTTCTGTGGAACTCCTCTCACGAAGACTGTAATACAATCAGCATTCGAGCAGTGCAGCGATACGCCGTACTCCTGAATTGGCGTTTATTTGCCACCTGTAGTGGTCATTCTGAGTGAACCTCTCCTCTTGTCCTTTGCGTTTCTTTACCGATTTTTTTCGTTCAACTATGTACCAACTGGTCCGGATTTCAACCCTTCTGCAAATCATTCTGAGACTTGTGTTCCTTCTGCTACATGCGACATACCCCGGTATCATTACACTTTGCTTTGACCCTCGCTTTTCCTGGTCGACCCTGAGGCTGGCGGCATGGCGGTGACTGTATGGAGCCGGCACAGTGACGAGAATGCAATCACGAACGAGGAAAGACATCGATGCAACGACAAAGGCTGTATAACGACGACTGCGTGACGACAATGAGACGACTATTTGTAAATTATGGCGACGGTATGACGACGCTGTCAGGGCAAAGACAATGCGAATATTACGAGTGTGCAGCGACGGCAGTATGATGATAATCCGATACGAAGCCTATCATGACGCCGGTATGCTGTCATACCGACGGTATGACGAGAGCCGGAAGCTAGAGCGACGACAATGGAACGAAGGCGTGACAAAAGTCTGGTGACAAAGTTTGAATGACGGCGGTTTAACAACCACGAAGGTAACACGATTGCAAGCACATGCCTAGTGGCCTAAGCTATTAGACAACTTGAACACTGGGTCCGCGTAGAAGGCATGACGACAAATATCGAGTCTGTGAATAGTTTATCAGTAGGAAGACGCGGAAGTACGCCGCGATAAGCATTACCGGAATGAGGATTGCCTCGGCTAAGAACTGGTAACTCGATTGCTGCGGTAGGGATCCAAAAGCATGACCGTTCAGTGCATCTGCTTCATCTTTCTTCCATTAAGCCACGATGGAGCGTATACTTGCCAACGACAACTACCTGAGCATGTGTTGGTGGGCTAGTTGGTTAAGCATGATTACAAAAACGGCGCCGAATAAAACAACACACGAAGAAGGGAAACACGAGACAGCGCCTACGTGCTGTCTCGTGTTTCCCTTCTTCGTGTGTTGTTTTATTCGGCGCCGTTTTTTCTAATCAGACAACTACCTGTTTGAGATGATCGACGCTTTTTTATGAAGACAGTGATTTCCATGCTATGGCGCATACCAACAAAAGGGTATTGGCATTGAATTGGGTGGTACATTCAAAAGAAATGCAGATAGATAAAGAAATACGATGCAGCATAAGAGTCCTCGCACAGAGTTGGGGCACGTGCTGTGCGAGAGCACATGCGCCGATTCGCTCTTCGCCAAAAAAAGGCGCGGACGAAGTGGGGGAAAATGCAAAGCATTTCACTTGAAGCCACGAAGCTTCACGTAGATCACGAAATGTGTGTTGCATTTACACGAGCTTCGTTTTTCTTTAATGGAGCTGAGATTGAAGGCTATAATTGTGGATACTCATGATACTGATGCAATGTTCTCTTACAGGAGGCCCTTCGACTTTATCCTCCTATTCCACTCATTGCAAGAGAGCTGGGAGAAGACATCGCTGTCGGTATGGTGATTAAATTGTTCAACCTGCATTATTAGGCAATGATAGCCTTTTGATGTAATGTTAACCAATTTATAAAGGAAAAATCAGACATTTTCCCTTTATTAATTACTTCTCTCCACCGTGCGGGTTTCCGCAGTACTACTACGTCAAATATAAACAACTAATACTATTCCAGAAAAAGAACCATATATACGTTGGCAGTTCTTGTAGACGCTCCAGGTTTAAATCGCATCGGCTTAAATCGCCAATACGTCACAGGATAAAAATGTTGCATGAGTAGCTCTCCTGCAGTCATTCTCGAAAGTTTAGCGTGACACGTTGAGGAGAACTACCCCTCGACCACGCGTAAAGTGGGTTTTGCGTCCCTGTAACCGAGTAAGGAAAAGTGGACAGGGACACAAAGACGGAGATTAATTATGCATTTGCAGAGGCCGTGCACAGGATTGCATTTTACTTGCTTTACACTTCCCTCGACGACCTCTATCGGCGGCAAAGGAGGTACATCATAGATTTTACATTGATTTGGAGTAAATAAAACATTTCGTTGCAGTAACGTCGTGAAAACAATTTCCAGGGTGTCGAAGTTATCAAGATATGCACAGAGTGCAAGCAGGCTCTATGCATGCATTTCATAGATTACGAAAAAGCATTTGAGTCAGTAGAGATACTAGCAGTCACAGAGGCATTACGTAATCAAGGATTACAGAACGCTTACATAAATATCTTGGTAACTACATACAGATATTTCATAACTACCTTAATTCTCCACAAGAAAAGTAGGAAGATACCTATTAGCCCCGAGAACGAACACGAGCGGCGCTGCGAGCGCCGCTCGCGTGACGTCAGGGCACGGACTCGCGCCTGTCGTCTGCTACGGTTCGGGCGTTGTCCGGGCGCTTTCTGCGGTGTTTTAGTTTGTTCGCCCTTGTTCTCTCTGCTTGTATACTTATGGTGGTCGTCTCAAATATATTTTTACGACGTCTTCCTTTGCGTACATTTATTCAAAGAGCTAATTTCTTAGACAACAATGCAGCTCTCGAAGGCAACGCTACAGTGCCAGCCGAAGCGACGCAGACCAGCCCATTGCGGGTTTTAACGCGATAGCGTTAAGGAGCTCGTGTCGCAGAAAAGCCGGTGTCGTCGGCGTCGGTGTCGGCGTCGGCGTTTGCGGCGTTGACCGTGAGCGATAAATCACGGCAGGCGCTTCATAAATAAAAAGCAACTTCCAAGATTGGCCCGGTGGGAATCGAACCAGGGTCTCCGGAGTGTGAAACGGAGACGCTACCACTCAGCCACGAGTTCGATGCTTCCAAGCGGTGCAAACGCGCCTCTAGTGAATGCGGTGTTGCCTTCGAAACGAGCCGTGGAAAGTTATACTGCGGTGTATATCGGTAATTATGAACATGTAACGTACAGAGGTCACAATTACACGAGTTGCGAAGTGCGTTTCCGCTGCATTTCTTCTGCGCTTTCCGCACACGCAGAGCCATCTTGCGGCAAACACAGAAGACCCCCTCCTCTCAATGTACGGCGCTGCCCCGACAGGAGGCGCGCCGCGCGCGCATTGGGACCGCTGCCAGGTGCGTCGCGGGACTCCCTCTCCCCTGACGACGCTTCGCCGTGCTCCCGGTTTAGATTACTATCTATCTCTCTTCCCGTGCCGATCACGATGTTTGGCTGGCGTAGATCGTTTCCCCTCCGAGACACCGAGTTCTTTGGTTCGTTTCGTTCGCTCAGGCGCACGTTTCGTTGCCGCGCCGAACGCTGCGTTGCTCGACGCTCACCGCGTGATGGGTGGGCGCTAAGTCCGATGCGGGGCGCATCGTAAGTGATCGCTGTGCCGTAGCGCATTGTCTTATACCCCTTGGCGGGTTTACGGGAACGCTGTCGCGTCCCACTCTTGAAGGCGAAGCTTAAGCGTCCTCCAATTTTTTTCATACGCGGATAGACAATCGCAAAAGAATAGACTATAGGAATTCAGTTATGATACCATACCTGCCGCGGTGCAACAAGTATGTTACAAAGCTGGCTATACATGACTTCCACAGCAGTTACGTTGATTTCATTCCGCTAAAACAGGTTTGCTCACGACGAGTAGTTCATGGTATAATATCGAATTTTTGCATTTCCTCACAGAAACGCTCAGCAGTAGCACGGGGACTTAACTAATGCTGGAGCTTAGATACTACACGCCTCACTTGCTTCTTTAACTGCTTGTCAACATTGGGCGGTTCTTCACGTGCTTATTTTTTTTAAGCGGCGGCAATTTGAAGTAAAGTTAATGAAGGCTTACAGCTATTTACAGAGTACAAATAGGAATGTAGCAATATATATTCCCTTTTCCGTGCTACACGTTCAACTCACCTCTTTAGAGCGCGTTTGTTAATGAATAATAATGTATGTTATGTTCCTCTTTTTTTGTCTATGTTACCAAGTGTATATCATTTATTTATTTCAATGCCGCAGTGTGTTTTGCATTGTTATTGTGGAAATATTTCACTGTTCTTTCATATATTGTATAACTGCAATGTTTTATGGCCACTATATAAATGTAATTTATATGGCGCTTGATGTGTTACCCCATGTAGTCATATTGTACCTAAGGGGGTGAGGTTACCTCAAGCCGCGTCTTTGCGGCTTTTTCCCCTCATCCACCTCCATTTACCACTCCTCTGTACATGTGTGTGTGTAAATGGAAATTAATAAATCAAATCAAATCAAACTCACTTGAGAAATTTACTGGTGCTTGTTGCTTAAGGAATATACATGACGAATATGTTTGGCGAACTGACACAGGCAGCTCGGCCCAATTTTTTTAGTGAAGTATGCCTGCTGGACCGCATAGCTGCAGCCAGAAAGAAGTCGAAGCGTCAATGATTAGTAGTATGGGACATATTGAAGATATCGAAATTCCCCCGGTGGAGAGTCAAAAATCAAGTGAAAGTATATGCAAGGCTTGTGGTGCTTTCTTTATGAATGTTTGCGATTGGAATGGAGCAAACTTAACTTAGCCTGCAAGATTCTCTTTTATGTACAGACGAAGCGAATAGTTATCCGTTCGTATAATTAAATAACGCTGGATCGAGACATGGTGAGACAGAAGGTGCTTGAATTTTCATTTTGTAGGCAATCTAAGCTGCGGTGTAGTAGCTCGAGAATACTTTAGCCATTCCAGTTGGCGCTGTAAAAAAATGCTTTATGGTTTTAATTCGAACTTGTAGTGAACTGATGGGTTTCGCGAACATAGCGTGCCTCGCCATACGGTCAGTCGATTGCTACCGTTACGTGATCAGGGGTGTGCCATATTGTCGATAAAGGCTACTGAGGGCCACTATGAAACATTTCATCACTTTCAATCGATTGGCTCTCGATCTTAACAACGAAACTTTTCTCTCAGGTGATTGCTACTATGGTGTTTGTGAATTAACTATGTAAATACTCTACATGACGCGCCGTCGTGTTAGCAGCTATGAGCAATTCATTTTTTGGAGGCCTGTTTCAGAGGGGGATGAAAGTAGCAGTAAACTTTTTCATAAGAAATGCGCGCCAAACTATTCTTTTACGCATTAATGAGTGGCCATATTTGAATAGAACAACACACCAGAGTAATAGAAAGACACTGCCCAGCGAAGCCGTCATCATGATTCCTAACATCGGATAACGTGGTGACGCCAATTACCGAATTTTTCTTCCACGTAAAATGCAATGCCTCTCATAGCTAAATACTAAAGGAATGTTAAGTGTTTAGCGAAGCATCATACACAACTTCGCGCGTTGAATTTGCAGATATTCTTTTTTTAGTCAAAATTTACCGATAGACACGGCGCATGTATGCATTGCAAAAACTTGTAGACCCCTTTAACGCTACTTAGCTTGCGATATCCAAATCGCAAAGTTTCTCGACTCACACGCTTTTGAAGAAGAAACTGTGGTTAAGGTATTGCAGCTGAAAGAAGCCGACTTATTCTTCAATACGTACGGCTCGAGCCACCCATACCCCAAGCATACACGAAGGGAACGAGCGCGCGCGGCGGCCGAGCGAGCCGGAGCGAGCGGCGTCCTGGCCGTGACGTCACTCGCGAGAGGGCGCCATTCCTCTTTCTCGGGGCTAATAGAGTAAAGGGTCAGACAAGGAGTTACAAACGCTTCAATGGCATTCACTGCGTGCTTGGAAGAAGTATTCAAGCTATTAAGCTGGGAAGGCTTAGAAGGATCAACGGCCAGTATCTCGGCAACCTTCGATTTGCAGATGACATTGTTCTGTTCAGCAACACTGGAGACGAGTTATAACAAAAGCGTGAGGACCTTAATAGAGAGAATGTAAGAGTAGGCTTGAACGTTAATATGCAGAAGGTAAAGATAATTATCAAGAATCGTGCAAGAGAACAAGAGTTAAGGATCACCAGTCAGCCTCTAGAATGTGAAGGAGTACGTTTACCGAGGTCAATTACTCACAGGGGACGCTGATCTTGTGAAGAAAATTTAGACAAGAATAAAAATGGGCTGGAGCGCATTCGGCAGAAATCGTAAGGTCCTGACTAGAAGCTTACCACTATCATAATAAAAAAAAGATTTACAATCAGTGCCTTCTACCGGTGCTCGCATGTCAGGCATAAAATTGGAGAGTGACAATGAAGTTCGAAAACAAGTTAAGGACAGCAAGAAGAGCGATGCAACGAAGAATGTTAGGCGTAACGTTAAGAAGCACGGAGAGCAGCGCGGATCAGAGAACAAACAGGGATAGCCGATATTCTAATTGCCATTAAGAGAAAGAAGTGCAGCTGGGCAGGTCATGTGATGCGTACGTTAGGTAACCAGTGGACCACAAGGGTAACATAATGGGTGCCAAGAGAAGGGAAGCGCAGTCGACGGCAAAAGACTAGGTGGGGTGATGAAATTAAGAAATTTGCAGGTGCTAGTTGGAATTGGCTGGTGCAGGCGGGGTAATTGGAGATCGCAGGGAGAGGCCTTCGTCCTGCAGTGGACAGAAAATAGGCTGCTGCTGTGGCTACTGAAGATGATGATGACGGTATCCATCGTACAGAACTAGTATATTCCATAACTGACTGCGCTGAGAATACCGGAATGACGTTAAAGCAATATTGCTTATTGGCTGTGAATATTTTCAGTGGAAAAAGTCCGCATTGCAGTTCAGGACCTTAATTTCTTTGAAGTTGCTGAGTAGGCACTTTCTGAATGCTCGCTTCTTTCTTTGTATATGCTGTTTTACCACTACGATGGGTCAGTAGAGCCGGTAGAGATTTCATCATGTAATACGGGTATATCAGTTAACAACGGATTCTGTTGATGATGCCACACGTCTGATACAACAGACGTACGAACACAGCGCTAAACAATCTGCGTAAGCAGTGCCCGAAGTAAGTGAACTCTAAGCTTTGCTTTCAACACATGTGGTGAACCTTAAGGGGCCCTTACCAGGCCACAGGCCACATAGTTGATTCACATAGTAAATTCTACATTCCACATTGTATATTTTGGTAATTCGCTAGAGCATAGGCGCCGACTACGGTGGGGCTCCGGGGCTCGAGCCCGGAGTTTTCCGGCGTGGGAAGAGCCCCCCGCGGCGCTGCCGAAGCTCCCCCCCGCCACACCTAAAATGGCATTACCAGAGTTTTCACACCCACATCAGTTGAGGTTTCTTTTGACTTACCTTGGCCTTTCTACTTAAAATTTTGTTGTGACTAATATCTTACTGCAACATTGTTGACGCGGTCATGCACGGTTTTTAATTCATACTTTCGCTTCATTTCTGCAAATCCTGAGGATATGAGGACAAGCACACTAGAAGCATCAGTGGTGGCTACGCCATCTGCATTTTCTCACTTATACATTGTTTATATACTGTAAACGCCATGCATATGCACATATATTTAAGTACATACACAGGATAATTAGGTTCAATATATTTATCAAGCAGTAGAGGTAGCAATTAAATGTTATTTTAAAGCCTTTGCCTAGGAAATGAATAGGTTGCTATATATTCACCTCGATTTAAATTGCTTTGCGTGCATTTTTGACCCTGAAAAAGCCTGCCGACATCAGTAACCCCTCCGACAGTCTTTTGTCGACGGCGTGTGAAATGCACATGAACCATATGTGTCTCAGCATTGCTTCTCTTTCCAGTAAACAATGCTAACGACTCACGAAAAAAAAGGAAAAAAAGTTCTAATAATTTATAACAGTTATTAGGGATAGAAACATCGTCACTTACACGCAGAAGCCATAAATACATGCACGGTGTCTGAATAACCTATCATGCACGCATATTTTAAAAAAGAGGAGCATTTGCGTTACTCTTAAAAAACCTAGTGCATATTGTTTCCGGTACTGCGGAGTAGCTGCCAGTAATATTTTCATTACTGAGATTTAATTGGTCAATTTTAATTATTTATCTAACCCGAGACACGCTATCATAATTATCGAATTGTCAATGAGGCATTTAGAGGCACAGCCAAGAGACATCTAATTGATATATTTTCTGCGACGTACGAATTGCGTACTGATTTTTCTGACTGATAAGTAAACCCCGCTAAATCTCAAAAATACCACGTGTCTGCGCTCCCACCCGCATCATGAAGGCGCACCCTCGAACAAGCTCCCTCTGAGTTTGTGAAAACTATATAAATAAAATGAAGAAAAAACTACTGATCGATCTAGTTACTTGCATGCGACGCCCCAGCTGAAGTAAACGTCACGCTTGGTGTTCGTTGGAAACAAGCTGTGATAGCTGTTGTCTTAGCGCAGATACAGTGCACGGATGTGTTTTTTTTTCCTTTTCGCCACAAAGCGTATCACCACAAAAGCGAATTGGCAACATCAATGCAAAACTATAAAGATGCGTTTTGCTTCGTCCCAGTCGTCATGTCCTTCTCCAATGGAAGGAAGGCTGCAAATATATATCACTCCTAGAAGTCTGGTGGAAGACCAAATGCATCAAACGGCGAGAATGCTTTCGCATTTGTGGGCTCGAACCACCATGCTAGCGTGCAGGACGTGGCTGTCGAGGTACCAGTTTTCAAGTCATCAGTTTGAAGGGTTCTAAATGACTCGACCTTTCGCCGGTACCACCTTAACCTGCACCAGTGCTGGGAAGATAGAGACCTGCAGAATCGTATAGATTCCTCGAATTGGGTGCTCACAAAAGTGGTGAGTCACCGGACTTTTTGAGCAACATTGTGTGCATAGATGAAGCCAATTTTTCGCGGAAACGAGCACATAAATTTGCATAATGCACGCTATCGGAGTGACTCTAATAAACACACGGTAAAGCGCAATCGGCACCAGTACCAGCGGTCGTTCGATGTCGGGTGCGCAATTGACGTTGGTGCTATAGTCGGTCCGAAATTCTTCGATCACACACTGACTGGACAGTGTTACGTGGATGAAATACTTGAAGGAGTGATGAATGAGTTTCTCCGCAAGTCCCGCTCTCACATCTGCAAGATGGTATCAGCAAGATGGGACATCCGCACAAAGGAGCAGCCGAGCGCGAAACTGGCTAGATGCGACTTTTCATGCGCAATAAATTGGGAGGCACGGGCCTGTAAATTGGCCGGATAGGTCACCTGACGCTTCGCCACTCGATTTCGTTCTTTGTGGCTATGTGAAAGATGGTGATACATGATCGAGACGGACGTCAGCTGAGCTCAAGGCAAGGATAAAGTATGTCTGCCGTTGAATTTCAGCGTCGGTAATAAATAAAGCCACAGTTGATGTGATAAAATGGACTCACTATTGTGTACATGCAGAAGGAGACCTATTCGAACCCGTGGCAGCAGCTGGTGTTCAACGCCGCTTGCGAATTCATAGATAATAAGGGCACACTAAGATCTGATGCTTTCAAATGCGTAAGCATTGCTAACCTTACTGAAAGGAAAAACCATCCCTCCGTCCATCCCGTAAGACGACCGCTTTCAACGTAGCGCACGCTGCAGCGAGCGAATTCACCAGCGTGCTGCCTCTCGCTTCAAAGCCAACGAAGCGGCGAGAATACAGCACTCACGAATCTCTCAGCACATGCCGCACTCGGCCACTTTGGCTGTCGAGATACGGGCCGCGCCAGCTGCCGCCGGAGCACGGTTGTGCACGGTTCATAGTGGTTAATAAATGTTGCGTATATTTCCTTCATTTGCTACATCTCTCTGGCCATTTCATCCTGCGTACACATCCGTTTTGGGGCTGTCTAAAACACCAGTGGACATTGCTTCTACTCGCCTCTTCCTCGAGGAGGTCTCACTTGACAGTTCTGTATTGCGACCGCGCTTCTCCGTTTCGCCGTTCTCTCGGGGTCATCCTCGCAATTATACGAGACACACCAGCATACTACCAGGAAACATCAAGTCAGTGCTACGAAATGCTTACGTATCATTCATATAAATCACAGAAAAGATTCTGTATGGTTTTTTTTTTGTTTGTGCAGACGTCCCAAATGCCAATTCGGCTCATTTAGGTGTGGCAAATTCACTTTCTTAAATGCATCGCTTTTGCCTTTTCTCTACACTTGAGTCACTTCCGGATCTGTTTATTTCGCTTTTATTTTTTGCCACGAATCAGTTCTTGCGGCACGTATGCACTATCATGCAAAATAAAACCGGTACCTTAGTTTTGGTCAAAAACAAGTTTCTAACGATAAATATACATGCGCGCGAAGTCTTAGTCTGCTGCCTGTGACTCCTGCCACCGTCGAAAGACACCTCAGGTGCTACCTGCCGGTCATCTCCAGCCGATCACCGTCACTGTGGAACCGTTCTTTCGTGTTGGATTAGACCTCCTCGGTCCCTTTTCCACGTCATCCTCTGGTTAGAAATGGGTAGCCGTCGCAACTGATTACTCCACCCGATATACTATCACGCGGGCTCTTCCTACGAATTGCGCCTCTGACGTCGCAGACTTTCTCTTGCGTGACATTTATCTTGCTTCATGGCGCCCCGCGACAGCTGCTTACTGACCGTGGTCGTAACTTCCTCTCCAAACTTATCGCCGACATTGTGCGTTCCTGCTCAACTCAATACAAGCTCACTACCTCATACCATCCTCATATCAATGGCCTGACAGAGCGGTTAAACCATACTCTTACCGATATGCTGTCCAAGTATATTTACAAGGACCACCACGACTGGGACATCGCCCTTCCTTAAGTGACATTTGCGTATCATTCTTCCCGGCACGACACCGCCGGATTGTTTCCATTTTATCTACTGTACGGTCGCGAACCGACCTTGCCCCTTGACACGGCACTTCCTCCTGCTGCGGTCTCAACAAGCGAGTATGTGCGCGATGCCATCGCCCTCGCCGACCATGCACGCCAACTTGCCCGTACTCGACTGACAGACTCGCAAACCACTCCACAGCGTCAGTACAACGCCCGCCACCGTGACGTACAGTTTTCGGATGGTGCGCTCGTGCGAGAGGGCGACCACATGTGGTCGCCCTCTCGTCAAGTCTGACTTTCAGAGAAGCTCCTCTCGCGATACACAGGGCCCTACCGCGTGCTGCGCCAGGTGATGCCTCTGACCTACGAAATTGCACCTGGCCGTTCAACCTCGTCCTCTACTCGGACATCTAGTGATGTCATCAGGAGGCTCAAGGCCTGTTACACTGCTTCCGAGTCCAGCCTTTAGTCGCTCCGGGACGGCGCTTTTGCCGCCGGGAATAGTGCTACGGAACCATACTTGCGATGACAAGAGGCGAGCAGTGTGAAGACGAAGACGACAATTAGAGGCTAGTGCGGGCTGTTGCCTCTTGGCCAAGTGCGGCGTATTTCTTTGTAAACGTACTTGTACATAGCTTTGCGTCTGCGTCTTCCACGTAATAATATAAATAAATATATATATATATATATATATATATATATATATATATATATATATATATATATATATATACAGTGCAGTGGTGGCGTAGAGGTAGAACACCCGCCTCGCGTGCAAGAGACCCGCGGTTCGAATCCCGGAGCAGCGCAATTTTTCACCGGAATAAAAAAAACGCGTGTTGATAAAATTGCATAAACAGGCCTGGATCCCGGCGACCAGAACCGGTAACGCACTCCTTCAACAGAGCAAGATTGGCCACCCAGGTGCAGTACTTGGCCACAACCTCCTATATGAACAACAGAACAATCACACCCCGGCCCCTCAGTCCCCAGCAGTGACGCAGCACAGGGTGCTAAACATCTCTGGCTCCGGACAGGCCGCCATTCGAATATGAACCTGGCAACATTTAACGCTAGAACGTTGGCTAGTGAGGCGTGTCTAGCAGTGTTATTGGAGGAATTATAGGGCAGTAAATGGGATATAATAGGGCTCAGTGAAGTTAGGAGGCCAGAAGAAGCATATACAGTCTTAAAAAGCGGGTACGTCCTGTGCTACTGGGGCTTAGCGGAGAGACGAGAACTAGGAGTCGGATTCCTGATTAATAGGAATATAGCTGGCAACATACAGGAATTCTATAGCATTAGCGAAAGGGTGGCAGGTCTTGTGAAACCTAATAAGAGGTACAAAATGAAGGTTGTACAGGTCTACGCCCCTACATCCAGTCATGATGACCAGGAAGTCGAAAGCTGCTATGAAGACGTGGAATCGGCGATAGGTAAAGTCAAAACAAAATGCACTATACTGATGGGCGACTACAATGCCAAGATAGGCAAAAAGCAGGCTGGGGACAAGGCAGTGGGGGAATATGGCACAGGCACTAGGAATATCAGGGAGGAGTTATTAGTAGAGTTTGCGGAACAGAAGAAATATGGAATTGGCAAGAATCAGATGCATGCGTTAAGAGACAAAGCCGGCAATATCATTACTAATTACTAAGTGGCTGAGGAGTTCTATCGAGATTTATACAGTGCCAGTGGCACCCACGACGATAATGGAAGAGAGAATAGTCTAGAGGAATTTGAAATCCCACAAGTAATGCCGGAAGAAGTAAACAAAGCCTTGGGAGCTGTGCAAAGGGGGAAGGCAGCTGGGGAGGATCAGGTAACAGCAGATTTGTTGAAGAATGGTGGGTAGATTGTTCTAGAGAAACTGGCCACCCTGTACACGCAATGCCTCATAACTTCGAGCGTACCGGAATCTTGGAAAAACGCTAACATAATCCTAATCCATAAAAAAGGGGACGCCAAGGACTTTAAAAGTTATAGACCGATCAGCTTACTGTCCATTGCCTACAATGTATTTACTAAGGTAATTGCAAATAGAATCAGGAACACCTTAGACTTCTGTCAACCAAAGGACCAGGCAGGATTCCATCAAGGCTACTCAACAATAGACCATATTCACACTATCAATCAGGTGACAGAAATATGTGCGGAATATAACCAACCCTTATATATAGCTTTCATTGATTACGAGAAAGTGTTTGATTCAGTCGAAACCTCAGCAGTCATGGAGGCATTGCGGAATCAGGGTGTAGACGAGCCGTACGTAAAAATACTAAAAATACCTATAGCGGCTCCACAGCCACCGTAGTCCTCCATAAAGAAAGCAACAAAATCCCAATAAAGAAAGGCGTCAGACAGGGAGATACGATCTCTCCAATGCAATTCACTGCGTGTTTACAGGAGGTATTCAGATACCTGGATTGGGAAGAATTGGGGATAAGAGTTAATGGAGAATACCTTAGTAACTTGCGATTCGCTGATGATATTGCCTTGCTTAGTAACTCAGAGGACCAACTGCAATGCATGCTCACTGACCTGGAGAGGCAGAGCCGAAGAGTGGGCCTAAAGATTAATCTACAGAAAACTAAAGTAATGTTCAACAGTCTCGGAAGAGAACAGCAGTTTGCGATAGGTAGCGAGGCATTGGAAGTGGTATGGGAATACATCTACTTAGGGCAGGTAGTGACTGCGGACGCGGATCATGAGACTGAAATAATCAGAAGAATAAGAATGGGCTGGGGTGCGTTTGGCAGGTATTCCCAGATCACGAACAGCCGGTTGTCATTATCCCTCAAGAGAAACGTTTATAACAGCTTTGTCTTACCAGCACTCACGTACGGGGCACAGACCTGGAGGCTTACGAAAAGTGTTCTACTTAAATTGAAAACGACGCAACGAGCTATGGAAAGACGAATGATGGGTGTAACGTTAAGGGGGTTAAGAAAAGAGCAGATTGGGTGAGAGAAGAAACGCGAGTTAATGGCATCATCATCATCAGCCTGGTTACGCCCACTTCAGGGCAAAGGCCTCTGCCATACTTCTCCAACAACCCCGGTCATGTACTAATTGTGGCCATGCCGTCCCTGCAAACTTCTTAATCTCATCCGCCCACCTAACTTTATGCCGCCTCCTGCTACGCTTCCCTTCCCTTGGAATCCAGTCCGTAGCCCTTAATGACCTTCGGCTAGCTTCCCTCCTCATTACATGTTCCTGCCCAAGCCCATTTCTTTTTCTTGATTTCAACTAAGATATCATTAACTCGCGTTTGTTCCCTCACCCAATCTGCTCTTAGTTAAAATCAAGAAAAAGAAATGGGCATGGGCAGGGCATGTAATGCAGACGAAGATAACCTATGGTCATTAAGATTTACGGCGTGGATTCCGAGGGAAGGGAAGCGTAGCGGGGGGCGGCAGAAAGTTAGGTGGGCGCATGAGATTAAGAATTGTGCAGGGACAACATAACCACAATTAGTATATGACCGGGGTAGTTTGAGAAGTATGGGAGAGGCCTTTGCCCTGCAGCAGGCGTAACCAGCCTTTTGACGATGATGATGATGATGATGATGATGATGATGATGATGATGATGATGACGACGACGACGACGACGACACATATGTGACGAGTGCTCTGGCTACTTTGTTAATGCTAACAAATGAAGAATAGGAATTAATGTACGCGATACGTGTCGTTTGCTATGATGCTAATATATTGCTTGCTTTTCTGTTTCAGATAAGTACACCATTCCGAAAGGAAGCGTCTCCCTCGTTTTCATCTACTTCATGCACCGACATCCTCGCTTCTTTCCTCAACCAAACGCCTTTGTACCAGAGAGGTTCTTGGAGGCCGATAAGGGACGTCACCCGTTCTTGTACATCCCGTTTGCCAGCGGTTCTCGCAACTGCATAGGTATACGCTCAGCGTTGTCATTCTAATTTTACTGCCTTAGCAACTATACGAAACCCGCCGTGGTTGCTCAGTGGCTATGGTGTTGGGCTGCTGAGCACGCGGTCGCGGGATCGAATCGCGGCCACGGCCGCCACGTTTTGATGGGGGGGAAATGTGAAAACACCCGTGTACTTAGATTTAGGTTCACGTTAAAGAACCCCAGGTGGTCACAATTTTCGGAATCCTCCACTACGGCTTGCCTCATAGTCAGAAAGTGGTTTTGGCACATACAAACCCGATAATTTTTTTAACTATTCGAACGTTCGAGGCGTCACCGTTGACGCCGCCATGGGCGTTATCGTGCCGCCACATTTCCGATGGCCTATCCGCCGTTCTGATGCTGAAGTTTAGAGTATCTCCTGAGAGGCGTTTTGATGCAAAGAACAACTGAGCGAAGTGGACGCACCGTTCGATCGGTTTGAGGGTAGAGCCAGGACACTGTTTCTGTGGCTGGCATGAGCATTGTGCGCACGCATACTGTACCAGCGTTCGTGGTGAAATGCTTCGTGTATGAGAGGAACAGGCAGCAACCGTCAAGCTAACGTAACTTATATTTCACTGGGTGCCGACCCAAGTTACGGAGCGGTGACTCCGGAGTTCGAATGATTCCCTAATCATTGCACGTATGTAAACATCCGGTATGTAATAACGGCCCCAGTTTGGCTGATGTAACTAGTATGGAATTGGAGCCCGAGATTACTGAATGGAGTTGGAATGGAATGGCCACATAGTCCTCGAGAGCTAAATGTTAATTTTGGGTGGGACTAAACAAAAGCAACAAAACCGGTTAATTCGACATTCTGAATAAGATAGACTTAGCCAATATATTGTATATCTTCTACGGGTTATTTCAGTGTCTAACTCGGGGGGATTGCATCGGCTACGCTAAATATAAACAGCACCGCATTCTGAACATTCTAATTTTGACCACTCGGAAAATTTCTTACGTCACACAAGCGCCCGTTTATCGTGCTCTGGGTACAGGTTAAAGAACCCCGGCTGGTAGAAATTAGTCCAGAGTCCCCATTACGCCGTGCCTCATAATCAAGTCGTGGTATTGGCACTTCAATCCTCATATTTTTTTTTTTAAATACAAAAGGCGAGAGCCCGTCAAGCTGGATATGTAGCTTTTTCTCTCCCCCTCCCACATCCTTGAGATGGAAAATAAAGGCATTATCATTATTATTATTATTATTAATACTCCACCCGGATGCATTGCATGCACAACGGTATAGAAATAATTTACATTTTACTTCGTTCGAGGGAACGTAGTTTCGAGAGAGTGAAAAAGATTTTAGAAGCGGGGGTTTCATTTAAAAGGAAAGCTTTGCTTGTGCCTTAACATGCGATGTCTTGAACTGCCTGACGCGTGCGCTGCAAAAGTGAAGCTAACTTTAAGGGTCATAAGTGCGCAGCGGTAGTCTACTATCTGAAAAGGAGTAGAATGCGGCGCTTCCGACCTTGCCCCCGGACCCATGCGCGCGACGGAAGACGGCGTGCTTCCTCTCCGCTCTGTGTGCGCCAAGTTGAGCCGCGATTGCCGACTCACCCCCGCATGCTTTCACTCGAACGCACAGCATACGGCGCGCAGCGACGAGTTATCGCCCTGGGACTTTATGCGGAACCTCATGGCTACGGTGACGTCGACGGTAGAACTGAGCAATTACGCGCTGCAGGGACAAGAGGCCACAAGCGTGGTTTCTGGTGGAAAAGCAATGTACGTGACTTTAACTGTAACCTTGAAAAAGTCCAACATTTTTCTCATGAGACAAGCAATCCGTAGTAGAAAACGATTATCGAGGAAGCGTTCTCGTTACTGAACTTGGAGGACTGAATTGCCCAGCTCAGTGATTCCAGGAGTGGGTATGGGCAAACTCTCACCATTGCGGGCAATAAAAAAATTTCACCGACGATTACGATACTCCCTTGTGCAAAATTAGGGCACATTTCTATATGTGTTTCGATTTAGTTATATATTTGCTGGCTCGGACAATCTGGCTCGTGCGGCACGTTGCAAACGGAGCGATGTGGGGCGCCACTGCCTCGCTAATCGGGAGATCGGGAGGAGGCGCGTGGGTGACGCTTGGGCGTGATACACAGCAGCCGCCGCAGACAAACCTCCGCTCTCGCATGGCTTTGTTTCCATACGGACGATGCGCGGCATGGCTTTGTTTCCATACGGATGATGCGCGCTGCTCTGGCACCATCGCGTAGCCATCGCCGCCGGAAAGCGCGTGTTCCACTGCTGCACGCTTCTCTTCTCACGCTTTCGCCATACCCTCGTCCTCCCCTTTCCGCCGTACGGTTCCGCTGCATCCCCCTTCTCCACTTTCCTCCTCGGGCTCTCTTCGCTTCCGCAGTCTTTCATCTCCCGCTGCGCTCCGCGTTCGCTTTCCTCTTTCGCTGTGTTCGTTCGCTCGGTCACGGGGGAGAACGCCGACACTCGACGCTAGAACGGGCACCTGGAGCTGCCTTCTGAATGGAGTGTAATTACAAAAGGTTTCCTTTCTCTGGAAGGAAGTTGGAATCGAATGGAGGAACCTACTCCGGTGCCGGCTAATGGCATTATCTCGCGTACACTATCGAAGTGTAACGCCTGCATTGCAGCGCTTCTCATCAAGCCAGCGTTACTGGCCCGGGCCCTACGTCTGCCCCGCAGCAGCCACCTGGCGTGTTGAGTCGTGCCATGTCAGAACCGCGTGTAGTTCGAGGAGTACGTGCGTGATGCTAAAATTTGCTATCGCAGTCAGGGCTTCCCTTTTCCTTTCTCTGGTTGTATTTCTTTGTAGGAAAATAAGTCAGTTTTATGGCTAGCTGCCTCGAACGAGATTCCAGCTAAAGTGTTTTCGTGATTGGTGATCATTGGTGATCATTCATCATGAATTTTTAGGCATGCAGTATGTGCTTTGACTTCTCGTTATTGCGTGCCCCATTGTCGTTAGCATGTCGATAGCGAATTCATGTGTGCTTACCCTGACATGAAGCTCATGTCACATGATCGGCATTTTGTACGGGGTAAATTGTGACCATGGATACTTTAGTTCTCTGTGGTCTTGCATAATCTGTTGTATTTCCTATTGTTTAAACAGCAAAACAGCAAGTAGACGAAGCACAAATTGTAATGAAACCAAATATATTTTCTGACACATTCAATGGGACTTTTGGAGTCGTATCATTTGTTCAGCTAGTCACAGTCATAGAAAGGTATACGTCGGCGTACGACATGCTTAGTTTTATGTCTCTGGGTTCGTTTTGAGAATAAGAGGATGAATTTGAACTTATGCTACCTTACACTTTCGTTTACTCCAGTGATATGACCTATATCAAGAGAAGTTGACAAACTGTTCATGTCCTCTGCGGGAACGCTAAGACAGCAAATGTAGATTGCAAGAGTAGCAGTTGTTTACAAGAAAGGTGACAAGAATGACTCTGTAAACTATAGGTCTTTATCAATACTGCCTGTTTTCTCGAAAGGGCTTGAGAAAGTAATTTTGACCCGGATGAATGATTTCCGTAATAAGCACGATATAGTGACACCTTCACAATTTGGTTTCCACAAACACCGGTTCACCGAACTCGCTCTATTAGTACAAAAAGAATACACTTTGAAATATCTTGATGACAGGAACTTAGCTTTAGAAAGATAGGTAGATTTTTCGACGGCCCTTGATAACTTCAACCACAAGTTACTTTTAAAAAACCTTGAAGTATATGGCTTTCAAGGGACGTAATTTATATTTTTAAGCAGCTATCTCGGAATCCGACAACAGTATGTTGAAATAAATGGTCACCGATCCGATCTTAAAGCCCTCTCTTCCGGCGTGCCACAAGGCATCATTTTGGGCCCGTTCCTTCTCAATATGTACATGAACGACATAACACAGATAGACATAGAAATAAAAATGGTCAGAATATATATATATATATATATATATATATATATATATATATATATATATATATATATATATATATATATATATATATATATATATATATATATATATATATATATATATATATATATATATATATATATATATATATATATATATACCATTTCATTCCGCGCATACAAAGCTTGTGAAGAGGGGAATCGCGAAGATGTGTTTCAGCGAAGCACTGAAACAATCATGCCAACACCTAATGTACGATAGCTTCTAACGGCAAGCCTCGCGTTTAAGCTGCGCTCGTTACCCGAGCCACGTGCTTGTGTCAGTCGCAGAAGGACTGCTTGAGAAGGCGCAGCAAAGCAGTTCGGAGCAGGTGCACGTGTCGGGCACTGACATGAGCAAAGGAAAGGTTGCCGTCATCCCCTACATACACGGATTCTCCCACAGAATAAAGAAGATTGCTGTAAGGAGCGGCATTAACGTTGTGTTTTCGGCACCTAATAAATTGGTGAGCCTCTGTAAAACCACAAGGCCGGAAAGAATCCCACGTAGCGCATGCGAAAAAGAACATAAAAACAAATTCGTTGATTGCATCGCCGGTGTGGTATACCGTATTCCGCTCAGCTGTGGACAATCCTACATCGGTCAAACAGGTAGATGCATAAATGACAGGCTACGAGAACATCGTAACAAAGTTAACAACGTGGCCGCTGACGGCTTTCTTGCCATCCATTGCCAGAGATGCAAGTGCAAACCAAGATTTAAAGAAACAGTGATCATGAGTAGAAGCAGGTGTGAAATGACGCGCTTGATAATAGAAGCCAGACACATATCAACATTCGGCGATGCATGCGTCAGTAAACCTTCCATTTCATTATCTTCAAAAGAGCTGAATTATCTTTGTTCGCGTTGAACGTGTACATGTCTTTGAATATGTGAGTCAAGAAACTGCCTACGTGTGGTTCCCAGTTTATATCTTTTGTTTATTTTTCCAAAAATGTTACACGTGGTGTATGACGGGTCGAGGGTGTATATATAGCGACGAGAACGAGAAATAAATCTGTTGTTGAAAGTAGCGCTGTGTGTGTCAGATGTGCCTTCTGTTGTCCTTGTCAAGCTTGCGCTATAACAACATAAGACACAATAAGTACATGACCGGGGTAGTTGGAGAAGTATGGGAGAGGCCTTTGCCCTGCAGTGGGCGTAACCAGGCTGATGATGATGATGATGATGATGATGATGATGATGATGATGATGATGATGATGATGATGATGATGATGATGATGATGATGATGATGATGATGACGATGATGATATGCTGATGACACCAGCTTATTGTTTTCAGCCTCATCCGCCTCGAACATGGTCATGAAAGCAAATAGATCACCTAGGCAGCTTGACAATCGGGACAAACTATAACGCTGTAGAAGTTGACACTTTCAAAACAAAGGCCATTACTTACCGTCCAATAAACAAGGATGTTCATATTAACGATAGCATCATCCTTAATAATTTTAAAGTATAGGTAGCGAATTCTTTTAAAGTACTAGGTGTACTTTTCAACGAGAAAATGACATGGGATGATCACACAAATTACGTATCATCTAAAGTGTCACCTGTGATTGGATCGATTTACACTCATAAGCACCTCCTTCCTATAAAGGTGCAAATGCTACTCCACAATTTATTGTTCTGTTCCCATCTAAATTATTGTCATTTGGTCTGGGGGAAACATCCTTCAGGAATCTAAGAAAACTACACGTTCAGCATAAAAGAATGCTCAGAATAATATACAATGTAGCATATGACAACCCATCTAAACCGCTCTATATGAAAGACTATATAATACCGATTCATGATCTGTACGCATACCGCCTAATTTCTAAATACATTACTGAGTTAAAAAATAATGTCTCGTTCATTGCACAACTGGCATCACTGGAGAAAAGAAATATCACGTACGCAACCAGAAACACCGATATTTGGCACACACATTCATTCAATCGAGGGTTCGACGGAAGCCCGTCTGGTCGGGATGAAGCATTGAAGAAGTAAAACCAAGGACACCGACCAACATAGAAGTGCTAAAAAATGAAAAAATCTAAAAGACGTTTCGGCGTCGCTACGGAAGCCTTGTTCACAATGAACAAGGCTTCCGTAGCGAAGCCGAAACGTCTTTTAGATTTTTTCATTTTTTGGCACTTCTATGTTGGTCGGTGTCCTTGGTTTTACTTCTTCAACACATTCATTCAGAACAGGTTACGGACAACATATGTTCAGAAACACCCTTCCATATTTCTTAAAGCTGTGCCAAAATTACCATTTAAATCTTCAACGCATTCGGCGAAAAGACTTGCGTCATTTTTTTTTTTTGGTTATACGTGAAAGGGGGGCACTTTTTGTTTGAAATGTGTGACATGATATGCACATCGCTTTGTCTTTTTTTTTACGTTTGTGTAAACATTTTCGTTTGTTTGTGCATTTTGATATTCCTTTCTGTCTGTGCTCATACTTGTAATGTGTGCCTTTCTTTCCCCCTGAAATGACGTATTTGTATCGGGGAGGCGAGAGCATGTCAAGCTGGAAATCTAGCTTTTTCTCTCTGCCTCCCACATCCTTGGGATGGAAAATAAAGGCATTATTATTATTATATCACATACAAACCGCGCAGAAAATTTTAGTGAGACGCGGTGCTGATTAGTATTGAGCCTTACCCAGGAAAGTGAGCTAGGAAGCTATAACTGCCACACTATTCTACATATTCCCTCTGGGAGTAAATGCACTTTATTCATGATTCTTCGCTACATTATCACGCATTAGAACGCATATAAAAAGAATAATCGACATAGACAAGCTAGAAGGTATAGTGAAAATGGCAGTTTTGTATCCAAGCACACGGAACATTGTGCTTGTCACGCATGAGTCTACATCATTCGATGAGCATTGCACACGATCACAGGATTGTTGTGCTCAATATTATCGCGCTCTGGAATAAAGCAGCTATCCACATTGTATGAATACTAAGCACTGAAATGTAGGAATATCTGCTTTATGTTTGGCTTTTGCCGCCGTGATTATATGGAGGCGGCAACAGCTGATGACGAGTCTGCGACCTCTAGTTCAATAGTTCCGCAACAGTAGTGGTGGGCACGAAGCAGTACAAACCATTTGCTTGTCTTTTTTTTCTTTCGTTTGCCAACAGGCCAGAAGTTTGCTCAATTAGAAGACAAGATTCTGCTGGCTCAGATCCTGAGGCGATTCAAAGTGCAGTCGAAGATTCCAAACGAAGACCTTCAGATGTCACTCGAGCTCGTATTGCGCCCCACTCAAGGCCTGCATGTGAAGTTCACGCCCAGGGTCCGTATGGTAACGGGAACTGAGGCGAAGACGTGGTAGCTTTATGGTGCACCGTCACGCTATGTGAAGTGGTGTATTTCTCTCTTTTCTTGAGCTGAACCACAGCATTTCAAGTCATTATTCTTCAAATAACTTTTAATAAATTATCTCACTTGTGGAGCAGTGGTTAACTATTTTCACAGCTATTTGAATTAAATATGAACCAGAAGAAGTGGAACCGAAGGGCCTGGTTTTCGAAAGTCGCAGCCACATAAAGGCACAAGACAATTCCAATAAGAAAAGCATAGTGGAAAATACTGAAACGATGGAAGTTATAAAATAAAGGAAATGAAAGTGGAAGGCAAGGAATGTGACCGGAGGCGGGATACAAGCCCACATTTTCGCATTACGCGAGCGATGCTCTTATCAACTGAGCTACCGCGGCGCCGTTTCCCAATGCACTTTCTTGGGTATTCATGCATGTCGACCAGAGTTAACCGCGCCATTGTTAGCCAGCGCCATCACTCACGGCTTTGGCAGCCGGTGTGGAACATCGGCCTGGTTGTTCCTGGCTAGTTTTTATTTATTGTTGTTTCTTTACTGCTCTGTAATTTGTTCTAACCTTGACGCAAGGATTAAAGCCCTCCCTTGTGCAATGCATCCGGGCCATAACGGTGAAAACAATTGAAAAGATTTTTTTTCTGCCACAAGGCGTCACGTGATACCTAAACTTGCGAGAAGGAACTGGCGAATAAACTCTCGTACGCTACCTGAAGGAATCAAAGCTGCCGGAGATAAAACACTCACTGTGCTAATGAACGGGAAGCGGAACCGATGGGCCTAGTTTTCTAAGCCACAGCCATATGAAGCCAACAGACAATGACAAAAAGGAGAACGTCAGGAATGTATCACAGGCATGCGATTGAAACTTATTTCAGTTAAAATTGCATTTTGCATGAGACCTGCAGTCTTCCTGTTGCGAGTGTTATTGTGGTAGTTAGTTATCTCTGTGTCGTTACAGAGATAAATAGGAAGTGGCAAGCAATGCTGCAGTGGTGCAGTATTATAATTTTAATACTCACATGGCTCATTAGCTGTTTAAATCGTAAACACGGGAAAAATCATTGATATATGTAACCAACACCTTGGTATCACTATAGATCCAGCGCAGATAGACCCTGAGCATAGCCTCGGCCAATACAACGGTGAGAAGAACAGACCGGTCATTGTCAAGTTCACATTCTTAAAGGATAAGAGCGCGTAATGGAAAAAGGCCACAAGTTCAAGCGCACTAATATTGCTGTTCGTGAAGATTTCTCTATGCAAACCCGTATCCCTCGGCTCACACTGATTGACAGCGCAAAAACCAAAAATGCGCAATTTAAGCTAACCCTCCTAAACTAAGAATTGATAACAATGTGTACACATACGATGCAGCGTCCGGTGCTGTAGTTCCCCTACCCCGATAGCGAGGACATAGGCAGGGAACACGTGCACTTAAGGAAAAACCCAATTCACCAAAAGAGCCTATCGTGTCCTCGCACCTATCCATATCATTAACATTCGTAGCATTCTTCCTAAGCGCAATGAAATTTCGTCATACTTAGATGACGGTGAATGCGACATATTGACACTTACGGAACCTTGGCTCAGCTCTGAAATTACGTATGGCGAACTTCTACCTGATTCTAATGTTTACACTCTATCGCAGAGATAGGGACGACAGAAGAGGTGGTGAGGTATTGCTCGCCATAAAAAAAAACATATCACGTCATTTCTTGTGCCGATTCCCTCGAGTCTCGAAATTCTGTGGGTCTGCGTGTTTTTCGCCAATTGAATACAATTTATGGTGTATGCCACAGACCACCCGATAGCTCCTACGATTTCATTTCCTAATTACACGATAACATTACCTCTATTCAATCCAAATATAACAAAGCTGACATTTTTCTTCTTAGTGACATTAACTTTCCAGACGCTGACTGGCAAAACTTGCGAGTCCAATTACGTGCATCGTATGAGTTCATTCAATTAACACTTGATTTTTCACTTGTGCAGTTAACAGACCAACCAACTCGTATGAATAACATTTTGGATCTTGTTCTATCATTTGCGCCCGAGTGGATTAGCACTATCACTTGTGCGGATGGGTTCAGTGACCACCGGGTAGTAAAATTCACAGTTCATACACCTTCATGCTCGCGTGACCTGAAGACTAAACAAATATTTGATTGCAAATAAGCAAACGTCAGAGCTATTAACAATGGTTTGGAAAACTCCACATCGTCATTATCAGCAACTTTCTCTGAGCGGACAGTGAAAGAGAATCGGTGCCTGTACAAAGAAAAGTTAAAGTAGTTAGTATATGCGCATATACTAAAGGCTTTATTTCGCGTTAACTCATCAAAACCGTGGTTCAGTAAAGCCCTTCGCACTCTAAAAAATAGAAAGAAGCGCCTTTACAGGACTGCCAAACGTGTGGACGCAGCTGTATCTTGGAGCAAACATAAGTCTTGTGTTGTAGCCTACTGCAATGCCCTGTGTCAAGCCAAGCAAAAGTATTTCTCTTGTGATCTGCAATGACTGCTTCGAAACAACCCAAAAAATCGTGGAAACCGATCTGTCTCGTTAAAGATTCTGAAATTTCACAACTACTTGATAGTTCTGGCTTGCCGATTGCACGACAGCTTTCAGCGCCTGTATTGAACAATTACTTGACGGCCGTATTTACAAAGGAAGACCATTGGAAAATACCAACACCCATCGAACTCGATTATCCATACATGGCCCCCATCAATATAACAGCCACTGGTGTTGCTGAGCTTATCAACAACCTCAAGATGCCAACTTCTTCCGGCAAGGAGGGTATAAACTAAAGAACCTTAAAATATACAGTAGTGCCCTCTAGCACAGTCCTTTCTTGCTTGCTTCAACAGTCCCTCTCAACAGGATAAGGTCCTTATGACTGAAAGGTCGATAAAGTTATCCCTATTTTAAGTCTGGCTATAAAAGCGCTGTTAACAATTACCGCTCTATATCAATAACAAGCGTTCCCGGTAAGTTACTAGAACACATAATCTTTCCAAACGTAGCGAATCACTTGGAAACTAACAAGTTCTCCTTTAAACATCAGCATGGTCTTAGAGAAGGACAATCATGTGAAACGCAACTATTCGAATTGACTACGGATGTTTTCCTAAACATGGATACGGGCCCACAGACAGATTCTATTTTCATAGACTTCGCTAAGGCTTTCGATCGCGTTGCCCATTGCCGCCTCATAGCTAAACTTTCATGCTTAAACATCGATTCGCTAACACTATCTTGGATAAGAAATTTCTTGCCATTCCGTAAGCACTTCACCGTCGTCGATAACTTTATGTCCAGTATCGGCGATGTAACATCTGGTGCACCACAAGAACTGCACTCGGACCCATTACTTTTTCTTATCTATAATAACGACCTGCCATCCGAAAGAAAGTCATCCATTCCCTTGTTCGGAAGCGATTGTGTGATCTATCGTCAAATTTTCTCACCTTCCGATCACGTCGCTCGCCAACGAGATCTTGACCGTATTACTAACTGGTACTCTTCTTGGCAAATGACCCTAAACAGTGATAAATGCAAACTAATAACATTCACCCGCAAAAAGACATTTTCCGCTTTTGATTACTCACTGGATAAGAACGCCGTCACACGCACAACTCATACAAGTATTTCGGCATTCTTCTTGCACCTAACCCGTCATGGTCTGCGCACATCGAAAAAATAGCTGCTAAAGCCTCACGTATGCTCGGTTATCTTAAACGTAACCTGCGCGATGCTCCTGCCCCCACCAGACAAATCGCCTATCAGACATTCGTAAGGCCACAACTGGAATTTGCAGTCCCTATTTGGTCACCTCATGAAGCTTCCATAATCGCGATTCTCGAGTCCGTCCAAAATGGCGCTGCCCGCTTCATTGTCACAGATCATCACCGCGACTCTAGCGTGATTAGCATTTAGTCATCTTTAGCCCTCTTATCTTTTGAATCCTGAAGAACCATTGCATTGCTTCCTCTGCTTCACAAAGTAGTCCATAGCACGCGCCTGTGCAACCTGCCGCTCACTTGTCCATCTCGAGCATCTCGGCGTCTGCGTAATCATTTGAGTTTCCAGCGTATCTTGGGCCGAACTAATGCTTTCAATTCTTCCGCGTTACCACGTGCCATTAAGCATTGGAATAGCCTACCAAACGACATAGTTGACATTCTTGACTCTGTACCCTTTAAAGCACGCTTATGCATATTATTTCCATAATTCATCGCAACTAAACCATACTGCGCACCTAAGTAAATAACTTTAGCTAGCTAAGTTGTATAGTTTTTGTTTTGTTGTATAGTTTGAATGTTTGTTTGGTATTGCGTTAACGTTGTTGCAGACTTGTTCTTTCATCTTCAACAGCTACTATATGTGTAATTTCTTGATTCTCCTTCTTTTTGCTACTTCACACAGTCGTTTTATTTCATTTATCGCGTTATTTATATTATTAGATATTTGTCCTTTCATGTTTACTCGCTAACAATGTACAATGTCTTAGTACTCCTTTCTTTTGCTAATTCCCTGTTTCCTCCCCTCACGCAATACTCCTTTGGGAGCCTGTGAGGTAACAAAATAAATAAATTGCTCACGAGAATTCGCGAAAAAAGTTTTAAGTTTTAAAACACGAGAATTCGCGAAAAAGTTTTAAAGTTTTTTAAAACATTCCGTCAATAAGACGGAATGTTTTCCTTGGCAAAAGTTTGAACGTGTACGAGATATTTGAAACGAAATGCACTCCTATTCTCTCGCTTTGCTTCGCTCAAACGAACTTTCACTAATGTTAGAGCGGCATGCCTCCATATAGTAGTCGCACTAACGTTAACGTTGCCATTCAAGAGCACATCAGTTGTAATTATGCGCAAGAGCACCGTTATTAAATCAAAGCTCTCTTTGCGAACCATCCTGGACAGAGGCTGCCGCCTGCTGCTGGTGTCTCGCCGAAGACCCGATACACTGGATGATGTCAATTTATTGGCTTCCCCTTTGAAGGAAGACGACGAAGGGAGCGAGCGGACGCATCTCACCTGTTCCGTGTTTTTTCTTTGAACTGCCGGATTTTTGAGTCGCACCTTAATGAAAGTGCATCGACCAGATGCATGAAGTTGTGTGGACCACCGGGAACCCAAATTCCGAGGTAGGGGACCGCTTTTTCCGAATTTAGAGGGCTTTTGTGTGCCGAGAGGAGCGTCCGCCGCTGGGCCTAACCTCGACTTCGGCCTTGGCCGGGGGAGCGGTAGGTCCAGCCCGAGCCTCGGTGAAGCCGCCAGCGGAAAATCGAACCACCGGTGATTACGCAAGTGAGCATTGACCTACGATGATTACCGCTATGCGTGTAGAGGTGGACGGCATCGAAATTTCGCCGGACCAGTGCACAAGATCGCAAGGCTGGAAAACTGCAGGTGAGAGAGTCAGGCACAAAGGTATGGGCAAGATAGGCTTAAATCCCGTACTTCAAACGAGCCAAGATGGCGCCAAGCCACGGCTGATGTCAACAGCCGGAGCAACAACCTCGGCGATGGCGCCACTGGCAGTAATACACGTCACTCAAGGGCTAAACGTATAAACAAGGGCAAATTGTTGAAGGGCGCGCGCATGCCAGACTTGCCGCGCGGCGACATAAAGATCGTGTTCCGACCGCGAGGCGGGCTCCACCTGAGCGACGTGACTCGCGTTGAACTAAGTCGTGCAATTACGGCGGCGGCACAGATCCCCGCCAATGAAGCAAGTGAAGACGTCGTGTGCCCCAACCTACAGCAAAATATTGTAGTGGTGAGCACCTCCAAGAGAAAGCACGCCGACCGATACGCTGCAGTAGGAAGGATCGACATACGCGGCACGGCGCACGAAATAAGTACCTACGAAGCGGCCGCCCACGGCACGGTGAAGGGCGTCATAAGGGGCATCCCGCTCGAGGATACGGCCCAAGAGATTCAGGAGAATGTTGTGCACAAGCATAACCCAACGGCCCTACAGGCAAACCAAATCGGTAAAACCCGATCAGTCGTCATTGCTTTCGAAGGGCACAAAGTTCCCAATTACGTGAGATACGGCAACCTGCTCACGGAGTGCACGTTGCACAGAAAACAAATCGACGTATGCTATGCGTGCGGAAGAGTGGGCCACAGAATGGACGTGTGCCCGGATCCTGCGAACACGATCTGTCGAGGGTGCGGAATCTTCAACCCCGCCGAAGACCACAGATGTGTCCCGAAGTGTGGCCTGTGCGGAGGCAAACACCTGACCGCGGACAAGGCCTGCAAAGCCCGCTTCAAGACGCCCTACCTCGTCCGCCGGCGACGCTGGGAACGGCGCCGAGCAGAGGAAGAAGACGCCGGGAGAAGAAACCAAGACAAGAGAGGTCCTGCAGGCGGACCCCGCTGTAGCGCCTCCAAACAACGGGGCTGGTCACACACGCCAGGCCGGAGCAGCAACAACAGTGGCGGAGGAAACGGCCGCCGGAGTCGCTCCCGATCGAAGACACCATCCGGGGGCGGCAATGGCGGCGGCAACCGCCGCTCGCGCTCCCGGACCAGTTCGAGATCCGGGGCCAGTTCAAGGTCCCGGAGCGAGTCAACAAGACGCCGAGGGATCGCCGAGAAAAAGGTGGGCTGGACCAACAGGTCTCCCGTCGCTCGAACCAACAACACCGAATTCCCACCGCTCACCCCCTCCCAACCCCTTAACTCACAAGCGAATCCGCAAAAGGACAGCAGCGAAGTGATAGAACTTAAGAGGATCATAGAGCGCCAAAACGCTCAGATTCAGGAACAGAACGCCCAAATACGGGCGCTTATGAATAAGATCGAAACGCTGGCGAATAACGGACGCTCGGCAAATGCAAGCCCTCAAAACAACAACACGGCGGTAAACAACGCCGCAGGCTTGCGCATATTGTCGCGGAGGGACCCCCCCTCGCCCCGCCTAGGGCGGGCGGCAGGAGAGGCTGGGGTTACGCACAGTGCATCAAGTAATCAAGAGGCGATGGACGCCGAAATGAGCCTCGCGAGCGGAGAGGAAGCGGCGACCGCAGAGACCGCGACCACGGAAACGACACAGATCCCGCGAGAAGGAGAGCTGACGGCCATTTTGGCCGCAATTTCCCAAATTAATGAAAGGCTAGGCAAAATGGACGCCCGACTCGAGGCTGTCGAGAGTCAGTTTCACGCGCGATCGGTGAAGCACAAGCGCCTAGCGCCAAAAGTAGCCTCAACTTCAGTGAGGAACCGCTTCGCGCCCCTGAAAAAGGAGCGGTCCGAAAAAATCAAAGGCGCGATCGCGAAAAGGCGCAATCGACTCGAGACGTCCGGAAAGGATGATGCAGAAGCCAAGTAAGAAGCACAAGAAGAAAACCGGGGGGGGGGGGGATACCACAGTGATTTACCAATGGAACTGCCGAGGGATTCGCAACAAAGAAGCGGAACTATTATTACACATTGACGGGCAAGAAAACAAGCCCGATGTAATTGCTTTACAAGAAACAAACGGGAAACCAAGACTCCCGGGGTACGTCACTTACACGGACCCCACGGAGAACGGGACGGCGGTGCTCGTCCGCAGCAACGTGGCGGCAACTCAACATGTCACGGCGCAGGGTGGGTGCGAGCACACGCTGGTCGAAATTCATGCTAGAGAAATTGGCAGCTCGGGCAATTTATTTGTAATGAGCGCGTACTGCCGGCCGTCACAACGGCAGTATGAATTTGACCGCATCGTGAGCCAGGCGAAAGGGTTGGCGGGGACCAGGCCGCTCCTGATCCTCGGCGACTTTAACGCCCCTCACACAACGTGGGGCTATAAGTTTCAGTCCAAGAGAGGAAAAGCATTGGCGAAAGCTATGGAGCATCACGAGATGGCCCTCCTGAACGAGCAGGACGTATCCACCAGAAGAGGCAACAGTGCCGCTAGGGACACCACACCAGACCTGTCGTGGCTATCGGGCACGCTAGACGTCTCCTGGAGAAGCGAAGTAGTGGACGTGGGGTCGGACCACAGCGTGATCGGTATCACGATCCGAGGCTCCCGATATCGGGCTGTACTGGGGACGGCGCGGATCACGGATTGGGACAAGATGAGAAAGTTTACCCAAGAACAAGGAGAGGCATCCGAGGAAGAAACGGGACAGGCTGAAAGACAAAGGACCTACACCGATTGGGCGAGGGACCAGAAGAAGGCTCTGGATAAATTTACCCAAGAAATCGCAACGACGTCACAGACACCGTACGTGGACGCCAGACTGACCCACGTGTGGGCGGCCCGACACTCGTTGACGTGGCGGTGGAAACGTCAGAGGCACAACAGAAGGCTGGCCAAGCGCATAGCAGTCTTGAACAAACAGATCGCCGAGTACGCGGCCAAACTATGTAAGGAAAATTGGCTGAAGACCTGCGACGGCCTACAGGGCAAGCTCTCGACGTGGAAGACGTGGTGTCTCTTGAGGCATCTGATCGACCCGCTGAGTAGCAAAACTGCGACCAATCGCAACCTCACCAAAGTATTGAACACGTACAAGGCACACGGCCGCAGGCTCCTGGGAGACCTGAAGGCCAAGTACCTAAAGACAGAGAAGGACCAGTACCCGGTGCCCGAGAGGTACGAAGGACCCGACAACGAAGAACTGGACCGGCCGTTTACCATGACGGAGCTGTGGACAGCGATAGATGATAGTAACAACAGAAGTGCGCCCGGCAGGGACGCCATAACTTACAAATTACTCGGTAACATGAGCGGTACAGTGGCCCGCGGCCTCCTAGAGCACATTAACGAAGCCTGGGAGAGCTCGCAGTTGCCGAAGGAATGGAAGGAAGCTGAGGTCCGCTTCATTCCAAAGCCCGGCAAAGCCCTCACGATAGACAACATGCGGCCCATCTCCCTCACATCCTGCGTGGGGAAGGTGATGGAGCGCATGGTCCTTCGCCGGCTGCAGAAGCACCTCGAAGAAACGGATCAGATGCCAGAAACGATGTATGGCTTCAGGCAACATCTCAGCACCCAAGACGTGATGATGCAACTCCACGAACTAGTCGTCAAGCCGGCAACGAGGCACGCGCCGCGCGGGATACTCGCCCTCGACCTGAAGGGAGCGTTTGACAACGTGTATCATGCGAGCGTGTTGCAGAATCTAAACAAAACCAGGTGTGGCAGAAAGACATTCGGCTACATAAAAGATTTTCTGTCAAACCGAACGGCGACCATCAGGACAGGGGAGGAGAAGTCGGACCCTGTCGAGCTCGGCGATAGGGGCACCCCTCAGGGATCGGTCTTGTCGCCCCTGCTCTTCAATCTGGCCCTGCTGCCCCTGCCCGATCTACTCAAGCAAATCGAAGGCGTGGACCACGCGTTCTACGCCGACGATATTACGGTGTGGACGGCCCGAGCCGGATCCGATGCCTGGATGGAGGAAGTCTTGCAGCGGGCGGCAACGACCGTGCACGAGTACGTAAAGTCGTGCGGACTGAGCTGCGCTCCCCAGAAATCAGAGCTGCTCATGATCCAACCGGGAAAAACCAAAAAGGAGCTGCCGCCGAACGTGATAATCATGATCGCCGGAACGACCATCAAGCCAACACAGCAGATTAGGATTCTCGGCCTACTACTTCAGAGCGACGGAAATGCACAGGCCGCCATCACAAAGATCAAGACTACAACCGAACAGATACTTGGTATGATTCGGAGGGTATCAAACAGAAACCGAGGCCTTAAAGAGGACGATGCCATGCGCCTGGTACGCGCGTTCGTCGTGTCGCGGGTTACTTACTCCGCCCCGTATCTCCAGCTGACGAAGGCGAATAGGGACACCCTAAACACGATGCTTCGTAAGGCAACGAAACAAGCACTGGGCATGCCCATATACTCATCCACGCAAAAACTGCTAGACATGGGCGCCCACAACACGGTGGAGGAGCTCATCGAAGCCCACCTCTCTCCGGCTCAGTCACACGGAACACGGACGAGCCGTCCTACGCAAGATAGGATGGCAGATCGAGCCAGTACCCATCAAGACGGCCCTTCCGGAAGACTGGAAAACGATAATTCAGACAAAACCCCTTCCCCGGAACATGACGCCGGGCAAGGATGACGAGAGGCGCACCGCGCGAGCCAAAGCCCTAGCCCGTAAGCTGGAAGAGAACCCCAGGGTCCTCTACGCAGACGCCTCGCTCCGAAAACACAGTGACCGTGCAGCCGTGGTGGTTACTTCAAAAGAGAGGCTGATCGTCAGCGCGTCCCTGAAGACAACAGGCCCCGCAGTTGCCGAAGAAGCGGCCGTAGCCCTCGCACTCGCACAGCCGAGCGTGGACACCGTAGTCACCGACTCAAAGACAGCCGACAGAAGCTTCCGTAGGGGGGTAATCTCCTCCGCGACCCGAGCCATTCTAGCCAAGCACAAGCCTCCGGGAAGAGCCATAGAGCTCATGTGGGTCCCGGCTCACTCGCAGGTAGCAGGCAACACCATCGCCGACTACCATGCCCGAGAAATGTCAATCCGGAAGAGCCGGAAGAGCTACCGCACCCGGTTACCAGCTTTCGGGACATTACCCGGATGTACCGAGAGGAAAGGTGCAGACTTCCAGAACCGCACACCAAACTCACCAGGCAACAACAGACGATCCTGCGTCAAGCGCAGGCGGGATCGCTTGCGCATCCCGTACTGATGAACCGCATGTACCCTGCGGAATACGATATGCTCTGTCCTTTTTGCAGAAGAGAAAAGGGCACCCTGCCGCACGTCTTGGCAGAGTGCACAGAACTCAAGACCCCCCTTCTCCCCTTCCCACCAACACCCCCAATCCCCAACCCCTTGAGCCCCTTGAGCGATGGGAGACCTTGTTATCCAGCCTTCAGTCTGGTTAACCTCCCTGCCTTTCCGTCTTCCCTTCTCTCTCTCTCTCTCTCTTGTTATCCAGCCCCGCCCTACCAATTCAGCTCGCACTGACGAACAGGGGCCAGGAGCTGCTGGAAACATATGGGTCCCGTAACTAGGGAACCACCCCGTCTGGTGCCTGCGTGCGCCACCGATTTATTTCGGGCCCAGTGAATGTTGCTTCATTATCATCACCCCTTTGAAACGGGGTGGTGAGATATTGCGACCTACCCTTCTTGATTTTAACGCGGAAAACACGGGGAAAGCGGCAAATGGAAATTCATGGCAATGAGCAAAACGAGAATGGAGTGAAAACGGGAGCCAACGTTGCGACAAGTGGGATTCTCTTTTTCAAGGCGACATATGCTTTCCTCGGCATAGGAAAGGACCGTTTTTTCGTAGGCGCCGCCATATTGTGAACGCAGTGGCGCCGCCTATCAGCAGCGCCATACTGGCTTGGGTGAAAACGGTCTTTTGCATGGCAGGTATACGCTCGGCGGTAGGTCCTGGCATTTGTTTTCGCGGTCGGCGGTCTGTTTAGTATGACGCGCGTATTCCACGTGGTAAACGATTCTGTGAGACGTGCTAAAGTGGTTTAAGGCGTGATGGCCGGAATTTCTGCTGGCGTTGAGGTGGACGGAACACGCAGCGCGATGTGTGCGCGCATATTTGAGCCTACAATCAGCCTCGGAGATCAATTGTGTATTTCCGAATGTTGCAATCACTAATGTGACCTATTGCAGTTCTAAGCTGCGGTTTAGGAGCCATGAAACACATGCGACGATCGTAACAGCGTGGTACCGTTCTGCTACGATAGTAGCTGTGCTGTTATACTTTGACAAGCGTTCAAACTGTTCGCTGCAGGTTACAATGCGTGACTACTTGGTTGGATGGATGAGGTTTCCACCCATGAATAAAATAGTTTTGGCTAGTAATAACAGCATAACATACAGGCTGAATTAAGCTTGTTCAGCAAAGCAACCGTTTACGAACTGCGCGAGCGTCCTAAGCAGTAGTAGGTGCTGGATTACAGATATCCTTGTTCTATATAGCGCATGGTCCAAGCATACGGTATCAGCGGTTGTATATTTATAAACGTTGTGCGGCGTTAGCCCGTTTTCCCTTGCTTTTTAGAGAAAGAGGATGATAAGCGATTTTTTTTTCGGTTGTGTTCGCTCAATTCTCTACGACGCACTCACACGTATTACGGAAATTTTGCGCTCAAAAATAGCCATCGCATTCTTTTTGTGCGAACCCTCTCACATATTATGGCTGTATACAGGCCAAAAAGGCAATGCCGAAAAACACAGCTTATATATGTATCGTGCTGGCACACCAACCGCAGTGATCGCTGTGTTGAGCAGCGCCACGGGCTTCATGCAGCAAGGCTAGCGCAGACATATGGTAATTTCAAGCATACTACACTCTTAGGCAAAGTTACACCCTTTGGCTTGCCCCTTCTGCCACACAACAATAATCGTCATCTGCCTTGATGCGTTTCCTTTCTTTAACGCTGCGAGCCCGGTACTTTCCAGTAACGAACGGCACGCGCGTTATCAGCATAGAACAGTTTACACCCTTTGGAGTGCCCCTTCTGATAACGCGCGTGCCGTTCGTTACTGGAAAGTACCGGGCTCGCAGCGTTAAAGAAAGGAAACGCATCAAGGCAGATGACGA
Source organism: Dermacentor albipictus (assembly GCF_038994185.2). Classification (NCBI taxonomy): domain Eukaryota; kingdom Metazoa; phylum Arthropoda; class Arachnida; order Ixodida; family Ixodidae; genus Dermacentor; species Dermacentor albipictus. Next base: position 8,268,122 of record NW_027225570.1, on the reverse strand, counting down.
TTATCGTTGTGTGGCAGAAGGGGCATACCAAAGGGTGTAACTTTGCCTAAGAGTGTAGACTTGAAATGCGTGAGAACGATGCCAGTGTATCACAAATATTTGATAGCGCCTGCCGCTCAGATGTTTCGTGGTTGCCTTAGGTTGGCCGTGCACGAGCATGCGCTCTTATGTTTTATGTTTTACTTCCTACGCCAATCGATCAAACAGTGAGCTGAGTACCATTTAATGCTGGTAATACAGAGACGCCGGTTTTCTTTGTTGAATTCAAATCGATATAAGCAAAATAGTAAACAACACATACACGCACCGCGACTGATAATGCGCGTACACCGCGGCTGATTGTGCGCGTCACATTTTTGCTCCCCCAAGAGATATTTCCGCCTACTGTAGTTACTGATGCACCGAAAGGCTTCCCTCACAACCATATATGAACGAACATGGCGTAAATTTCGCAAAGTAAGATCTCAAACATCTCGAAGTCGTTCCGCAGCACGCGACAGCAATACTTTCAAGCAGCGCCGCGCCGGATCGCCCAAGCCAGAGAGGAGGAAAGGCTCTCCGCGCGCCCTATCCTCCTCGCCCGATGAAACGGTCTATATAGGTAGGATTTTTCTAAAGGGAGACGGGGGTAAGGGGGTTGGGCGAGGTGACGACCGAGGGTGTGTTAGCGGCGAGGGTGTAGAATTGAAAAGAAAGGCGTTCTATTCAAAGTCGTTGGAGGAATGTGAGGTAACGCCGTGTGTCAACCAGCCGTGTGTTTTTTCGCGGAATGGGCCTGGAGGAGGGGGGGGGGGCGAGGTATTATCTTCTCTGCTGGAGGTCAGTGAACCATCTTGTCTCTGAAAGAGAGAATAAAAGGAGCGGCAGAAAATGATGCTCATGGAAAAAAACAATGGAATAAATATTGGCACGCGCTAGTTACGCTAGATGTCGAGGAAGAAGAAGTGCGCGTGGTAGCTGCTGCGAAAACGAACTCCCCCACTGTGGGTATGTGCCACGGCCACTCAGGACAACAACAACAACAACAACAAAAAACGAACTGTAAAAGGCCGTTCGCTTAGAACTGACTGACTGGCTTTTCCTCTCGTGACAAACTGGTGGACGTGCTGGGTACGCATTCATCGTATGCCTACGGGTCCTCAACCAGAAGCTACCGACGCCAGTACCTCGAGGACGGCAGAAATCTATCGAAGCAGCCGTCGCCTCCAAGGTCTTCCACCGCAATACAGCCCCCTGGCAAGCTCCGTGAGGAAGATGTCAACTACGGCAAGCCAAACCGAGGGGATCCCAAATGCTGCCGTACAATGCATTCTCAACGCGCCTCGCTCGCCTAACCCGTTCCATGGCGACGCCTTTGAGGACGTTGAAGACTGGTTGGACCATTTCAACCGGGTCGCCGCCTTTAACGACTGGGACGATCGCCGTAAGTTGAAGAACGTCTACTTTTCCCTTTTAGACGCGGCGAGAGTATGGTACGAAAACCACGAAGCCTCATTTACCAGCTAGCAGGAGTTTTACCGACTGCTTTGCGAAGCCTTCTGCACTCCCGAAAGGAAAGAAAGAGCCGAACAGGCACTGTCTTCGAGGTTCCAAATGCCAAACGAAACCGTCGCCATGTTTGCCGAAGACATGACGCGATTGTTCCGTCGGGCCGATCCACTAATGCCAGAAGACAAGAAGGTGCGTCTGCTAATGCGAGACGTAAAAGAACAGCTTTTCGCGGGCTCGTGCGCAATCCTTCTACAACAGTCTCTCAGTTCATTCGTGAGGCAACAGTCATGGAACGTATGCTTCGGCAGCGGCACTCGCAGTATGAACGCCAGACCACCATGACTGCTGCATGCTCTCTCGTACCTGCAAATGATAACAGGGAGTCCCTTGCCGAGCTAATACGACAAATCGTTCGAGAAGAACTGCAGAAGTCCTATGCATCAGCTCCGGCACCTCTCAGTGCCGCGGTTCTTACGGATGTCATTCGGGAAGAAATCGGCAAAGTGGTTCATCCCTCGCCACCAACACAACCCGAACCTCCCACGTTCCCGTACGCGGATGCTCTTCGGGCTTCCGCGCCGTCGACGGGCCGTTTTCCGCAGCCGCCTGCTGGTATTTCTCGACGCTCCCCAAGTCCGATCCACCGCACGAATCCGCAAGCACCTTTTCATCCTGGTCCGCGCAAATCTACAGTATGGCGCACCCCCGACAACAGTCCGTTGTGCCCTCACTGCGGGGAGGCTGGTCACACGTATCGCGACTGCCAGTACCGACGGGGATACCATCCGGACGCCCGTTGCCCGCGCTATGGCGAACGCCCGCACGACATCGAGCAATACTTAGAAAGTAACCGGCTTCCTCCTGCCCAACAGCGAAGACAGTGACGGTCGCCTTCACCTCGTCAGTACGCGTCACCAAACCGTGCTCGACCCGCCTTTGATTCCGCTGGAGTCAACGGTGGAAGCCCGCGCCGGGGAAACTGAAAACGGCGACCTCCGGGGGTGAGGCCGCTGTCATGCGAACCATCAAATATCCTCCGCCGACGCCATCCCCTCGCGACGTACCGCTGACGCCTTCATTCGAAACTGCAAAAAGAACTTCTGCTGCTATTAGTGCTTCAATCGACGGTTATCCGGTAACTGCACTTGTCGATACGGGAGCTGACTACTCGGTTATGAGTGCCTCACTGGCCACTCGGCTACGCAAGGTGCTGACAGCGTGGGACGGCCCACATCTGATTACGGCCGGAGGACACCTCGTGTCACCCATTGGACGATGCACCGCCAGACTTGCAATTTCTACTTCGACTTTCGTAGCGTCTTTCCTTGTGGTGCCCAAGTGTTGTCGGCTAGTTATACTGGGCATGGATTTTCTCCAGGAGTATGGGGCGATCATTAACCTTCGTGACTTGTTCGTGACTTTTTCTAACTACGTTTCTTCGGATTCGAGTGTGGAGGATGAACATCACCGCGCGGCTTTACGCGTGGTCGATGACTGCGTGACGTTACCGCCTCGAAGTAACATCTTCGTCCTCGTTGAATGCCCCCAAGAACAACTAGCAATAGGGATTGCCGAAGGTAACCCCGCCATATTGCTGGATCGCGAAGTCGGCGTCGCACGAGGTCTCGTAGAGCTCCAACATAGGCAAACCACTATTCTAGTTACCAACTTCAGTGGCGAATACAAGCACTTTGCGAGGCATACCACCATGGCCTACTTTGAAACGGTGGCCGATTCCAACGCCTGTGCTTGGGTAACGACAATATCGATTCCGGAACCCAGCGATGTGGATTTGACCAGTCACATCAACGTCAACCCACAGCTAGACCAAAATGAGAAGCAGAGGCTCCTCACTCTGCTATCGTCATTTAGCGACTGTTTCGCCACCACGTCGAAGGTGAAACAGACTCCTTTAATCAAACACAGAATCATCACTGAACCGACCGTCCAACCTGTTCGCCAACACGCTTATCGCGTGTCGCAAAGAGAACAGGATGCCATTCGTCATCAAGTTAAACAAATGCTCGACGATGATGTCATTCAACCATCGACAAGTCCTTGGTCTTCACCTGTTGTATTAGTTAAAAAGAAAGACGGTTCACTACGATTCTGTGTCGATTACCGCAAACTGAACAAGGTCACGAAAAAATACGTTTACCCACTTCCTCGAATTGACGACTCCTTGGATCGCCTGCGACATGCCCGTTACTTTTCTTCAATGGATCTGCGTAGTGGGTACTGGCAAATTGAAGTTGACGAACGGGACCAGGAAAAAACGGCGTTTATAACACCCGACGGTCTCTATCAATTTAAGGTCCTCCCTTTTGGATTGTGTTCCGCTCCGGCCACATTTCACCGCATGATGGACATAGTTTTATCTGACCTCAAGTGGAACTCGTGTTTAGTCTACTTAGGCGATGTAGTTATTTTTTCCACCACGTTTGAACAACACATCCAGCGGCTTGAGGCGGTTCTTCAAGCTATCCGCACCGCCGGCCTCTCCCTGAAGCCCGAAAAATGTCACTTTGGCTACGAGGAGCTCAAATTTCTAGGTCATATTGTCAGCAGCACCGATGTGCGCCCTGACCCTGACAAAGCCATGGCAGTCGCTCTGTTCCCGATACCGAAGACAAAACACGATGTCCGCCGATTTTTAGGGCTTTGCGCGTATTACCGCCGTTTTGTACCCAATTTTTGTGAAATTGCCGAACCTTTGCAACGACTCATCAAGAACGACGTCACATTTATTTGGGGCCCGGCAACATCCGACGCCTTCCACGACCTTCAGCAACGTCTACAGACACCACCGATCCTTGGTCACTTTGACACCGAGGCTGATACAGAAGTGCATACTGATGCTGGTAACGTTGGTCTCGGAGCGACACTCGTAGTTTCAAGCTGGTGTTGAGCGCGTTATTGCGTATGCCAGCCGAACCTTGTCTGCTGCTGAAAAAAACTACTCAGCAACTGAAAAAGAATGTTTGGCAGTCATATGGGCTATCCAGAAGTTCCGCCCATACCTGCACAGACGCCCCTTCCGTGTCGTCAGCGACCACCACTCTCTCTGCTGGCTGGCGAATCTCAACGATCCTTCAGGCCGTCTCGCAAGAGGCAGCCTTCGGTTGCAGGAATTTGAAGTGACCACCGTCTATAAGTCTGGCCAGAAACACACTGACGCCGACTGTCTCTCCCGCGCCCCCGTCGAGCCAGCGCCACCAGATACTGACGACGATTCGGGTTTTAACGCGATAGCGTTAAGGAGCTCGTGTCGCAGAAAAGCCGGTGTCGTCGGTGTCGGCGTCGGGTGTCGGCGTTTGCGGCGTTGACCGTGAGCGATAAATCACGGCAGGCGCTTCATAAATAAAAAGCAACTTCCAAGATTGGCCCGGTGGGAATCGAACCAGGGTCTCCGGAGTGTGAGACGGAGACGCTACCACTCAGCCACGAGTTCGATGCTTCCAAGCGGTGCAAACGCGCCTCTAGTGAATGCGGTGTTGCCTTCGAAACGAGCCGTGGAAAGTTATACTGCGGTGTATATCGGTAATTATGAACATGTAACGTACAGAAGTCACAATTACACGAGTTGCGAAGTGCGTTTCCGCTGCATTTCTTCTGCGCTTTCCGCACACGCGGAGCCATCTTGTGGCAAACACAGAAGACCCCCTCCTCTCAATGTACGGCGCTGCCCCGACAGGAGGCGCGCCGCGCGCGCATTGGGACCGCTGCCAGGCGCGTCGAGGGACTCCCTCTCCCCTGACGACACTTCGCCGTGCTCCCGGTTTAGATTACTATCTATCTCTCTGCCCGTGCCGATCACGACGTTTGGCTGGCGTAGATCGTTTCCCCTCCGAGACACCGAGTTCTTTGGTTCGTTCCGTTCGCTCAGGCGCACGTTTCGTTGCCGCGCCGAACGCTGCGTTGCTCGACGCTCACCGCGTGATAGGTGGGCGCTAATTCCGATGCGGGGCGCATCGTAAGTGATCGCTGTGCCGTAGCGCATTGTCTTATACCCCTTGGCGGGTCGACGGGAACGCTGTCGCGTCCCACTCTTGAAGGCGAAGCTTAAGCGTCCTCCAATTTTTCTTTGTACCCTCCCGTCCTTAAACCTTGCTCAACAGCAACACCAAGATTCCGAGCTCCAGCCCTTGATTGAATACCTTGAAGGAAGCCGCCCACAACCCCCACGGCAGTTCGCGCGTCACTTGTCATCTTTCTGCCTACGTGGCGACATCCTATACAAGCGGAACTTTCACCCTACGGCAACCGCTTTCCTGCTCGTTGTTCCCGCTACTCTCCGCGACGACGTTATACGTGCATGCCACGACGAACCAACGTCTGGGCATCTTGGCTTCACGCGTACTCTCACGAGGATCAAGCAGAAGTACTATTGGCAAAAACTCACAAAAACCGTGAAGCAGTACGTCAGAAGTTGTCGAGATTGCCAGCGTCGCAAAGTTCCACCACTGAAAACAGCCGGTCTGCTTCAGCCTGTCCGACCTCCTTGCTCACCTTTTGAACAAGTCGGGATGGATTTACTAGGCCCATTTCCCAAGTCTTCGGCGGATAACCGCTGGATCGTCGTCACCACCGATTACCTCACTCGATACTGCGAAACACAAGCCGTTCAGCGAGCTACTGCTTCAGATGTTGCTAACTTCTTCAACAAAAATATCGTCCTTCGACATGGTGCTCCCGCTGTCGTCATCACAGACCGTGGTACGGCCTTCACTGCCCAGTTGGTCCGACATATCCTGCAGCTGAGCGGGACAACGCACCATACGGCAACTGCGTATCACCCGCAGACTAACGGTTTAACTGAGCGTCTCAACAAAACGATTGCGGATATGCTTTCCATGTATGTTGCCACGGACCATAACAATTGGGACGAACTGCTCCCGTATGTGACATTCGCGTACAACACTGCCCTACAAGAAACCACCGGGTTTCGTCCTTTTCCTCTGGTCTACGGACGCGACGTCACCACTATGCTCGACGTGATGCTCCTACCAACTTCGTCGCAACCTACCGCACCAGATACAGACGCCTTTGTTCAGCGTGCCGAAGCAGCGCGGCACCTTGCGCGGCAACGAATTCTATCCCGACAAAGTCAAGATGCTCGTCGATACAACATATGCCATCGAGACGTCACATACAACCCGGGAGATCTTGTATGGGTTTGGACCCCTAAACGTCAAAGAGGCCGCTCAGAAAAATTATTGCGCCGATACTTTGGACCCTACATAGTTTTGCGTCGTCTAAGTCCTGTCAACTACGAAGTTATTCCAGCCGACAGTTCGCACCACTCCCGTAGACCACGTTCCTCTGACATTGTTCACGTTACCAGAATGAAGCCCTATCTTTCGCGCTGACTCTCATCCACAAACTTTGTGATTCGGCCCCTGTCGTCTCGTCCGTTGCCTTTCTCATTTCTTTTATTTTTTCCTTGTGGCATTTAACATCTCCCCAACTTTATTTATTTATTTATTTATTTATTTATTTATTTATTTATTTATTTATTTATTTATTTATTTATTTATTTATTTGGAGGGAGGGGTAATGGCACGCGCTAGTTACGCTAGATGTCGAGGAAGAAGTGTGCGTGGTAGCTGCTGCGAAAACGAACTGTAAACGGCCGTTCGCTTAGAGCTGACTGACTGGCTTTTCCTCTCGTGACAATATATAAATATAGAAAAAAAGAGAAAGGAAGGGGGAAAATAACACTAAGCAATCCTTGGAAAAATAACTAAGTGCTGTTTACTATAGCTAGAAACTTAGCATAGCGAATAGGTTTTAAAGCTCCCTTTGAAACGTTTATGTCTATTGCTTGCGATGTCTTGAACTTTATGGTTATGGTATGAGTCTGTATTTTCTGTCTGGAGCAGATAGGAAATTTGACTGCAGGTTGTAGAGTTTAAATTCACGTGTGTTATGACCTATTTGGTTGTTGTAGTTTGGTCGCTGTACTGTTGTAGTCCAAATATTGTTCGCTATCAGTAGGCTTCTGGTAAAGCGTCGGTAAAGGCCCCTTGCACGAAAGACACACGGCTGTCTGATACAAAGCGCTACCTCACATTCCTCCACCGCCGTTGAATAGCACACCTCTCTTTTCAATTATATACCCTAGCCACTAACACAACCTCGGTAGATGCCTCTCCCACCCGCCTTACTCCCGTTCTACACTTTAGAAGAACCCTACGCCTAATATACTGTGCCGAGGAAAGCATAAGTCGCCTTGGAACAGACAAGTCCACATGTCGAAACGATGACTGCCGCTTTTCCCTTGTTCCCGTTTTGCTCATGGTCTTGATTTAATGAATTACGCTATACATCCTTTTCTTTCTAGCATTCTTGTAGACATCCTAATTTTTTTTTCTTCCACAAAATTACTGTATCTGCCTTGTACCGTACATATGCCTGTAACGGATCCCGTCTTGTCAATCTCTTGTCTGCTCCTTTTGCACCAATACTCTAAACGTCTCTTCCTTATCTCAACTACTGAGAAGTTTATGGTTCCATTCCTTTTAAATCCAAGCGCTTCTGCAAGATGTATACTTCCTACTGGTTTCACTGAGTGAAGATAACCTTTATTTCGAGAACCATGTGTGGTCACATTCTGCGCTATGACAATGCCAAAAGTAGGGAACGCAACGTAATCCCCGTCAGCGACAGAAGGAGAGGGCGTCAAAAGAACAGGAGTAGCGGATTGTGGCGGCAATCCCACGAACTCTAGAGTACATAGTTGCGTAGGCTTGGCAGCAAGGTTCTCGGGAACAGAAGGGGGTCCAAGTTGGACACCAATGAGAGCAGCATTCCAGGCAAGTTGGTAATCCGTTACTGAAGTAAGATTGCGCAACAACAAAAAAAGAACACGGACGTAAGAGAAGAGGACACACCAAGCGCAATCTTTCAACTGAGTTTATTGTACCACTCAACTGATTTTATACAAGTGAAGCAGTGTAGATTGCGTGTGCGCTTACATGAAAATGAACTGCGCATTCGTGTAACATAGTTACGAGTCATGTGATGCCGCCTCCAAGAAAGAGTTATTTTTCTGTGAGAGCCAGTGAAGGGACACTAACACACTTATCACCCAATTTTGCAATCATCTGCGCTGCAGTTATTTCTCGGATGAGCTGCGGTTCACGGTGAGTGCTTCAGCCAGTCGGCGATGTCCGGCGGCTCCAGCAGTGCCGTGAAATATGCCAAACTCGAGAGCACGCGAGACATATTCGCTGATAATCCTGCTTCCTCAGCTGAGCGGGACTGCGGTATCTCGGGTAAAAGGGCTCGTTCCTCGGTGTGACTGGTGGAAGCGGCGGCGCAGACATAGGAGAGTCCCAAGTTAGCGACCTTCTGTCGAACCACCCTTGAATCAAAGAAACCATAGGCTGGTTGGTAGTAGGGACATGGGGCACGAGAGGTGCTGCTGACATTCATTATATTTCACGACGAACGATACCTGTCAAAGTCTCCGAAGCAGGCGATTGTAAAGTCGGTGGTGGTCCTTCACATGATGAAGATGCGGCAGTATTGCGTAGCCTGGTGAATTGCTGGTCGACATAGCTGAATTTCGCTTGTTCGAATCGCCACCAGTCTTTCGCAATGACATCCACAGTAGCACAGTTCCTGAATACCAAGAGGCTGAATGCGTCATCGGCGATACCTTTGAGTATGTGCCCGATTTTGTCCGCTTCGGACATGTTACGGTAAGCTTTACGGCAGAGCGCTAGAATATCCTGGCATACGAAAAGTATCATTCAATAGATGACTACGCACGAGAACCAAGTTCTTTTTAGCAACTAGTTAATGACAGGAGTGCTCGCCGAACAAGTCATTCATTTTTGCTTTTGATTTCCAGCTGGTCAAATCGTGCTCATGCGTCTCCCACCAGACGGGCGCGGTTACTTTCAGAAAAAATACCACATTTGCCAGCATAAGCATATCGTCCCACCTATTCTGTTTACTGGCACTCTCATATCATGAGTTACAATCCTCGGCGTCCAGGTCATCTGCGCCGCACAAGGTGCCTGGATCTTTTGGAAGCGATAAGATGACGCATGGCGGGGAAGGCTCGTGCACAGTGTTCCGGCGTCCAACAACGAACACGCAGCGTGTAAGCAACCAGAAGAAGAACGTTTATTCGGGATTGCTTCCCAACAAATAAAGTGTACCGGCGGCTGCATGATAACAGCCACGTGTTACAGATAGCATGCTGGCCAGGGCACATGCATAGAGCGCATGCGCGTCTGATACAATACATCTCTCTCAGTGCAATATTTAAAACTCTGCAAGCACAATACGGGACACTTGGTGGAAATCCTGGTCGTAGTGAAGACGACTGGGCTGTCGCTTTTGTCGGGCAAACCGCCTTGGCACATATTGGGTGGGCTGGGTTGTAGGCTGCGATATTCCCGCGTTTTCCTGGGCTTGCAAGGGCTGTGTTATAGACTGTGGTGCTCCTGCATTTTCCTGGGAAATGTCTTCACTCTCAGAGTCATCTTCCGTTAAGTCACGCCGGAATGTCTCACGTGTGGCTAGAAGATGTTGTCGGTTGCGCCAAAGCACCTGGTTGTCCTCTGTAAGGACGCGATAAGACTTTGGTGCCGCCAGGCCCATGACTCGAGCTTTGCAGTCCCATGCATGCCCTTGTACTCGTACAACTGCATCTTGAGTGCTCGCAGATTTTTCCCTTTGGATGGCCTTTGGCTGCGTGGTTGGCGCCGAGAGGTCAGTTGACTGGAGCATGACACGAAGTCTGGTAACCGAGTGCGTAACTTCCTGCCTTGCAGGAGTTCTCCAGGGGACCGGCCTTCGGCTAGTGGAGCCGAGCGATAGCCGAGTAGACCCAACCAGAAGTCCTCGTTGAGCTCGCCAGTCTTCTTCATTATTCTTTATCACAATTTGGACTCCTTTCTCGGCGAGGCCATTGGACCGTGGGAATCTCGGACTCGACGTCACATGATTGAACTCGTGTATCTGGATGCGAACAAAGCAAATTGATGAGATGAAAACTGAGGACCGTTGTCGGTGCAGACTTCCAACGGAATTCCATACCTTGCAAAAATTGAGCTAAGTGTAGCAATGACAGTGCACGTCGTTGTGTCGATTAGCTTTTCGACTTCACGAAAGTTTGAAAATGCGTCCAACACGCACAGGTAGGAGTTTCCGCCGTACATAAAAATGTCAACACCTACCTTGTAGCAGGCATGGTCTGGGATCGGCCTAAGCACCACTGATTCAGTTTGTTGTTTGTACGCATATTTTTGACAAACAGAACAGGTCTTGACCATGTTTTCGATGTCCGTATTCAGTAGCGGCCAAAAAACCAAGTGACGCGTTCTCGCTTTGCACTTATTTATGCCTAAGTGACCTTCATAAATGCGACCGAGTATGTCAGCTCTCATAGCCTTTGGGATGACTTTGGTCCCCTTCATAACAATGCCCTTGACTTCTGATAACTCAGGACCGAATGGCTTCATCCATACTTCAATTCCTTCTTCGTATCCCACTTCTGACACCATGTTCCGGCGTCCAACAATGAACACGCAACGTGAAAGCAACCACAAGAAGAACGTTTATGCGGGATTGCTTCCCAACATATATAGTGTACCGGTGGCTGCATGATAACAGCCACGTGTTACAGATAGCATGCTGGCCAAGGCACCTGCATAAAGCGCATGCGCGTCTGATACAATACACACAGTAGGTTCCAGCGGGGTGTGTCCTTCAGTGGCCAGGGAACAACGCGGTGACCGCAATGGAGTTCCGTGCTTGGGTTGTGGTGATGAAGCGGCAGCGTACCCCGCACATCCACCAGAAATGTTGCAGAAAAAAACGTATATTTACAAATATTTACCCCTCACCCCTAGTGCCCCTCCAACATTGGGCGCACTGGAAGACGGCGGGCACCAGCCGTAGTTGCTCAGTGGCTATGGAGTTGTGCTGCTGAGCACGAGGTCACGCTATCGAATCCCGGCCACGTCGGCCGCATTTCGATGGAGGTTAAATGCGAAAACACCCATGTACTTAGATTTATGTGCACGTTAAAGAACCCCTGGTGGTCGAAATTTCCGGAGTCCTCCACTACAGCGTGCCTCATAATCAGAAAGTAGTTTTGGCACGTAAAACCCCATAACTTTTTTTTTGAGATGGCATAAAGCCACCATTCATATCGGCTAACCCTCGCATGCTTGCACTCGCATTTGCAGCATACAGCGCGGGGCAACCCCACGGTGACGCCAACGCCTATGACCAAGGAAGGTTTTAACGCGATAGCGTTAAGGAGCTCGTGTCGCAGAAAAGCCGGTGTCGTCGGCGTCGGTGTCGGGTGTCGACGTCCGCGGCGTTGACCATGAGCGATAAATCATGGCAGGCGCTTCATAAATAAAAAGCAACTTCCAAGATTGGCCCGGTGGGAATCGAACCAGGGTCTCCGGAGTGTGAGACGGAGACGCTACCACTCAGTCACGAGTTCGATGCTTCCAAGCGGTACAAACGCGCCTCTAGTGAATGCGGTGTTGCCTTCGAAACGAGCCGTGGAAAGTTATACTGCGGTGTATATCGGTAATTATGAACATGTAACGTACAGAAGTCGCAATTACACGAGTTGCGAAGTGCGTTTCCGCTGCATTTCTTCTGCGCTTTCCGCACACGCAGAGCCATCTTGCGGCAAACACAGAAGACCCCCTCCTCTCAATGTACGGCGCTGCCCCGACAGGAGGCGCGCCGCGCGCGCATTGGGACCTCTGCCAGGCGCGTCGCGGTCCCGACTCCCTCTCTCCTGACGACGCTTCGCCGTGCTCCCGGTTGCAGAATCAAGCGCCGTTCCTTTCTTTAGATTACTATCTATCTCTCTGCCCGTGCCGATCACGACGTTTGGCTGGTGTAGATCGTTTCCCCTCCGAGACACCGAGTTCTTCGGTTCGTTCCGTTCGCTCAGGCGCACGTTTCGTTGCCGCGCCGAACGCTGCGTTGCTCGACGCTCACCGCGTGATAGGTGGGCGCTAAGTCCGATGCGGGGCGCATCGTAAGTGATCGCTGTGCCGTAGCGCATTGTCTTATACCCCTTGGCGGGTCGACGGGAACGCTGTCGCGTCCCACTCTTGAAGGCGAAGCTTAAGCGTCGTCCAATTTTTTTGCCTGGAGCGTCCATATACTTGCTATTGCACTAAAAACAAAGATAATTCTTATGTGCGAGGGAAACCAAATGTTTGTTATTAGTAACGTAAAGATGTGGGCAGTTTTTTTGTGTTCTTCATAGCATTTACCGAAATATGACTACCTTTGTAATTATTATACTTATCGAATGTATGTCAATGCTGGGCTTTAAAACACACTTAAAAACATACTAATCCTGCTCATGTAATCAACCGTTTCTGTCATAAATATGACATGCTCCTTTTCTTTGAGGTAGCGGTTACATCCATGCCTGTTTTCAGGTTGGTAGTCGCAGCAAATTATTGTAGGGTTCGGTGCCGTTTTACAGCAAAGTGGTTAACCTCTCAGCGCACGTCCTGTCGTCTTTCTTGTCCGTGTCAATCCAGCGCTATGACTTCAATTGACAATTCACTTCTAGTTGGTCGCAATTTCTTGTGTCCGTGTGCGATGTTTGGTTCACAGAAAAAGAAACGGCACCTGCAGTAATGCTTTGTGTTGTAGAGTAAAACACGTTGTGGGCCTAGTTGGTGCACAGTTTTCAAAAGATGAAGCGCCGATATAGTGACAGCACAATAACAAGGAACAAAGACAGGACAAGGCGCTTGCTGTCTTTGTTCCTTTTTAGTGTGCTGTCACTGTTGGCGCTTCATCTTTTGTAAAATTTCTGTTTTAGTTTCAGGCTAACAGAATTAGACAAGAAGAAAAGGGGTTAACCGAGGGGCCCGATTTTTATGAGTCGTGCCATAAGAAGCCAAGAAACACTGACACCAGGACAACATACGGAAAATGATTTGCGCTTACTAAATGAAATAAACGATAAATTAATGGAAATGAAAGTGAATGAAAAAAAACAACGTGCCATAGGTAGGGGACGATCCCGCAATATTCGCAACAGCATTGTGTTTTCTCGTATATTACCATTAAAATCCGGTGCTATCATGTTTACAGGTTGTACGAAAGTCTCACCTTACAAATTTTGTGACACATTTTACCTTGAGAAAACGAATTAGTCCAATAACACACTTGCGCCAAGCAGAGGGCCTATATAATGAGCATTATTTGATCTTGCCGTTGAGAGCGGGAGTTGGCCGACGTTGAGGTGGACTTTCAGAATCAAACGTTTGTTTACGTTATGTACGTGAATATAACAAGACGAAATAACAGTAAAAAGTCATGGATTGCCATCAGCAAATTGTACGCGGAGGCCCGCGGCAAAAAGAACGTCTTTTTCCTCGATGTTTCTCTGGCTTATAACTTCTCCAGCCCATCGGGGTCACGTCATTTTCATCCAATCGTCGGGTTCGTGCAAGTGGCATCATGCTCATCCAACCATCGGGACTCTACGAGGGACGTAATGTTCGGCCAATGGGGAAACTCCCTGTGCTCTTTCTCCGATGGCTGCCTCCTCGCCTAGAAGGCGCTCATGGAGGGGACGGGCTGCCTTGAACGACATTCCAGTGCTTGATGCAGCATTTCCCGACACTATCGGGTCGACTACTGCGGACCATGCCGGCTTCCACTTTCAGGAAGCGCCCCACAGGGGCTGCACACGCGGCACAGGAGGGTGGGATAGCCAACCTGTCTAGTGGGTCAATGCGCACCTGCCCAGCGCAATTGGAATGCAACGGCGAGTGGTTGCGTTCGGAGACCTTGACCAATGCTATTTAATAACCAGTATCTAACAGAAACTGCTCGCCCCGTAATTTCCGAATGGTGTCAGCGAACTCAATTCAGTGGCCATGAAAAACGTCTATGAAGCCTGTAGAACACTGGCGACGAGCTTCGTGTGATGAATTCCTGGATTCCGTGCCCTGGAGAACATACGTCAAACAAATGGAACAAAATAGCACCGCCTAAAGTGGAAGCGCAGGCTCTTGACCCTTAATGGAATTTCATTTTCATTTCATTTCATATATTGAACCCTCAAGGCCAAAGGCATTAAAGAGGGGAGTGGTTACAAAACAGGAATACATAAATAAATACAATGCATATTACAGAACAAGTATTATCATCTTCCTGTTATACAATGTTAGCTAGTGCAGAACGAAAATGCTGGTTATCAAATATGTCGACAATATCTGCGGGAAGGCGCTTCCATTCGCGTGATGTGTGAGGCAAGAAAGACTGAAATGCAGTTTTAGTGTTACATGTTTCAATGCCAACTTTGTGACGATGGTCAATGCGACTTGACACGTATCTGGGGGACGAAGTGAGGGAATCGCGTAGCACGGGGTGATGGTATAGTTTATGAAAAAGGCTCAAACGAATTGTCTGCCGGCGGGATGCTAGAAGAGGTTAAGAAAGATTAGCTTTCATGTTTGTTACACTTGCGGTACGGTTAAAGTTGGACAGGATAAAACGAGCAACGTTATTTTGAACCCGCTCAAGTAAAGTTGTCAGTTTTTCATGGTGCGGATCCCATATCGCGGCGGCATATTCCAAATTAGAACGTATTAGTGTTTTATAAAGCAGTAATTTCAAAGAAGATGGAGTTTTGGAAAAGTTACGGCGCACGTAGCCCAACATGCGGTTAGCTTTGTTAGTAATGTATTCAATATGACGGGTCCAGTTAAGGTCAGTAGAAATATGAACACCCAGGTATTTATATGAAGTAACCGCTTCTAACGCAACGTTATTTAGGTAGTATACAGGTGGAGAGTTGGCAATTCTTGATATTCGCATAATTTTGCACTTATTAGTATTAAGTTCCATAAGCCATTCATTACTCCAACAAGAAATGTTAGAGAGGTCACGCTGAAGAATGTTAGCATCGTCGGGGGATTTTATTTCGCGGAAAACAACAGTCATCAGCAAATAAAAGAATGTTAGATGATGCAATGGAAGGGAGATCATTGATGTAAATAAGAAATAAAAGGGGTCCAAGCACTGACCCTTGTGGCACGCCCGAGTAAACTTCGCTGAAAGGGGAGTTAAAATTATTAGCGTAAACGAACTGCAATCGGTTAAGAAGAAAGTATTCAATCCATTTCAGAACATTGTAGTCGATATTCAGTTGGGTTAGCTTTAAAAATAATAAGCGGTGACATACCTTGTCGAATGCTTTCGAGTAATCTAGGAAAATGCAGTCAGCTTCTGATGCGCGATCTAAAATATGGTGAAGTTTGATAGTGAAACTGGCAAGTTGTGTTTCGCAAGAAAATGACCTACGGAAACCATGCTGTGCGGGTGTAAAAAATGAATTAGACTCGAGAAAGTTCACAAGGTTAGCGAAGATTACATGTTCTAATAGTTTGCAACAAGTACTAGTGAGCGAGATGGGGCGATAAATTATAGGGGATGTTCTACTTCCTGACTTGAATAATGGAACCACCTTCCCGACTTTCCATTGTGTTGGCAGAGTGGAACTATCGAGAGTCTGCTGAAATAACTTTGTTAGTATTAAGGAAGTGTAGACAATTGTGTTTTTTTTTATTTAGCATGTATGCAGTCAACACCGGGCGATGAATGAAATTAAGGGCATCAATAAGTTTAGCAACGCCAGATGAATCGATGAAAATTTGAGGCATAGTTGGGAAATTATACCGGAGTGGAACGGGATGTTTGGTGTTTGATGTGCGCGAGAAGTTGAGAACAAAGGTTTCGTTAAGTTCTGATGCGCATAAATGAGCCGGAATAGGGTCACCCGACGCGTCAGTTAAGTTAATAGATTCTTCGGTATGCGGGTTGATGACGCGCCAAAATTTTTTGATGTTAGTAGATAGCATCGATGGTAAAGTGTTAGAGAGGAAGTTATCTTTTGCTTGCTTAAACGCAGTTACATACGCATCAGCGGCAGTCTTGTATGCCTCCCAGTGTGTGTTACATTGTGATAGCCTGGCTGTAAGATAACGGCGCTTTTTTCTGTTAGATAGGCGTCTTATATGGGCAGTATACCATGGGGCTTGAGGATTAGAAGTGATGGCGCGCCTTGGAACATATTTTTGAGTTAGTTCGTGAACTTTGGCCGCGAACATATCCCAGTTAGTTTGCACAGAGCGTTCGTTAAAGTTTCTTGAAAACTGATAATTCATTGTTAATGGCATCGAAGTCTGCTCTAATATAATCTAGTATGGTCTTTTTCTTTCTTGCAGGTTTAGGACAGGCAGTGTTAATGTTGAAAATGAGCAAAGAGTGATCACTTATGTTAGGTAAATAGGTGATGGGTGAAGCAAAATCGGCTCGATTGGTTAAGATCAAATCTAAAGTGTTGGCTGTGTTGACAGAGATTCTGGTAGCGTTAGTGACTAATTGGGTAAGTGAAAAAACAGAGCATAAATCAAGAAAATCGCTGGCATCGGATGAAAATGGAGATAGGGTGGGAGGCTGGGTAACCCAAGAAATACTCGGAAAGTTAAAATCACCTAGTAAAAACAAGGAAGCCGACGAAAATCTGGTGTGTATTATGTTAAGTTCGTCATGAAGGTCGTTAATAAACGAGCATGGAGAAGAAGGAGGACGAATGCATACGCCGAATATTATTTTCTGATGGTCAAGAGTAACTGATGCCCAGACAGTTTCCAAGACGCTATTAGTGTAGATGCATGATGACGGTATGTCCTTCGAAATAGCAAGGAGTACGCTGCCTTCCCGTTGATTAGTTCGGTCATTGCGATATACTGCGAAGCGGCGTGCGTTGTGAAAGAGTTCATTATCGTGAATTTGAGATTATAGCCAAGTTTCAGTAAGTGCGATGATATGCGCAGAACAGGTGTCGATTGCCGATGAAAGAGAAAGAGAAGTTTTCTTATTCAAGATACTTCTGATGTTAGTGTACAGAATCGTAACATCAGATGGCGATGATGAATGACCACTGCCCCTCTCGCGCCCCTAGGACGCCCCATGTGACGAAGCGCTTGATCCTTGGGGCGCGTGTTTGGATGGCTGCTCGATTTCATCGATTGTGTCGTTAGAAGGATTGTACATGAAGCATTTGCCGCGTATGTATGGCTTATTGTAGCGAAGGCGAAATTTGGGTGATCCCGGATGGCCAATTCCAAATTCGGTAAGTATCCGTCTCGCAGTTCGAGTGGCGGGTGAAAAATCTTCGCTTATTGAAATTTTGTGTTCCTTGAAATCATTGCGATGTGATAGGATTAGTTCTTTTATTTTGTAGTTGGTAAACTTCGCAATGGCACTTACTATATACTCTAAAATCTTTAACACGCTTAAGGGTGTAAATGACTTGCCCCATGGGTTGCACCCTTCTTGGGTGTATAGCTACGCTCCAATCAAAGGCTGCTAAGTAGCGCCCCACAAACGAAAGGGTGTTAAAATGACGACACCTTGCCTACGGGTGTTAAAAACCACCCTTTAGAGTGCGTATGGGGGTAAAAAAACACCCTTCCTGTATGAGGGTAACACTGACACCACCCTTTCAATATGGCTGTAGAATGGACAACACCCTTCCAAAAGGGTGTTATCCCTGCAAGTATTTTAGAGTTCACTACAGTAGTTTAGTTTAGCGTTGATAGTTTACTTTAGCGTTCACTACATGTAGTTAATGGACAGACTAGTTATTGTGAATGCTGCCTAGCATTAACTATGGTACTATCTTGTTCGGTATGAGCCAGAATGTGTGAGGCGTCGCCTTATTGTGCTTCTGGTCTATCATGTGGTGGTATACATAATGTGCGACGCTTTCAGGCAAAAAAATTGAGGTTTCACGATCGCAGCAATGCACACAACCCATGCTTTTCGTCATTTTCCTCTGCAGTCATAGTACGCTGCCGGCAGGATTCAGAGCGCAATAACTAAGCATGCTGCACTAAGGACACAGGATGCCCCGCTCCTTGGTGTGCCAGTACTTATCACTGCATGAAAAAGCACACAACCAAAAGCATAATGTTACATCCGTTTCAGAAATAATAAGAAACTTCTACTTTTCATGGTCAAGCATTTTCTCAGCAACACCAGCTCGACCAGGAGGGAAAACCACCACTGCTTGTTGTAGCTGATATCGAATGCAATAGAGCACAAGCTATGCATGTATTGGCGACTGTAACCAGTGCAGTACTACATAAGCATACATTTAGCTTTCAAGCACAGTTTCTTGCCCTGTTTTAAGCACAGCTTTTATACCTCTATTCATCAAAGTTGTCATTTATCTCCACTGGTTCTACTAGTACCTTCACATATATAATAATTTTAAGGTAGCACTGAAAGCCAAAGAACAAAGTGCAACAAAGCGCTTCCACTTAAGATAATGTTTCATCACGTTCAAACAAAATTGCATGTGTAGCTGTGCATGCTGTTTAATATATAAGGCTGCACTATTTCCTCGAATTTCTGTATGCTACATTTACTGCCAGTGACCTGCATATATCCAATTATTTATTTTTCACCCTGTGCTTGCGCTGAATATCCCACAGGCATTGTAAGTTAAACTAAGAGAATAACAGTCAGCTAGTCTAAGCTTACCTAACTAAACACAATCATTGTAAAATTTGCGACAAAATTTCGGAAGAAAAATATTTATTATTTCATTAAAGAGAAATGGTTACATATTAAACTTTGCACATTTTAAAAGTAAAAGGGAAGATAATGAGTGAAACCATAACAATACAAAGACATAAGCACCAAATAATGGCACATGCTTGATAAATAAAACTTTAAGCAGAAAACAGTTTCTGTTTAAATAATCTCACCACAAAATATCACATGTTTTCATTGGAAAAGCGCTGCATCTTATCATAAAGTTCGAAAATAACTTACCTTATAAGAAAGAACAAGTCCAAGTGTGTCTATGTGAACAAAACACCACTAGTAATAACTAGTGAGCACTGCACAAAAGTTGAACATGAAAACTAGAAATAGTAATGACTTAGTAAAGAAATAGTGATTACTTTAGCTGATCCAAGTATATAATTGGATCAGCTGAAGTAATTCCAAAATATTGCAAAGATCACAAAAGCAGCACAAGAACTTCGCAGGACAGAACTGACAGTTAGATATAGTTGCAATATACACACCAAATCTAGACATAAGAAGTCAAAACTAAACTGCCGGAAATTTCGTCATGTCTCTGCAAGAGACCACTGAGAAACAAAGTATACCTGTTACCTATCCATCTCATAGATTACTGGGTCTAATTAAAGATTAGACACATGACCCCTTGTGTGTCACAAATTCCCTGTTGCCAATACATATGCATGATAACCAGCCTTCGTGAAAGAATGACTTGCACCAACGTTTTGAAGAAACACCGGTAAAAATGCTGCTTGTTCTCAACTTTCTGTTCTGAAGCACACTTGTGTGCAGTTGTGAACACAGTTGTCTATAGGGCTCAAACACCATATTGTGGCTGCACAGGTACTGTTTACCGAAACCTGGTTCAAGATAGCTAGCATCTCGTAGTGTGCAGCCACACTGATGGCACAGCATTCTTATTTCACCTTGCCAGTTCACAAAGCTTCAGCAGCTGCAGTCACCTGTGACTGCTCTTAAAAGGTGACATAACGTCAGGTAGCAAACACACAAACCACGTAGTAACACACTTAGAGTGCACTGTGCGAGTCAAGGTGTGTGATTTGTGCTTTAGTTCGGCAGCAGTGCCACAGTCACAACTGTTCATTGCAGCTCCTATAGCTTCCACCACATTAACAAAATAAATTAGGAGAGTTCCTTCAGTTTGGTGGCAGATGCGTAGCTGCAAGCTTTCTAGAACCATGCATTATCAGCAGACAGTGCCAGTACAGGCCGTAGTACATGTTTCAATCACTCCAGACACGTACACTGATTACAATGTACACAGAGCATCTGGTGTCCATTTACCTATAGAGGCAAGGTAGCCCCTAGAACACGTTTTTTGACGGGCATGCTGGGCACTTTGTCCCCTGAAATGGAAGTGCCATTCGGTATTCCAATGCCTGTAGTGTCCTTTACATCTATCTGAATATCGAATACATGGTAGTAACATGAAGACGACAAAAAAAGGCATCAGCCATCAATTGTGTGGCAAATCTCGGTGCAAGCGATTCTCTCACCAAATATACCTGTAGGCATTGCGGACAATGTGCTCCCAAGTTGTATGAGGCATTAGTCATCGCAGAGTTGTAAGCTCTGCAATGACTTCATATGCAGGGACTATTAATGAATGAGTGTACTTTTAAGCTCAAGTGAATATGCCCTTATTGTTTACCAAAGCTCTATTTTACTCGGACATGACAACTCTAGGATGATTATGTTCTTGAGGTTTTTTTCCCACGTTCAATCTTTTCCCTAGCAGCTCACTGAAACGAGACACGAGGACAAATTCAAATGCTGTTACCTCACCAGACATTCACATTTCTTATAACTGCGAGTCGGTCTAGTTGGAACAGATTCATTTTTTAAAAAGCTTTTTGTGCGCAAAGAAACAGGGACAAAGAAGAGGAGCAACACAAGGACGAAGCGCTCGTCCTTGTGTTGCTCCTCTTCTTTTTCCCTGTTTGGTTGCGCACAAAAAGCTTTTTAACAAATTTCTTAAACACTAATAAAACCAAATATTCGTTTGAGTGAGCATTCCTTAAATACATTAAACACTACTATAAAAATTATTGCACCGCTCTGTGCCAGGCAAAAAATGTTAGAAACATCATAAATGTTCAGATTCTAAGGCCAACTGTGAAACGTAAATAAAAAAATCATTTATCAATTAAGCTTTCTTCAAAGGGTTCAGAAGCTTTACAACTGGCAGTATTGGTGATGGACACGCTGATAGGTGAGCAGCCCTTCCACTGTGAGGAGAATGTTGAGGGCTTCAAGTGCAAGTCTTTGCGAGACACTGAAGAGTAGTTCTTGGTCCACATGAATGAGGTTGCTTGCATGCACAAAGTCTGGGCCACCGTACTGAATGCATTAAAATAACTTCATGCTAGGCCAAAGCAACTGTAGTGCAGAAAGGCATCAGTCATCTTTATATATTTGCTTTGTAAGGATGCGCTAAGATTATAATATGCAAAAGGGATTCTCAATAACTAAAGAAATCAATGAAAAAGTACTTTGAAGTATATTTTGCAAATGTAATGCAGAATCACGCAACATCTTTTACTATATAAACTTAGCGGGACATTTTCTCCCTGCATTGTGGTAAAAAAAGGATGGTTAAGTTTAGATATTTAAACATTTCATGAAATCATTGTAATACGTAAAATGTTTGTACTGTGTCATTCATTATGAGGTTTCATAACCACAACATACTTCATATGCGAGCAGGTAGAATTACCAGCTTGGTCAGTTTGTATAAGCTTGTTTGAGGCAAAAAATTGAGTTTTACAAAGAAAACCTCAACATTTTCGATTAAAAAAGGAACCCCTCAGGAGGTAACATGCAGTCTTGTGAGTGGGAAGTGCATGGTTCAAGAAAAACAAATTAAAGCTGGCGCACAGATCCTGAAAAAAGAAAGATAAGCACCTGCTACTCAAAAAGATAATTAATTGATGGTTTTAATAGCACAAGGGCATCTTTTGCCAAAGAACGCCAAGTCTATACTGCAAAAGATAAACATAGCGCATCTTTACAAAGTAAATATATAAAGATGACTGATGCCTCTCTGCACTACAGTTGCTTTGGCCTAGCATGAAGTTATTTTAATGCATGTATACGTACATACACACACTGCACCCAAGTCTGACAGCTTCAGAATTAAAATTGGACAGCAACGAAGTCACAACCTTTAAAACTTTAACCCTCGATCCCGAGCTGTACTAGTGACTGGGCGTAGTACTAATATCGCCAATGACGAGTCAGACTCATTCTGCCTGATGTTATGCTGCTCTGACTGTCAAAGATGAGTTACTGTCAGCATTGAGGGAAAGCTACCCTCAAAAGCACCTTTCTTTTGTGCTAATCCTAACCAGAGACCAATGAAGTAATATATTTTTAAAATGAGGATGACGCAGGGAAAATGAGCGCATAAAAAATTTGGAAAATTTGGTACATTTCTCCGGAATTAACTTGGGGGATAAAGGGTACAGCGGCAATCCATAAACTATAACACATTTTGACATGTTTGCTACTAGTAAATGCTATAAAATATGTTAGCATTCTGTAGTCTAAGAACGCAAAAGGGATTCTCAATACCTAAAGAAATCAATGGAAGAGTACCTTGAAGTATATTTTGTGAATGTAATGCAGAATCACTCAACATCTGTTACTATATAAACTCCACACAATTTACCTGCTCTTTTTGAACTAGTTCAGGGGGTACTGCATTTCACTACTCGTCCCACCAGTTCAACATGGCAGCAACTGCATGTTGTGATTCGCTTAATTTAGTGCAGGCTTTGTACAGCGCGTGTTCACAGCATCCGTCGCACTTGGCAGAAAGGTAGTGCATGTTTATGCAGCAGGTGTGGTGCCGTTTCTGCACGAACGTAGTGCAAAAATGACCGAAGTGACTGGTATTTTGTTCTGGAGATATAAACTAACTTCTGCTGTCCCATAAATCTTGCTGGTCATTAATTTTAAGTGTTAGTGCAGTCACATGTCTAGTAGATAACTGTGGTATTTTGCATAAACATTTCAAATCCAACTGTGATCAAAGGTAACTCTGGTAAATTGATTATGATCGAGTAGCATAGACTACTGAAGCCATCTCAGCAATCTGTGGAAGGCTAGCGAAGTAATTTTCTTATTACCATCCCTTAAACAGCATTCGAGCATATGACACAGGCACCTCAGATATGTAGATCAGATTTCCCTGACTCAGCAAGAAGCGATGCTTCATGTGCCACGAGGATTCAAAGTAGTATTGGCGCTCTCTAAAAACAGTGCCAATGCAGGTGATCCAAATGTGACAGTTATGCCTGAAATTATGTTAGATTAAAGTTTTTTCAAACACATAATCAGACCGTGTTATAAGTGTTTCCTAAAATCCTCCTATTCGTTACACTATCATTCTTTTTAAAACAGCGCCAAAAAACACGGACAAGGGAGGACACAGGACGAGCGCTGACTGCCAACAACACCTTTATTGGAGCCTGCACAATTATATACAATTTGCAACAGGCATAAAGAGAGTGAAAGAAGGGGAGGGGAAGGCGAGTCATCGTCGGTCAACTACTGCTTCGCATGCGTCAATGACATTAAACAAATAAAAGAAACCATAACATGGTGGACACAGGCCAAACTGCTTAACTTCTAAGGAACTTAAGTTCTTCATCACAAAGTGCAATAGAAGGGGAACTACACAGGTGGCTCCTAACTCACACATTGAAAATGCCTCAAAGATTTCTCTGGCCATCTGATTGCGGTACCTTTTCAACACACGTGTGTGGTTGAGGAGTGGAGTACAGCCACACTTGGCACAATGGACAGCCAGATTACTGCCAGTGTTACTGCCTTATCCGCGTTTTTTCGCGCTGTTTTAAATATGAATGATCCGTACCAACTAGCTCGCACCCAAACCCTTCTGAGTCGTTACACTAGTCATATCTATGTACACAAAGGCTATTAATTAGGTCCCATGCTATATCATTTTAACAAGACGTTCGCTTAGTAATACACGTGCTGCGATTAAACTTCCTTGAGAGAACACATCAAGATCCTGTCCAAGGCGAATTATTTATGTTTAAAATGAATCTCCTGTTCTTCCAAACGAGAAGTGAATAGAGGGTCCTGAATTTTCTGAATAACAGCTGGCAGAAGCCATTGAAGGCACATGGAAACTTATTTGTAATTTTCTATTGAAATGTAGAAATGATAAAGGGAAATGAAAATGATAAAAAAACCAACCATAGGTGCTGAACGAACCTACAACCTTTGCATAACGCATGCGATGCACTAACCACTGTGCTACCAAGGCAGCATTCAACCATCCACAATGGTACCTCAGATTGTCGACGCTGCAACGCGGCCGTATTACCACAGTGGTTAGTATATCACATGCGTAATGTGAACGTAATGTGAACCCACAGCTGGATGTCTTTTCATCCACCGTCATTTCGCTTGAATTTATCATTTATATATTTCATAAAAAGAAACTTAAAACATTTTCCTGTATGCTTCCCTTGGCCTCATTATCTGCTGGCTTCTTCCAGTTCTATTACTTCCAACACATATACATATTCTCATCTGTTAGGTAAACAGCTTTTGCATGATGCTGGAATGCAATATAAAACATTATTGTAGGGCCGTTTCACGCAGAAAGCCTTACATTGCCCAAGCAAGGTGCATTATTGTCAATCTGAAAAAAAATTCCCACTCTAGACAGCACTGCTGTGTGCAACAGGGTTTAAAGAAAATAACTTGTTCAGAAATAAAGCGATCAAACAACCAGCAAATATGAAAACCAGATGAAAATTTGTGCAGTTGCAAGTCGAAAATTTAGCACAGCAACAGATAAAGGCATAAACAAGGAAGTGCGAGGATGATTTATTTTGGAAACACGAGGCAATATACTTGAAAGATGCACATGAGCTTACACGTGCAGAAAAATTGTTTATGCAGCAGCTAATCTATGAACAGGACTAGAACACTGATACAAAGTGTCGAGCATGTAAATCTCATCGTGCCCCTAAGTCAAAGAAGCATGGCTCTTCCTTTGAATCACTACACATGGCTAGCTCACACAACTTGCCATGTTTGCCATCGTTTGGAGCAAGTCTAACAAACTTTTGCATTTCGCCTAATCAGGTAATTAGTATTTAACGATTATTTAACTGCTCAGATATTATATTCAGAAACAAACATGTCAGTGAGAAAATTGCAGAGCATTAGGAAAACTTCCCAATCCACCTTTCTACTACTCAATAGGTGCAATAAAAATGTTGTTTTTTTCAAGCTTGAAAGAAGCGCGTGAATACATGCAAGAAGTACGGCGCAACTAACCACTTGTGCACATGAACACCATTTCGCTCCTTCAGGCTTGAAAAAGCACTTTTTGAGAAGAATGTTTTACAAATTGATGAATTATTATTGATGATTTCGGCAAAATGCATGAAATAGTGTGATTGCCACCTCCATTTTCGGCGACATTGCCTGACGCCATTTTTCATGTCCGAAGCCTGCTATACATGGTGCGTGTTTTGAACTGGTTGTGTAGTTTAGGGTGCTTTTAACTAATTGAAACTTCGCACCCTAATAATGGAGCCAACAGCCTAAAAAGTAATTGGCACATAAACGGTCACTCTCAGTATTCCATACTCCTCTAACCTAGTACAAAATGCTTATGAGCCAAGACGTTGGTAGTTCTAAGCAGTATTTCTCAGCCTGACCTGTTGTTATAACCTGGGTCAGGCTGGGTGCCATGCTGCTCAGTCATGCTGCTCACAGCTTCAATCTAGGCCATGTCAGCTGCCCTCAAATGGCGGTAAAATGCGATAACGCTTATGCACTTAGATTCAGGTGCTTGATAAAGAAGGCCAACTGGCTAAAACTTCAGGTTGTGACATGGGCAAGTAAAATCCTAGAATTTAATTGCGAAACCTAAACGTGCTTTATTGGGAGAAGAGCATCATCTTGAACTTCTACTGCACTGCTAAGGCACCAAGAAGTTCCGAGTAAATAAAAACAATTTATTAGACAATGTCCATATGTTGCAAACATTTACAAACACTTCTCTCATTGCACATCTGTTGCTCTTATATTTAGTTCCGTATGCCAAGGCGGGCTAGGACACTACAACATCTTTCAAACCTGCTTTTCTTTGTTTCTTTTAGTGCTCTAAAGTTTTTGGTTATTTTGCACCTTTGTGTGTGCCGAATGCACATTTATTTGCACCAATTTCTTCAGAAATTGTACTCCTCTATTTATTTGTGCATCCAAAAGGGTTCAGGACTGCTTTCTGCAGATCCGTATAAAAAGCAAAAAGAATTCTACGTAGGCTGCACGAAAAGAAGGGATTGTTTTCCTAATATGTCATATAGATCTTCAACAAAAAAAGGCAGCTGTCATTATCCTGTTCCAAAGTGAAAATTCTCCCGGCCTTCTCTGCTTCATTTTCTGATGTTGATGGTCCATTCGGGGGTACTAAACTGACAGGCTGCACTTGGCCAAGTCGGGTGTGCGGTCACCAGGCCCAAGGCCAATCCACATCCTCACAAAAAGTCGAGTCCAAACTCTCAAAAAAACATCTCATCATTTTGCTATCAGTTTTGTCATCTTGTGTGTTTCACACACGGCCGTCAGTGAAATCTTCCGTCACTTGGATACTGAAAAAAATTCTAGCATTTTCTGGCAGCCAAGCTGAATACACAATAAAGGGAGAACATTAAAGAGCGAATACAGTTGTCACATGAGATTGATCAAGTACAGTAGAAATGGAAATAAATCAGTGATACTGTGTGCGTTTGCTTTCAATGCAAGAAACGTAAAAAGTGGAACTTGCAGCCACGCCATCGTGAATTTCCCGCGTTTGCTACACCTCTCAAGTTAGGCAACGTCCGGTGCTCGGGGCTAGGAATCGCTTAAAAATAAGATGAACCAGTGTTGGTATAAACTAACAGGATACTCAACCGGGAAATATTTGCGCATTATGCTATGTTCAGACTACGTGCGCTACGTACGGATCGTTCGCATGGAACGTAAGCGTAAACGCAAAAAGCGCAACTACTTTGTTCACTCTACTGCTGCATTGAGCGGAAAGCACTCAACAATCGCAACCAGCCTGGGCGTAAATGTTGGAGTACCCGCTACTTTTACGACAGGCACAGATACGACTGTTACGACGCCGCCAATGCACAAAGCAGTTTTGGTTTGCATCTTCGGTCACGGAGCTTCCGGCCTCCCCATATTCCGCGTTTTCATCCGGTGACCGCTATCCCAGTCATCCGGCGTTGCAACGCTGTTCCTTGCTGCCGCTGCCGACGCCATCCGTGTTTTCCCGGGTTCGCGCCGAACGCGCGCGTTGTCCCTGAGTGCAGTGCGGTTTTACGGTCTCATTGTGTTGCGTACACGGCCCGTACCTAGTGATGATGCTAAGTGCGGAAGCTTCTTCGTTGTGCAGCGATGAATAACTAATTGAAGTGCGACAGAGGCCGATACTCTATGACCAGCGCCTGAAAACTTTGGGGTTGAAGAGCCTCGATCTGCGCTAACAGCCGCTTGCTCATCGGCGCCATGATAAAAAATGCGAAACGCGGCTGTCCCAGAACGGTGATTGGCCAGTCGTAAAAAACGTATCTTATCGAAAGGCTCAATGTGAACGTAGGCGGTTGCTAGCTACGTAAACAGTCGTTCCAGCAGTACGCCACTTATAGCGGATGCGACTGTAGTCTCAACGCGGCATAATATGACTCACGTAGCGAAGCTAATGTCAAATACCCTATGACGCATCTGCCAAGAGCGGTGCGGTTTGGGCGAACAATTCAAAAAGAAATGCGAGTTTCACTTGTCTCATGGCTACTAATCTAATATAGAATATGAGTTTCCTACTAAACTATATTGCACATTTACGCTCCGAATCAAAATCTTGAAATTTTGTTACGTCACACTGCATAAGTATTAAAACAAGGAAATAGCTTTCTTGCATTCTGCCCAGGCAGCCTGTAGCAGCTACTACTTTCATGCAACAAAAGCATGAAAGTGGTACTCGTGGCAATGAAAACAAACACATACACAAGTGTCGTCAAAGTATGCCGTCTTGTAGATTATTGTTTGGTCTTTGTAGATTGCGAGAGCCCTGCTTTCCCAGCCCAAATCAGACGAAATCATGCAAACTTTTAATAGTTGCCTTCATACGCTTGTGTTCACCCATGAGATGCCCAATCACAACATCTTACGATTTTTAAACCTCAATTTACTTCTTTCACGTGACCATGTATGCTGCATGTACGAGCCAAAGAAGCAGGAAATCTCTTATCATTTGACTAAGCCCATTCTAAACTGGTTCAGAGAAGCATCACTAATCTTTGCCTTACTAATGCCCTCGGGAAATCCTGTCATAATTCCATGCAGCGCAGTTTTCCAGGTCAAGTTGATCGACTCTTGTGTGCCGGGTACCCGGCCACAATACTGTCGGCCATTGCTGAAAAACTAACGCAGCTAAAGAACAGTGACACGCAAGCCCAACAAAGAAATAACGATCTAAAGAGGCCGGAAGTCATAACATATTTGCATAACGTCTCTCAGAGATTAAAAACGATTAGCCGCAAGGGTAACGTGGAAGTAGCGTTTTCTGCGCGTGTTACGCTACGCAGGCTCTGTACTGTCGTAAATGCGTTCCATCCGCACACTACTGTCTGTTCGACCATGCACAAGAAGCGTTTCCGGTCTTGCGTTGTTGGAGTTGTTTATTCAATTCCACTATCATGCGGGAAGAGATATACTGGCCAAACTGGTCGCTGCCTTAATGAAAGGCTAAAAGAACATGATTACAATGTGCACCGGGCTACAGAGGAACACAGGAATTCACTGGCACGACTGTTTATGTAAGCCGAACTTTTATCGATGCGAAGTGCTAAAAAAGCACCGATCACAACTTACGCGGGAGATCATTGAAGCTAATCTCATAGCAAGGGCTGGCAGCACCTGCGTTAGCGCACCATCTTTGTGCCTATCTCCACAGGAAGTAAGAGTTCTTGATAAGTTTAACCTTGCATGACAGAATTGCGCGTTCTGTGACTCATGATGGTGTAGCCTTCTATCAATGTAACGTTTTGCGAAGTGTTGTGACGACATGAACTGATGCTTTATTGTAGCTATATATTTCATCCAACTTGTCAATAGAGTAGTTGGAAGCAGCGCTCTGTTCCTTTATCTGGCTGGCTCGGCTTGTTTCTTCCTTTCTATGTTGCGCTGTACCAGTTTTAGAACCCAACGTTACGCCCCTTGAAGTTAGAACTAAGCACAATCAAGCCACTTAGTTTTCTAGCCTTCATAACGCCATGAAGACGACCAAACATCGAACGAAAACTGCCTGCTCTAGAAAATTATTACCGCTTCCATTTACATACGTGTCACTACCACAAGTAAAATTCAATGGGCTAACTGTCCACAAGCCGCAGGTTAGGCTGACAGCACTATACTCATCATCACCATCATCACCACCACCACCATCATCATCATCAGCAGCAGCAGCCTGGTTACGCCCACTGCAAGGCAAAGGCCTCTCCCGTACTTCTCCAACAACCCCGTCATATACTGATTCTGGCCATGTTGTCTCTGTAAACTTCTTAATCGCATCCGCCCACCTAACTTTCTGCCGCCCCCTGCTACGCTCCCCTTCCCTTGGAATCCAGTCCGTAACCCTTAGGGCTCATTCACACCGGCGACTTGAGGAGGTCGCGCGACCATTTGCGACTCGCAATCAAAAAGCGACCGAAGGCGACTGATGTTCACACCGGCAAGCCCGGCTGAGCGCGACCCGCAAGTCGCACTCCCGGAGATTATCGTTCTCAGCGAGAACTCTCGGAATCTTCGCGGAATTTGAACGCGACGCCGGAG
Organism: Dermacentor albipictus; assembly: GCF_038994185.2. Classification (NCBI taxonomy): domain Eukaryota; kingdom Metazoa; phylum Arthropoda; class Arachnida; order Ixodida; family Ixodidae; genus Dermacentor; species Dermacentor albipictus. The sequence continues at coordinate 8,238,113 of NW_027225570.1, read as the reverse complement.
GAGGCCGGATGTAGACACACGAAAGATCACTTCCGGTGCGCCGCTGATTGGTTTATCAGTTTTGCGACCACGGTCGCGTGACTGAAAAATCGCGCAGAGAGCGACTGGCCCAAAATGGTCGCTTTTCAAGAAAGGCGACCGTTTGCGACCATTTGCGACTGATCGCTTTGCGAGCAACTTGGTCGCGCGACCATTGTCATTCGCCGGTGTGAATGTGCCCTTAATGACCATCGGTTATCTTCCCTGCTCATTACATTCCTGCCCATGCCCATTTATTTTTCTTGGTTTCAACTAAGATGTCTGCTCTTTCTGCTCTTTTCTTATCCCCCTTAACGTTACACCCGTCATTCTTCTTTCCATAGCTCGTTGCGTCGTCCTCAATTTGAGTAAAGCCCTTTTCGCAAGCCTCCATGTTTCTGCCCCGTACGTGAGTACTGGTAAAACACAGCTGTTATGCACTTTTCTCTTGAGAGATAATGGCAACCTGCTGTTCATGATCTGAGAATGCCTGCCAAACGCACCCCAGCCCATCCTTATTCTTCTGATTATTTCAGTCTCATGCTCCGGATAAGCGGTCACTACCTGTTCTAAGTAGATGTATTCCCTTACCACTTCCAGTGCCTCGCTACCTATCGTAAACTGCTGTTCTCTTCCGAGACTGTTAAACATTTTTTTTGTTTTCTGCAGATTAATTTTTGACCCTTTTGCTTTGGCTCTCCAGGTCTGTGAGCATGCATTCCAATTGGTCCCCTGAGTTACTGAGCAAGGCAATATCATCAGCGAATAGCAAGTTACTGAGGTATTCTCAATTAACTCATTTCCCCAATTCTTCCCAATCCAGGTCTCTAAACACCTCCTGTAAACACGCTGTGAATAGCATTGGAGAGATTGCATCTCCCTGTCTCACGCCTTTCTTTATTCGGATTTTGTTGCTTTCTTTATGGAGGACTACGGTGACTGTGGAGGCGCTATAGACATCTTTCAATATTTTAACATACCGCTCGTCTACACCCTGATTCCGTAATGCCTCCATTAGTGCTGAGGTTTGAATGAATCGAACGCTTTCTCGTAATCAATGAAAGCTATATATAGCGATCGGTTATATTCCGCACATTTCTCTATCACCTGATTGATAGTGTGAATATGGTCTATTGTTGAGTAGCCTTTACGGAATCCTGCCTGGTCCTTTAGTTGACACAAGTCTGAGGTGTTCCTGATTCTTTTTGCGATTACGTTTGTAAACACTTTGTAGGCAACGGACACTAAGCTGATCGGTCTATAATTTTTCAAGTCTTTGTCGTCCCCTTTCTTATGGATTAGCATTATGTTAGCGTTCTTCAAAAATTCCGGTGCGCTCAAAGTCATGAGGCATTGCATATAGAGGGTGGCCAGTTTTTCTAGAACAATCCGCCCACCATCCTTCAACAAATCTGCTGTTACCTGATCCTCCCCAGCTGCCTTCCCCCTTTGCATAGCTACTAAGGGTCTCTTTACTTCTTCCGGCGTTACTTGTGGGATTTCAAATTCCTCTAGACTATTCTCTCTTCCATTATCATCGTGGGTGCCACTGGTACTGTATAAATCTCTATAGAACTCCTCAGCCACTTCAACTATCTCATCCATATTAGTAATGATACTGCCGGCTTTGTCTCTTAACGCATACATCTGATTCTTGCTCATTCCTAGTTTCTTCTTCATCTTTTTAGGCTTCCTCCGTTTCTTAGAGCATGGTCAATTTTATCCATACTATACTTTCTTATGTCAGCAGACTTACGCTTGTTGATTAACTTGGAAAGTTCTGCCAGTTCTATTCTAGCTGTAGGGTTAGAGGCTTTCATACATTGCCGTTTTTTGATTAGATCTTTCGTCTCCTTCGATAGCTTACTGGCATCCTGTCTAACGGAGTTACCGCCGCCTTCTATTGCACACTCCTTGATGAAGCCCACCAGATTATCGTTCATATCTTCAACACTAAGGTCATCTTCCTGAGTTAACGCCTAACGTAACCGTACGTCTTTTTGCAGATGATTGTGTTGTCTACACAACTGTTCGGTCTGTGGATGATCAAACTGAACTAAGCACCTCACTAAACAGCATTACGAATTGGTGTGAAAGGTGGAGAATAAAGTTCAACATCAGTAAAACAGCATGCATCACTTTTACACATAAAAAGGTACCTGACACGTTCACTTACAACATAAGAGGCACAGCTATAATAGGATCAGATACTGTAAAATATTTGGGTGTGAAATTCTCGAGCTCGCTCAAATGAAACAATCAGATTGATATCAGATGTGCAAAGGCATTTAGCCAGCTCAATTTCTTACGTCAGAGATAGGCAACAGCACCATCCCATGTCAAATTGACTGCGTACATAACCCTCGTCCAGCCAATACTTGAGTATGCCAGTATTGTATGGTCCCCGCAGCAGTATTACCTAATTGATAAACTTGATAGAATACAGCGCATGGCACTCCGTTTCTTTTATTCCAGATACTCACCGTACGACAGCGTCACTACTTTACGTGAACAAGCAAATATCCCGAATCTAATATCAGGAAGGCGTATCGCCGCCATGAAGTTCATTTTCCTTCTTTATCATGGGCACACAAATATAGATATAACAAAGTACATTAGGCCACCCTTCCAACATTCGGAAAGAACAAATCACCGTAAGTGCATCAGACAGTTTTCTATGCTATGTAACACATTTAAATATTCATTTTTTTCCATCTGCAATTGAAGCCTGGAGCCGTCTGCCGGAACCAATTGCACATGTTAACTCCATCAAAGAATTTGCAACGAGAATACGTGCACTTTTTATGATTAGGTCTGTTTCCGATTATTTACTGCTTCGCTACAACGTTGCGTCGGGCAATCGTTTTGGCCGTTTCCCACCGCATCTGAACTTTTTGTAGCTCTTACCCCTTCCCTGTATTATCTGCCTTGCATTGTTTGCTTTGGTCTGTCGTTTTGTTTGCATGTTATATATTTGCATTGTAATAATTAGCGTATTTCTATGCTTATAGCACTATTAAGGGGGAGAGACTATGGCAGCAAGCACTAGACTTGAATTTAACTCTGATTACAGACCCCTCGTATCCCACCAGATGTGACACGTCGACATGTAGAGATTCGACACCTGATCTCACTTTTGTTCGGGGGGTGGTGGATTCGTCCTGGTCCAATTCTAATATAGATTTTGGTAGCGATCATTACATACTTATGATTACTTTGGTAGTGGCTAATAAAAAGGAGCGCACATTCAGGATGGTTGACTGGGATGCATTTAGGAAAAGAAGAGCGCAGAGAATCGATGATGAGGGAAATGAGTTGACCTTGGAACAGTGAACTAGTCAGCTTAAAAGTGACGTTGAGGCGTCCACTAAAGAGGTTCAGACCGATATTGACACGGAACACATGGATAGTCGCCTGGCACATTTGTTGGAAGCAAAGCAGTCGATGTTAGCGAGATGGAAGGGTCAGAGATTAAATAGAAGGCTTAGAAAGCGTATAGCAGTGGTTAATCAGGAAATTGAAGACCATTGTCGGGTACTGTGCAAGCAGCAATGGGATGAAGTGTGCAATTCTATTGATGGTCGCATTAAGAGGGGAGGCGCCTGGAGTTTGCTCAGACATTTACTAGATGAGACAAACACTAAGTCTAATCAGAGGACTGTGATAGGTAAGCTGGTCCATCAGGCGTGTCGGGACTGCACGGAGCAGGAGTTGCTAAAGGATTTGGCTCAGAGATACCTGCCGTTGGAGACCTGGCACGATACACCTGATCTGGTTTTGGAATATAGTGGAGACGAAAATGCAGCTATGGACGCGGAATTTACTGAAAGTGATATAAGGATGGCGCTGCAGAATCTTAATGGTCGATCGGCATCAGGGCCGGATGGCATTACGAATAAAATGCTACGGAATTTAGACGATGGGTCAATTGAGTTCCTTACGCGGCAGATCAATTGCCTATGGAAGGAAGGCTCTTTCCCGGAAGAGTGGAAACTGGCAACTACTGTTCTGATACCCAAACCGGGGAAGGCCATAGGGCTTGAAAATCTCAGACCCATTTCCCTGACGTCGTGTTTGGGAAAAGTCGCTGAGCATGCCATTTTAAATAGGCTAACGCGTTATGTTGAGGGCAATGGGGTCTTTCCGCACTCGATGATAGGATTTCGGCCCGGCCTCTCGACTCAGGATGCTATGATCAGGATTAAGCATCAGATCCTTGACCGGCGAACAAGGGATACTAAGGCACTAATTGGACTTGATGTGGAAAAAGCTTTCGATAAAATCCGACATTCTTTCATTCTACGGGTGCTATCGGACTTGAATTTGGGGCAGCGGGTTTTCAAATTTGTCAAGGCTTTCCTTACGGATAGAAAGACATGTCTCAGGTTTGGGGAGATAAAATCGGAAGTCGTTAAATTGGGTTGCTGTGGTACTCCGCAGGGATCCGTACTCTCGCCTATGTTATTCAATCTGGCGATGTCGAAGTTGGCTAATAGACTGGACACTGTCCAGGATATTGGCTATTCTATCTACGCGGATGACATTACTATATGGAGTGTCGGTGGTAGTGATGGAGAGCTTGAGGCTAGGCTGCAGCAGGTGGTAACACTTACGGAGGAGTATCTGGGTCTCATGGGGCTCAAGTGCTCCTCTAAAAAGTCGGAGTTGTTGATCTTCAAATCTAAGAAGCTAGGTCGTAGGCCGAGGGGTTGGGTACCGGACGTTGAGCCTTGCATTAGAATTCATACTAGGGAAGGGTCGGTGATACCCAAAGTTGAAGCAATCAGGGTCCTGGGTTTTGTACTTGAAGCGAACGGATCGAACATTAGAAGCATTCAGCGTATTACCAAGAAAACGGAGGAGGCCATAAGACTTATAAGAAGGATCTCTAATAGGAATAGGGGTTTAGGAGAAGAAGGTGCGATGCGCTTAGTTCACGCATTTATTATGTGTCATTTCTCGTATGTGGCAGCTATGCTAAATTGGAATAGGGGGGAGAAAAATAAATTGGAAGCATTAATCAGAAAAGCCATCAAGGCTGCGCTTGGTCTGCCTATGACTACGTCAAACGATATGTTGTTACGACTGGGTTTGCATAATACTTTAGATGAAATTGCTGAGGCTCAACGTTCCGCACAGAGGGAGCGGTTGCTAGGTACACCACCGGGTAGGTATATATTAGAGTCAATTGAAGAATCGGTGGCTGTGTCGCACGATAGCGCGCCCCTACACGAGTTGAACGTGAACCTTAGGGCAAATATCATGGTTCGTCCATTTCCGCGGAATGTGCACCCCGTGCACAATGTAGGGAGGCGGGTCGCGAGAGCTAGGGCTTTGTTGCGAGAGGCAAAAGATCAGGAGGAGGAGTCTGCGTTTGTTGACGCCGCATGGATTAATGGTAAAAATGCTTATTCGGTGGTGGTAGTAGATGGCAAAGGGAGCGTTAGAAATGCTGCTTCCATTTATACCAAAGATCCGGGGGTTGCTGAACAGGTGGCTATTGCTCTAGCACTAATTGATTCTAGAAGAGTTTTGGTGTTTAGCGACTCGCGATCTGCGATTACAGCCTTCTCGAGAGGACTTGTTGCGGAACCGGCTAACAGACTGTTGCAGGGTAGGGATATCACTTCGCATACCGTTACTTGGTTCCCGGCGCACATGGGGACAGTGGAGGGAGCCCCGCGTAACCTCAACGAGGTGGCGCACAGGGAGGCACGAGGATTAGTGTGCCGTGTACTCCCTGAAGGGGCTAGATCTCCCGCTCCTGAGTACAGGGACCAACTGTTAACCTACAACGAAATCAACAAGCACTATTACTTAGGGCGCAGGGCATTCCCGTTGCCATATCCTAAATTAAATAGGCCGCAGGCGGTTACATTAAGGCTTCTGCAGACACGGACGTACCCTAACCCTGTCATCATGAATAAAATTAATCCGGACTGCGGGGTTTCAGTCTATTGTAGTAAGTGTGGGGGTTTGCTCGATTTACAACACATGCTGTGGCGCTGCTTGGCGTTGGCCGGTGATGGTTCTCGAGGTGAACAGTGGTGGCAGCGAATGCTGCACAGTGAAGTGCTGGCGGACCAACTCAGGGCTGTCCAGAGGGCCCGTGTGATAGCAGAGGGGCTCGGCCTCTCTGTACCGACGTGGTAGTGGCCCACATCAGTCCCAGACTGATCCCTCAGGACCTAAATAAAGTTCTGCATACCATACCATACCATTGCATTCTTCTGTTTTGACCAACAATGTTTTGTTGTTTTGATTGTGACCCAATCCTGTATGAGCCTGTAAAAAAGGCTGACAGTATTGCTAAATAAATAAATAAATAAAAAAATACCTGTTCTGTAGCATGATCCGGAATTCCTCTATGTTCCCTCTGACCGCTAACTAATTGATCGGATTTTTATGTACCAGTTTCTGCCGTTCCCTCCTCAAGTCTAGTCTAATTCGAGTTCTTACCATCCTATGGTCACTGCAGCGCACCTTCCCGAGCACGTCCACATCTTGTATGGTGCCAGGGTTAGCGCAGAGTATAAAGCCTATTTCAAATCTAGTCTCGCCATTCCGGCTCCTCCACGTCCACTTTCGGCTATACTGCTTTCGGAAGAAGGTATTCATTATCCGCATATTATTCTGTTCTGCAAACTCTACTAATAACTCTTCCCTGCTATTCCTATAGACTATGCCATATTCCCCCACTGACTTGTCTCCAGCCTGCTTCTTGCCTACCCTGGCATTGATGTCACCCATCAAAATAGTGTATTTTGTTTTGACTTTACCCATCGCTGATTCCGCGTCTTCATAGAAGCTTTCGACTTCCTTGTCATCATGACTGTATGTAGGGCCATAGGCCTGTACGATCTTCAATTTGTACCCCTTATTAAGCTTCACAACAAGACCTGCCACCCTCTCATTAATGCCATAGAATTTCTGTATGTTATCAGCTATATCCTTGTTAATCAAGAATCCAACTCCTAGTTCTTGTCTCTCCAATAAACCCCGGTAGCACATGACGTGCCCGCTTTTTAGCACTGTATATGCTTATTTTCTCCTCCTAACCTCACTGAGCTCTATTGTATACCATTTACTGCCTGCTAATTCCTCCAATAGCACTTCTAGACTCGCCTCACTAGATAACGTTCTGGCGTTAAACATTGCCAGGTTTAGATTCCCATGGGGGCCTGTCCGGATCCAGGCATTCTTTGCACCCTCTGCTGCGTCGCAGGTCTGACCACCACCATGGCCAGTTCCTTCGCAGCTGCTGGGGACTGAGGGCCGTGGTTTGAGTGTTATGATCATATAGGAGGTATAGGAGGTTGTGGCCACCCTGGTGCAAGTACTGCACCAGGGTGGCCAATCCTGCTCTGGTGAGGGAGTGCGTTACCGGTTCTGGTCACCGGGATCAAGCCGCAGTCCAGGCCTTTTTTTCTGCAATTTTATCAACACGCGGATTTTTTTATCGGGTGGGAAATTGCGCGACACCGGGATTCCAACCACGGTACTCTTGCACGTGAGGCGGATGCTGTACCTTTACGCCACCGCTGCAGCAATACAATACGGCAACCTAAAACAATTTGCACGCTTACTTAGCAGCTGCAGTGTGCGCGAAGTGTGGCAGTTGTCGTTTGCCACTGGAAAATCCCACCATTCTCGCGAAGAGAGTTCACCGCGCGCCCCTTTTACTTCTTTCCGGGGATGTTGTGGGCTTCCCGACGCAAGGGAAGCCTTTGTGCAGAAATAACAGCGACGGCGCCACGGGCATCTGCTCTCTGCCAGCCGACGCCGCCGCACCTGCCGTCACTACGTGCACATGTCGCGCCCTCTTCCCACGCTCGGCTGTATCGGGCGTCAAATCTGATTAGTGCTTTTGTATGGGGTGTGTTTGCACGACCATTCTTGACGCCTTAAACTCTGGCTCCCATTGGATGCTGTCGGCCTGTCTGATGGGTCGAAATAACCCATTGGTGGAGAAGCCTGCGCCTCCACCAATGGGTTGTGGAGGCGCAGGTTTGTGTTATTACTATTTGTGTTTGTGTATTATCTCAGTAATCGCCGATGGGAAAACCGCGCGAACAACCTTCACGTGTAGGCGTGATACGCTTTCTTTTCTCCCGGAAAGCATCAGCATTGCAAGTGTCCTAAATGCACATCTTTGCAGTCCGTGCTTATTATACAAAGGCGTGCCCAGTACGTACGACTTAGTGTCTTAAGTGATGTGATTTCACTGCTAAGCATTGCATTCGGGGTGAAAGAAAAGTCGTGTTGTTGGTTTATATTACCTGATCTTTGATTCAGGAATAGGCTTTTTCTGCGAATGTTTTCTATGTGCTGCTGCAAAAGCCGACTACCTTCTGTTCCCCCCTTGCCACCGTTCAAAAATAACGTACAGCGCGTAGGACAAGGACAGCGACAGACGACATACACAGCGCTGACTTCCAACAATATTTTATTGCGTTGCCACATCGTGTGTATATATACAAGAGAGGACATGCGCATAAAATGTAAGACAGTCACATGGGGTGTTCAAACAACAAGTCACTGAACTAAGCGCATGGAACTAAGCGCATAATCCGGTCTACCCTTGTCACGTTTAAGAGATACCGTAATAAGCTTAATGAGCAGCTGCGGCTTGCTAGGATTCGCTATAATAACAAATATTTCGAATCTTGCTCGAGCGATAGTACGAAAATATGGAAGAAGGTCAATTCGCTACTCGGTCGTTCACCTGAAGCCCTACTCCCTGTTATTATTAAGAAAGACGGGGTTGATATTAGCCCTGAAATGTTACCTGATGTTTTTGATGATTATTTCACCAACGTTAGGACGTTGCCCACAAATAGCAGTGCCTGCCGTTAAATTGAAGCCGCGCCTCATGACGCCGTTTTTCTCCGGCCAACTGATGAAGGTGAAGTTATCTGCATTTTTTCCAATTTAGGAGGCAGTAGCACGTGTGATATAGATAACTTGCAGATGAAACCTGTTAAATATGTTATCGATTTAATTGCCCCAGTGCTAACGCATATTTATAACCTTTCACTCGCTAGTGGGTCTTCCCACGTAAAATGCAAGCTGCAAAAGTGTTAGGTTTATTCAAGAAAGGTGATAAATCATCTATGTCCAACTACAGACCAATCTCTATACTCCCGATCTTTTCGAATGCTATGGAAAAATTAATTTTCATCCGTGTATCTAACTTTGTTGAAACTAAAAACCTCCTCACTGACTCGCAATATGCCTTTCGCAAACACAGATCGACTCAGCTTGCACTTCTTCAGCAGAAAGAATACGTCTTACAAAAATTTTGAGGACCGCCAGATTACTTTAGGGGTATTTATTGACTTTATTAAGGCATTCGACTCCATGAGTCATGAACTATTATTAAATAAGCTTACCTACTATGGTATCCACGGTGTCGCCTTAAAATTATTTCGGTCATACTTGCAGCATAGATGCCAATATGTGTTCATTAACAACAAATCGTCCAACATTTCTTCTGTAACGGCAGGTGTTGCCCAGGGAGGGCCTCTTCTGTTTAATATTTGCGTCAATGATCTCGTTAATATTGATCCCGATGCCAAATTCATAATCTATGCCGACGACACTACTGTCCTGTTTTCGTCCAATGATGCTTCGGAGCTAGTGTCAGTGGCTAACTCTTGTTTGGAAAAAAAATATATTTATGGTCTCTAGAAAAAGGTCTCAAGATCAATTCTGAAAAAACAAAGGCAGTTTCATTTCAACCGAAGAATAAGAATACCTGTCTTTGTAGGAACGTGTTGTTAGGGTCTTCTAAAATTGAACTCGTCTCTTCTGTGAAAACACTCGGGGTCTTTTTTGATGAAAATATGAGCTGGAGCGATCATATTGATCTTCTTGCAGTCAAGCTCTCCCATATTACTGGACGCGTTTTCTCTATTAGCTGCATGCCTCGGAATATTAAAATGTTAATTTTTAATGCTTTGTTTGCGAGCCACCTTCATTATTGCTGCCTCTTTTGGAGCACCACGTGTTACAAATATTAACCGTTTGCTTGTAATACAAAAGAAAATTGTTCGCGTGATTAGTGATATGCCCTTTGACTCCCTATCTGAGCCCCTATTTAAAAAACTTCGGGTACTTAAAGCCAGTGATATGTCTAACTACCGCCTTGCTCTTGGATACCTAAAGAAAACCAAACAGAACTTAAGCCTTGTTTCATCTCTGGCTAGATTAAAACACAACATCCCATGTTATAACACAAGTTCCCTGGAATACTGGCATGTGCCGCATGTGCGTTCAACCTATGGTAAACAAATGACTTGTTACACTCTCCCCACTCTGCTGAATAGTCTCAGATTTGCGTCCATCGATGTACCTAATTGTTCTGGCAGAGACCTGTATAATTTATATTGCCCCAAGGATTGGGTTTAACCATGTACCTAATGTTTTTCTTTTTAAGAGTTTTGTGTATCTATATATCTATATTGTTTGTTTTTCCCGAGCTGTTTCATGTGTGAAGCAAATTGCTTAAGTGAGATCTATGTACTACATGCCATTACTCTTTCCTTTCTCCATTTTCGTTGTTCCTGTTTGCTTTCATTTTCTTCTTTTTTTTCTCGCTCTTTGCTGTCTGCTGCCTTTTGGACCTTCTGGTTATTAGAACCAGTCAAGTTGCTTATGCAGCAACTTTTTTCCTAATGCCTTGGCACTTTGTACCACTTGTTTTTATGAATAAAGGTTATATTATTATTGTTATTATAATTGAGAGCGTATCTTAATACAAGTTCATGAGTTCCTGAGCTGTGTGGCGGGAAAACGAGTAGTGAATTTACCATGATTAGTTCCAAGTTGTGGTAATGAATAGCTGTTGGTAGAAATGAACCGGGTGGATGTGAAGTGAGGAAACTGGTCGTGAGTAAATAATTATAGAGAACAGGAGCTTACCGTTAACATATTTATTGACAAGTATTCCAAGTGAGTATTTATTTATTTATTTATTTACATATACTGCCATCTTGCATAGCAAGATATTGCACGAGTGAGTGCATACATATGTCAATCAATTGAAGAATACATTACAGTGGCAAAAAGAAAACAAACAATAAAAAAAAATTACCGACGATTACGTTACTTCCTAATGCGAAATTTGAGCGCAGCAAATAAGCTGTTTCACCTTTTTGATAGATTGAGGCAAAGAAATCGAGCAACACATGTATGCGCTATCACAGAATTTTTTTTTTATTTTTCACACGTATTCCTTTAACAAAGACTCCACTAACAGTTCTTGACAGTCATGAAGGAAGCTTTGTGGTCGGAGAAATAGACTGATATATGTTCGACTTGGTACACCAATGCTTGATTCTCAAAGACGAGATCTATACAAGTGCCTCGCGAGGTTGTCACAGCCGTGGGACGCGTTACGAGCGAGAGGAACGGGATGTTCTCCCGCATAAGTGTTAGGAAATTGCTGTTTGTCTTTATGTCAACGTTAAAGTCCCCCACTACTAACATCGGTGTGGATCGATGGACGGTTAATGCGAGTTGCAGGAAGTGCACGACGTCTTTCGTGAGTGCGGTAGCGGACTCACGAAAGCGGTATCAGTCGGTCGCTGCTAGCGCTGGGGGGATGAAAGGGGGGCGGAGCTGGTTACGAGGCCGACGATAACGCCGACGACGACGCGAAACCCAGGAACGGACGCCAAAGAGCCATTTGTGTAGCCAGCCCTCCTCCACAATCTCTCCTCCTCCCTTCCATCATCGTCCCTCGCCCGGAGAGCCGACAGCGCGCATGCGCGGCGGCGGAGCAGATTCGTCGGCGAGCTGGTTACGAGGCAGACGACGACGCGAAACCCAGGAACGGACGCCAAAGAGCCATTTGTGTAGCCAGCCCTCCTCCACAATCTCTCCTCCTCCCTTCCATCATCCTCCCTCGCCCGGAGAGCCGACAGCGCGCATGCGCGGCGGCGGAGCAGCAGATTCGTCGGCGAGCTGGTTACGAGGCCGACGCCGACGACGACAACGCCGACGACGACGCGAAACCCAGGAACGGACGCCAAAGAGCTGCGCTCTAAAAAGCAATAACAGGAAGAGCTAGTTGATTATTGAACATGATTATGTAATAGGTTGGCAAATACATCACTTGATCGCGCAAGGACCACGCAAGGCCATTCCAAATCGCAATTGCTTGCGGAAACCTAAAACAATCAATCGTTGCATTCAAAGGAACAAGGTTAAGACGATGACTTCTTTTGGTGCGCCGAGAAGTAATGATAGGAATGATGATAAGAAGAATGATTTCTGTAACGATAAAATACCGTTAGAAATGAGCAATGGCAATGCTTCTAAAGAAACACAAGTGGACAGTGCATCCATTCGTCTAGGCTTGTCAACGTCGTTAACGTTTACTATTTATTCATAATGCTTTCATATTTCTTTAATTAGTTTATATTTATGGTGTGGAAATTTACCCATTCACCTGTTGATCAATTTAATATAGCCGTAATGACGATGGAGGTCTTAACTTTGATATTAGTCAAAAATACCATCTAAAAATGTGACACGCACATGTGGGAGGTCAGACTGAAGTTAACCGTACTCTAGTAGCAGGACTTCCAGTGCTGTGTGTCATGGCAGAATTCACGGAAAAATATCATAAGCGAAATTTGTAAACCTGCTATTAGTAGCACGGAAAAATATGAATGTGACTGCGTGTCACGTTCATACAGTCGACATTAACCTGAAGAAAATTAGTAAAGATATTGCAAAACAGATTCCACACGTCATTCTCTGAAATCGAATAATGCTGGTGTTCCACAAGGAAGCATCCTTAGACCTCTCTTATTTAATTTATATGTTAACGATGTCACTAACAGTAGCAAAACACCATCTTATATAATGTACGCGGATGACATGACTCTTTTATTTCGCGGGTCCAACATTAAAAAACTTCAATTAAACATCAATGATTTTCTCCATGGCCTGCTAACATGGAGTAATATAAATTCATTAAAAAATACAAACAAAGCGAAAGCAATCATTTTTACTCCTAAACAGTCGCCGGTAGTTCTCACAGAAAATGTTATGCTTGACGAAATGCCTTTAGAAGTTGTTGACTCTTTCGAAACACTTGGTGTACACTTCCACAAGCATATGTCCTGGGACACGCATATTAAACACATTATTACCAAACTTTTGAGGACTGTGGGCATTTTGACTAGATTACGTTTTTTTCTACCACCCAATATTAAATTACTGATTTACGACGCGTTACTTTTGCCCAGCTGAAACTACTGCTTTCTTGTATGGGGCAAAACTACGTCATCGAATTTACAACAATTGTGTGCACTTCAAAAAAAAGCCCTTAGACACATAGCTTGAGTGCCCTTCAATGCACATACAGAAAAGCTTTTCAGTCGGTTTAATGTAGTTCCTGTTCGTAATCTATATTCATATAATATGGCCATACGATGTAAACAGAGCATGAATACTAGGGAAGACATCATAACGACGTTATCGCACTTGAAGACTAGGAAACCTACATACAACACACACACTAAAGAGTATTGGAAAGTCCCGTTTTGTCGAACTAAATATGTAGAACAAATGCTCCAACACAGCATACCTGTACTTCTAAATTTTCTTCATGAACGAGAGATCGATGTCACAACTGTTAGCAAAAACACACTGCGCTTCATTTTTACGACGCATTCATGATATCATCTGTTCTGCGTGGATGTTTGTCTGAAAACTAATATGCATTTCATTATGGACATTTCATTTCATGCATACAACCCTGCAATTCTCTATATTTTCTGTATTTCTTTCTTTTTTTCCCACAGAGAATTGAAATAGTAGTCCGTACCTGAAATTTTGATATTGAAATGTATGCTGTTTTGTTTTTAACGCTTCTTGTGCTCATATTATGTTTGACATGTTAGTCACTGGTTTGTCCTACTGTATGCTTTATAAAGGGGGTCCGAACCTCTGTCAAGTGAATTCACTTTCAATTTTTAGTTCGGACTTTCCCCCATTCAATATGGAAATGAATTCAATTCAATTCAATTCTTTTGGTGCCTTATGAAGTGCTTAAAAAGCAGGAGTGAACATGAACTCCCCAGTGTTTTGTAAGACACATTGGAACAAACTTGTTGGTTGCAAGGTTTATTTGTTACCAATGGCATGCTCCAAAATTGACACAGCAGATGTCAGCACAGGGATCATCAAATAATGTGAAAGTGGACATCATTAAAAATGACCTGTCTCCTTCAAATGCAGTTTTCTTCCTTTTTAGGTACTATATGCTTGTAAATCAGCAAATCGTTAGTTAAAAGATTGTTAGTTATTCAAACGTTGGGTATTAACTAGAATAAAGTGTTTAAGCACCCAACCCTATTAGCATTTCTATCACTATACACCATAAAATTTGTAAAATCCACGGAATTCATTGGGGGCGAAGAGGGGAGGAGTTCGAGAGGGAGGGTTGATCTATACTGCTAAAGTAAATGTGAGCCAAATTCTTTGGTGCCTGTGCCCAAGGGAAGATGCGAAGTGCTGCTCCGAACCTAAATTATATTATTGACAACTGGCAGGAGTAAAGCGACCATGGAATTTATTGTTCCGAAAAGGGCGAGCATGAGCAAGGAACCAATACTGCACTCATAATGAATGCACTAACTGCATGCACTGATCCAAATGTAATTGTCATTATTTATAGCGTACTGATGTTCGACATGTCACTTCATTCAATAGGAGAACGACGCAGAGTGGTCAGCAGCTACCTTCCAACGAAAAAAGTGAAGTTACAAGGAACGAAGAAGAAGGGCTGCACTGCATTGATGCATGTAAAACAAGTGTAGTTGTTCCCGGAATTCAGGGTAAGCAAAAACACATAGCCTATACATACCTTTTTTGATTTTGGGATTGATTACATCGTTGGAAGCCCCGGAAGATCAACATTGATGATAATGTAAACAGCCTTTTTTCACTGCATGTTTATTTTTAAATTACGGGACTTGAAATTAGACCATTTCAGGTTAGACATTCACTTCATCAGCTCAGTGGTCATGAATAAAATGTTGATTTTCGCAGTCAAATAAGTAATGAACTGACATGCAGCGAATTTCAAATGATGCCTAAATTATCATTTTTCTTTTCCAATAAAAATCTCTCACTCACTCCATACACTGACTTTAATTAATTATTTTAGGACAATTTGGAGTGTTAAAATTGGCGGCACCTTCTAAGCACAACTAGTTGTCACTAATTTTGTGAAAGAAACTTGTGGCTTGAAATATGCGCTATGAAAGACATGTTTTTGTGAATGCATGTGGATTGTCCAATCAGTACTGAATGACATTCTTTGCTCCTTTTCGAGAGCAGAAATGTGTCTTTGATTGAAAGTGGCTGAACCGACGGGGTAATGTCTATCAGCATGGGCAATCTTAAATTTTAACTTCACGCCTCCGCCTCTGAACCCTTGCTTTAATTATCAATTTTTTAAACATGTATGGACAGTTATTCAACCTACAAATTTTACAGCTTTATTTATGACTGTTTTTGCAATCACTGAATGAAATGTTATTCATCTTCTGAACGTAACTACTTGTTTTATTAATTTATTTCTACGTCATGACAATAACCTCATAATCCAAGTATGCTTGGTGAGATGAGATATATCCCTCTCTACACTTCTTTTGGAACGCTGGGTCAGCGCATGAGTTTAATTTCACAGTACAATTGCTAGCGCATGTTACAAGGCCCAAGAAACCAAGAGTGTTGTACAGACATCTTGAAATGCTTCCTGACAAAAATGGACAGTCTCCAGTTTGTAATACATTAGACTGTTGCATTAATGTACAAGATTTTTCGTGTTTATTGTCATTATTATTTCTTGCCTTTTGTTTGGATCTTTTCACTTATTCATACTGCAATTCTTGATGCAAAATCTTAGCATTTGATACCACAGGGGAAACTTTCGGTTGAGAAGCATTAAAAAAAGTGCGCTTTGCAGCACTGAATGGTAGTATATGTGGATAAGCGATGCTTGGCCATGTATAGACCCCCTGGTAAATACTGATGAAGCTGTAAAACTTGTTTAGAATTATTGTAGTGTTATTGTATTGATATTATTGTTCTGTAATGTCACCAATATAATGACATGAGCTTCTAATTCCTATGCATTTAAGCTATCATGCCTTCGCTTTCGTATGTCAAATTTATCTCTATGCTCTATCACTGAAAGAGGTTATTATTTCCTTGAGACAAAATTCAGAACCACTTAATTTTGCTTACTCTGTTTACCATCTGCTTTTTTCTCTTCAGATTAGCATCTCAGAACAATGTACAAAATGGCAGCACGAGACAGCTTCGAAGGAAGTGATGTCCTAGCTGAGGTTGGCATTGCAAGAAGAAGATACTGGTAAACCTGCTCTGCGCCAGCATCGCTTCTATGTCTGCATGTCCGACAGGGAAAGTCACTGCAACCATGACATTGATGCCCGGTGTGCAAACAACGCGCAGCCAATAAATTCATAAGTGTCAAAAAAAATTGTGAGCTTGTACAACAAGGTGCGACATCTGTAAAAACAGTTGAGAGCTATCTGAGGTTTTTTGTCCGAGATGTACTGCTCTCTAACAAGCAGTGCCCCCCGACCAGATGCACAGATTTCTACCCTACAAAGACAGACATAAAAAATTATATCCAGAGCGAATTCCATAAGAATAGACTTAATTCAGTTGAACAAGAAAATGTAGCAATGTATGTTGAACAAATGATTGAGAAAGCACCTGGAACAAGATGTCTTTTTCGACCCTATCATGTGAAGTCAATGAAAAATCATTCAGAAGGGCAAGAGGAGCCACAGGATGAGTTAGCTTACTGTGACGCTTTGGAAACTTTTGCACAGGAATGCGATTAGACACTGCTGCTTTACATTCAGACTGAGTTCATGAGGCCACTGATGCTCAAGTATAGTGATGATGTGGTATGTCTTGACGCCACATATAAAACAACGGATTATGCCCTATCGCTATTCCTTATTGTAGTAAAGACTGCAAGTTCCTCTGCTATTGCTGGTGCCTTCATGGTACAATTTGAAACGGTTGATTGCATCGAAGAGGCGCTAAACACCTTTAAGGCCTGAAAACCAACTCTGAGTCTTAAGTTTTGAATGGTAGACTACAGCCCGGCGGAAATCAGGGCACTTTCTGCTGCCTTCCTGAACAGTCGGCCAGTCCTGTGTGATTTTCAGAGAACAGGGTTGGCACAGGTGGACTTCAAAAAAAGAAAATGAAGTAGAAGATGTCAACATTTTGCCGAAAATGCTCAGGCAAGTAGCATCCAGTGCGAATGAGGATGATCTAACAAAAGCTATTGAAGCTGTGAAGCAGTCACCACAATGGAAGGGAAATGAGAAGTTGCAAGCCTATGTAAGCAGTAAATAGCTCTCAGTAAAGAATATGCGGGTAAAGATGTATAGGTTGGACCTCCCTTTTGGTACGAACAATGGAACTGAATCAAAAAACAAGGAGCTCAAGACATACTTAGCTGGAAATAGCAGTCACCGTAGTCTGCAGCGGCTTTTAAAAGTATTGGTTGTGTCAAGAGGCGTTATAGTTCGATTGCTAAAACGCTCAGATAGCAGAGCACCGCAGCGAGAGGACACAGAGCTTCGGCGACACAGGCACAAGGCTTCCAAGCACCCGTCGTCGTCGTCTTTCTCGAAGCAGTGCCTACTGCTCATTCTTCTTCAGTACAGTTGCCTCTCCGGCGAAGAGGAGCCGTCTCGGCGACCTACGGGCAAGATATCACAGGTGGGTCAAAGTACGGCTTGAGTCGCTGAACGTGCACGATTTTGAGTCCTCAGCGGCGCTTTGCGGAAGGCGGCTCAAGGGGCTCTACCATGTAGTTCACAGGAGACGTTTCATTGATGACACGGTAGGGACCCTGGTACTTGGACACAAGCTTGGGTGAAAGTCCAGGGCTGGTAGCGGGAACCCAAAGCCAGACTAGGGAGTCAGGGGCATAAGGTGCCGGAGAAGAGGGAATATCCCGAAGGTGCTTCTGTCGCTGCTGATCTTCCGAAGTAAATGTGCGGGCGAGCTTCCGGCATTCTTCCGCGTGTGCAGCAGCCTCGGACAGGGTAGTGGCCTCCGTTGTGTCAGGGCTATACGGAAGGTCGGTGTCCATTGTGCAGGAAGGCTCCCGTCCGTAAAGAAGAAAGAACAGGGAAAATCCTGTAGTGGTCTGTGTGGCGGTATTATAAGCGTACGTCACGAAGGGTAGAATTCGGTCCCAATTGGTTTGGTCAGATGCGACGTACATGGCTAACATATCACCAAGAGTGCGGTTAAAGCGCTCAGTCATGCCATTGGTTTGTGGGTGATATGCAGTAGAGGTACGGTGAATTACGTTGCATTCCTTGAGCAAGGCTTCTATAACATCAGACAGAAAAACGCGGCCTCTGTCACTCAGCAACTCTCTGGGGGCTCCATGGCGAAGTATGATGTTACGCAGAAGGAACCAGGCAACATCCCGCACAGATGCGTTGGGCAGAGGCGAAGTTTCGGCGGAGCGTGTGAGATGGTCAATCGCCACTATCACCCAACAGTTGCTATCTGAAGAGCTCGGAAGGGGCCCATAAAATCACCTCCGACCCTGTCAAAGGCTCGTCCTGGACAAGGCAATGGTTGCAGTGGAGCAGCTAAGGCATGAGAAGTATTCTTGCGGCGCTGGCAAGCGAGGCAGGAGCGGACATATTGGCGGACGAATCGGTACATCCCGCGCCAGTAATAACGAATTCGCAGGCGCGCTTATGTTTTAGAGCGCAGCTCTTTGGCGTCCGTTCCTGGGTTTCGCGTCGTCGTCGTCGTCGGCCTCGTAACTCGCCGACGAATCTGCTCCGCCGCCGCGCATGCGCGCTGTCGGCTCTCCGGGCGAGGGAGGATGATGGAAGGGAGGAGGAGAGACTGTGGAGGAGGGCTGGCTACACAAATGGCTCTTTGGCGTCCGTTCCTGGGTTTCGCGTCGTCGTCGGCGTTGTCGTCGGCCTCGTAACCAGCTCCGCCCCCCTTTCATCCCCCCAGCGCTAGCAGCGACCGACTGATACCGCTTTCGTGAGTCTGCTACCGCACTCACGAAAGACGTCGTGCACTTCCTGCAACTCGCATTAACCGTCCATCGATCCACACCGATGTTAGTAGTGGGGGACTTTAATGTTGACATAAAGACAAACAGCAATTTCCTAACACTTATGCGGGAGAACATCCCGTTCCTCTCGCTCGTAACGCGTCCCACGGCTGTGACAACCTCGCGAGGCACTTGTATAGATCTCGTCTTTGAGAATCAAGCATTGGTGTACCAAGTCGAACATATATCAGTCTATTTCTCCGACCACAAAGCTTCCTTCATGACTGTCAAGAACTGTTAGTGGAGTCTTTGTTAATGGAATACGTGTGAAAAATAAAAAAAAATTATGTGATAGCGCATACATGTGTTGCTCGATTTCTTTGCCTCAATCTATCGAAAAGGTGAAACAGCTTATTTGCTGCGCTCAAATTTCGCATTAGGAAGTAACGTAATCGTCGGTAATTTTTTTAGTACTCCTGCATGTGCGCATTGCGGGTCGTCGTGAAACACTGCGCATATATCTGAACGTAGATGCCGAGGAACCACGAGTAACCATTTGCGCCCATCCGAGAGGTAGTTACGGCGGTATAGGAGCCCGTCACGAACAGCAAAGTGGTGTGCTTGGCGACGCAATGCGCGGCCAGTAGAAGGCCCTGATGGGTCTGACTGAAAAGCCAGCATAGCAAGGATCCACGGATCCTTCTGCTGCTCCGAAAGCATATCCGTGGCGGTGAGGGAGAACTCGCATATTTGCACTTTCTGATGATTGGGCTGGCCTGACACTGGGGAACGAGACAAGGCATCCGCGTCCGAGTGTTTGCAGCCAGAGCGGTACAGCACTCGAATATCATACTCTTGGAGGCGAAGCGCCCATTGAGCGAGGCGGCCTGAGGGATTTTTCAAGGACGGCAGCCAGCAGAGTGCATAGTGGTCCGTGATGACGTCGAACGGGCGGCCGTAGAGGTAAGGACGAAACTTAGTTATGGCCCAAATGATAGCCAGACATTCTTTTTCTGTAACGGAATAGCTTGCTTCCGCTTTTGTGAATGCGCGGCTAGCGAAGGCAACAACGTATTCATCGAAGCCAGTATATTGTTGTGCAAGAACAGCGCCAATGCCGACGCCACTGGCATCCGTGTGTATTTCTGTCGGTGCGCTTGGGTCAAAATGTCGGAGTATGGGGGGGGGGGGGGTGAGATTAGAAGACGGCGCAGCGTCGTGAATGCGGCATAGCAAACTGGCGGCCAGGCCAAGAGGTCGTGGTTACCCGCGAGAAGCTGCGTCAAAGGCGCTATTATGGTGGCGAAGTTGCGGATGAAACGACGAAAATAGGAACATAATCCGGTGAAGCTGCGGAGTTCTTTTGTGGTCTTTGGTCATGGGAATTCGGCAACGCCTTGGAGTTTGGTTAAATCTGGGAGCACACCATCTTTCGAAACAACATGGCCAAGGATTACTAGCTGCCGGGCGGCGTAGCGACACTTCTTTAAGTTGAGCTGGAGTCCAGCATCGGCAAGGCAAGTGAGCACGCGTTTGAGGCGGAACAGGTGAGAAGAAAAGTCTGGGGAAAAGATGACAATGCCATCGAGATAACAAAGGCATGTCTGCCATCTGAGGCCCCGGAGGATGTTATCCATCATTCTTTCAAATGTTGCAGGCGCATTACAGAGGCCAAAGGGCATAACGGTAAATTCATATAGGCCATCAGGCGTAACAAATGCTGTTTTCGGGCGGTCTGCGTCAGCCACGGGGACCTGCCAATAACCGGATCGTAAGTCTAAGGACGAAAAGAACTCAGCGCCTTGGAGGCAGTCCAGTGCGTCGTCGATACGAGGAAGAGGATAGAGATCTTTCCTGGTTATCTTATTTAAACGCCGACAGTCCACACAAAAACGAATAGCCCCATCTTTCTTTTTGACCAGCACTACCGGGGAAGCCCAGGGACTGTGTGATGGCTGTATAACGCCGCGTCGAAGCATGTCTCCTACGTGCTCATCGATGACGCGGCGCTCCGTCGTGGACACACGGTATGGACGTTGGCGTAGCGGTGCGTGGCTGCCGGTGTCGATGTGATGAACGACTGTAGAGGTACGTCCTAAACATTGTTTTTGGAGGTCGAAAGAAGCTCGAAATTGGTTAAGGAGGTCAACGATCTGCGTGCGCTGACTCGGAGTGAAGTTAGGATCAATAAATGGAGCAAACGTTCGGTCACATGCAGGCGCAGGCGCACAGGCAGGGAGAGCCATAGCGCCAACGTGAAGAGCAGTCGAGTCATCAGGCACATCGTACACAGAGCTCGTGTCGAATTCATCAGCAAAGCCGAGGCACTCGCCACGATGTAAGCTTGATGGACACGAAAACGGATTCGAAACGTATAGTGCGCTGGAGCAGTGGTGAAAGGGAAGGAGGGCAAAGGGAAGCAAGAAGGGATAACGGCGTGCAGCAAGTTGAGATGGCGTGAAAAGAACTGTGGAATCGCAGAAACCAGCACAGGAAACGGGTACAAGGGCGGCAGAGAAAGGAGGGATATCAGCTTCGGTGGTGACGAGCACCCGAGCAGAAGGTGGAGGCAAATCTTCAGAAGGACTGCCGCAAAATGGAGTCAGTGCAAGTTCCGCACGGGCACAATGAATAATAGCGTGATGAGATGAGAGGAAGTCCCATCCTAGAATGGAGTCAGTGCAAGTTCCGCACGGGCACAATGAATAATAGCGTGATGAGATGAGAGGAAGTCCCATCCTAGAATGATGACATGAGAGCAGTGGGGAAGAACAACAAACTCAATGTGGTGTAGACTGTCTTGTATGACGACACGGACGGTACATGTTCCTTAGGGCTCAATTGGCTCACCGCTTGCTGTACGTAGCGAAATGACAGAAAACGGCGTCGCGACTTTTCGGAGCATACGGCGAAGCTGGTCGGCAATCACGGACACTGCGGCACCCGTGTCGACAAGCGCGTGAACGGCGACACCTTCGGCAAAAACTTTAATGATGTTCGTAGGCAATAAACGAGGGCTTGAGCAGTTCGAAGAGATCGCAATTCTTGCCTCCGGAACTGCGCCTTTTAGTTTTCCTCCACAGCTGGAGGGCGGCGGACGATGGGGGAGAGGGAACGTCGACGGGAGATGGAGACCGACATATGTTGAAGCTTCGGGGAACAGGAGATGAAGGAGCGAAGTACGGTACTGGTGGCGAATAGCGGGACTGGGAGTCAGTAGTATTCCCCTGACATCTCGCAGTAACGGTAGGATACCAACCCCGCCGGCGGCAGAACCGTGTCACGTGGCCAGCAAAGCCACACGCGAAGCAGATCGGCCGGTTGTCTTGGGTACGCCACGGATTATCAACACAGGGCGTAGGTAGCGGTGCACTGTTTTGAGCTGGGCGTAGGGGCTGCGGAGGCGCGCAGAAGGCGCTTCAGGGCAAGTAGTTCGCAGCTGGAGAAGGCGAGGCGTAGAAGCCGCTTGTGGGGGTGTAGTGTGCAACTTCAGGCGGTGGTCTTGGCCTGGCGACGACGGCAGCGTACGTGAGCGGAACCGGCGCTGAGGGTGGCTGATTAGCGAGAGGTAGTGCGTCGCTGACTTGGTCGTGTATGACACGTCGGAGTTCCGAGGACAAAGAGGACTCAGACGACTGGATAGCAGGCAGCAGTGACAGTTGGCGCGCGACTTCTTCGCGAACGAATTGCTTGATTTGGTCGAGGAACGAAGAGTGGGCGGGAGCAGCACTGGAAGTGTCAGTTAAAGCCAAAATCGTGTCGTTGGGCGCGGCAGCTCGGCGCGTAGTAAGGCGTTGTTTGCGGAGCTCATCGTAGCTCTGGCACAGTGTAATGACATCGTCAATCGTTTGAGGATTTTTCGCCAAGAGCATTTGCAAGGCGTCATCCTCTATGCCCTTCATGACATTCTTGATCTTTTCAGAGTCTGGCATGGCGGGAATAATGCGCCGGCAAAGCTCAACTACGTCCTCAATGTAGCTTGTGAAGTTTTCACCCGTTTGCTGAGCGCGACTACGCAAGCGCTGTTCTGCGTGAAGCTCGCGCACAGCAGGGCGACCGAAGACTTCTTTGAAAGAATGGGTAAATGCTGTCCAGGTGGAGAGGTTGGATTCATGATTCCGGAACTATAGATTAGCGACTCCAGAAAGATAGAAGATGACGTTAGTCAGTTTACCTTTGTCATCCCACTTGTTATGCGCACTCACGCGATCGTATGACGACAGCCAATCCTCCACGTCATGGTCGTCGTTGCCGCTGAAGACCGGAGGATCTCGTTGGCGTAGAGCACCGGAGCAGACGACAGGCGATGCCAGCGGAGGATCGGGCTGCGCGGCGTCCTGGGGCATGGCAGAAACGGTAGGGAGCGTCCGGCTGCGGAGTTCCAGGCTTGGGAAGGGCCCAGCACGTCCACCAAATGTCAACAGGCGTTATAGTTCGATTGCTAAAACGCTCAGATAGCAGAGCACCGCAGCGAGAGGACACAGAGCTTCGGCGACACAGGCACAAGGCTTCCAAGCACTCGTTGTCGTCGTCTTTCTCTAAGCAGTGCCTACTGCTCATTCTTCTTCAGTACAGTTGCAAATTTTTGCCGCAAAAATAGGTGCAATTCTTGCAGGTGAATATGAGTTTTTCACCTTCATACCGGCTTTACCACCATGCTGTGCCTGAATTCCTCCATGGGAGGCCTCCTGTTGTAGCAAATCATATTATGGAGCGGCTTGCACGAACGTCTGATTACAGGTCCGAGGACGTGGAAGTTGGCAGTGAAGAAGGAACATTTCGCATTCGTTCTGTCAATGAGGGTAGGGGCTTTCATAAAGCTAACTTCAGCACTCCAAGTTGTACACGCTTCGACTTTGTGGGGTTCTCCTCCCGTGCTCTTGGGACAAAGGAACGACAACACAGTAGTGCAAACAATCACAGGGGCATTTATTGCACCTTTCGTAGATCAATGCCTGCTAGCCGAGTTGCTATCCACAAAACATGCCGATGGGCGCGCGACAAATGTAGAAGTCCGACTTACCGCGACCGCATAGCGAGCGAATATGTTCGCCCCATGCTGGATCCCAACGCCTGGTCGTTCGCGTGTGCGGTCACGCCAGCGGTGTCCAAGGCGGCCACGCGAGACGGTCTCGCAGAAGCATGGGTCGGCGCACGCGCGGGACGGCACGTCCGTCCCGCTTGCTTCCCGAACCCAGAGAGAGCAAGCGCCTTCCTTTCGGCGCCCAAGTAACCTCGCCTGTCGGCGGCGTTAGCAGCGCAACGCTCGCGCCATCTCTCGCACTGCGGACCAACCACATCGACCGCCGCGGACAACACGCAGGCCACGCGGCGAAGCCGCACTACTGGAGACGCGCTATGCGGGAAAAACATCAGGGGACGCGCGAGAGTCGCGCATCCCCACAACTTTAACAGGTCAAAATTGCCATGGAAGCACTTTGTTGCAGCTGTTTTTTGCTTGTTGATGGGTGGGGTTTTTCACGTCGGCCTGCAGAATACAGTGAAGGGCCGAATATGACTTCCCATGCTGTTACAGGCTGCACATCTGATGCACGACACACTGTAGAACTAGGTGATGTAGTCACTGAACATCTTGAGTGTGATTTGCAGAAAACATCTGAACAGAGCAGGCGCCATTTCAAATCGAAAATAAGGGCTCAAACTGAGCGCATACTGTCTTCCCTGCACTACATTCATGATGACACAGTGTTGCAGCAGCTGTTTGGCTCGTTACATCAGCTAAGAATGCTCGATGAAAAAAACCTGACCACGAGCAATGGAATTGCTGTTATAAGTTCAGCGACAAAACAGTGCTCAGGCGTGAAAGCGAAAAAAAAGAGAGCATTGGCATCACCAGCAACTGGAGTTGCAATGAAGAAATTGGAGTTGCACAAAGACCATCTGCGCCAGAAGGGGCACTGGGTTTCATGGGGAAGGGTGGGCAGAAAGGCTGAAATTGTGAGGGAATGTTACAAATCAGCATTGTACAAATTGTAAGCCTACATATATGTTTGGTGCTTAGAAGGAAAAATACTATGATAAATAAGACCATTTCTTCATTTGCATCCTTCGTAGCTTTTATGCCAATGTTTTTTTTAGCTGCGCCTGTCTCGTATTCGGTGCTCCAATATGTGGTGTTATATTCTTGGTTGGTTCGTACTGCTAGAATTAGTGAGAGGTAGACTATATTCCTTGGCATGATGACAGAGACATTTCGCGTGACACGTTCATTTGTTTCCTTCCTTCACATTCCATTAACGATGTTCCGTGATTTTGCTCTTCTGCACTGTGGTACACTGGAATCTGCTAAACATTGAATATATTGGTATCTCATTTATTTCATACTTAGCTGGAAATAGTGATTGTGTAGCCTGCCATGGCTTTTGAGAATCTTGGTTGAAATTTTTTTCGGGACGTGTGTGCAAGTGCACACCATTGGTTGATATAATACAAAAAATTATCTCAACCATAAGGAGTGAAAGACTTGGCGGGAAGCACAACAAAATACCACCCCACAAAAATTTTAGTTTCTTTATAGCAATTTACAGCTGAACTATCCATCATGTGTTTGGAAAGTCAACTTTTTCTTGATTGTTGTATTGACTTATTCTTTGTGCATGTATCACGTCAAATGTTACAAACGCAGTTGTAAATGCGCATGCTCTTGTTCATTGTCATATATATGTGGGACGCTTCTGAAAATATATCTGTTGGAAGTTAGCACGTGTCTGTGTTTTCACCCCACCCTGGTGTGTCTTGTGTGCTAGATGAAGAAATGCTACAGATATACCAGTCTTCTATGTGTCCTTGTGGGTTGCAGCAATGTTTTTGTAGTACTTTCTATACATATTTCTTTCTCTGCTGCCAATGTGTACTTACCTCATATATATTACGCATAACTTTCAAATGTAAGTTTTATGCAGATTTAACAATTCGAAGAAATGTTACATATATGCCAGTCTTTTGTGTGTCCTTGGGGGTTGCTGCAATGTTCTTGTAGTACTTCTTAGGATATATTTATTTCTGTGCTGCCAATGTGTACTTACCTCATATATGTTACTTATTACTTTCAAATGTAAGTCTTGTGCTGATTTAACAAGTCCTTGCATTCATCGGGAAGGGAAATGCGGAGTCGGTGTTGCCATTTTTGTTAAGGAGGGCATCACATGTGAAATTGTGGACGAGTTCTGCGCTATCAGTTCTGATATCGAAGTACTTACACTCCGAAACCGCGACAATCTTTTTTGCGTCATCTACCGGCCACCCTCCGGCGATTTTCATCGCTTTTTGAGTTTCACCGGAAAGCTTTTCAGTCATGTTGCGGATGAAAATTTTAACTTTTTTCTAGGGGGTGACTGCAATGTAGACATGCTTACGCACACACACCATAAACAACAATTTCAGGACCTGATAATCGCGAACAGCTTGAGCAATGTAATTGCAGCGCCAACACGTGTTACCCAGGGAACTGCCACACTGTTGGATATTTTTATCACAAATACTTACTTTGATGATGTAATACCGCATACTATTGATACAGATATCAGCGACCATTTAGGTATTGTTATGTTAATCAACAATATCTTCGTTTAGTAAAAAAGAGCACACCAATTCGCTATGTTCAAGACATAACGGCACGTTCTCTGGAATATTTTCGCAGCTCCATCAATTCGCAGCAGTGGGACAATGTGTTAAATTCAAGCAATAGTGAAAGTGCATATTCCGCTTTCATCAATTCATTTAAAAAAATATACTATGAACATTTTCGACTAAAAAAAGTTAGAAAAGGCTTCGAAAGCTCGTAAACCTTGGGTTACTTATGAATTATTAAACATGATTAAGCATAAGAATGCGCTGTACGCCCATTTTGTTAAACATAAAAATCCAGCCAGTTTGGAAGAATATAGGTCTTACCGTAATAAACTTACAAGTAAAGTGAGAACAGCTAAAAACTTATACCTACAAAAGTCATTTTCAAAACCGGCACCTACGCGATCTGATGTGACATGGAGAAATTTAAACTTTCTGCTAGGCCCTGGTAAACCTCACATTCTCACATTATTCCCGATAACTTTATACATCAAGGCAGACAGCTCTCTGGCGCAGCACTAGCCGATGCGTTTAACGATTTCTTTATCCAACAAGTTAACCCCTGTAGTGATTTACAGAGTAGTTATTATGATGCCATGCCCATTAAAAAAAGTGCAAAATCATTTTTCTTCACCCCTACGAATTGTGCTGAGGTTTTTTCTTTTATGCTCTGTTAAAAATAGTAAATCGCAGGATACAGATGGCATTCAAATTGGACCTATAAAGCATGTCCTTGACATCATTTGTCCTGTTCTTACTCACATTTACAACTTGATTCTATCATCTGGCCAATTTCCGAAAGACATGCAAATTGCTCGAGTGCAACCTGTGTTTTAAAAAGGTGACAAAAATTTGCTAGTCAATTATCGTTCAATTTCGATCCTACCAGTATTCTCGAAAGACATTGAAAAAATAATTCACGCTAAAATATCATCATATCTTCGCAAAAATAATTTGTTAGGCGATTTCTAACATGGCTTTAGGAAGCATCGCTCCACCGAAACAGCTCTTTTAGTTCATAAAGAAACCATTCTACAAGCGTTCAACAATAAAACATTACATATGGGAATATATATAGATTTTTCCAAAGCATTCGATCTTGTAAATCATAAAATCTTACTTTCTAAGCTGCTAGCTTATGGTATCCGTGCTATCGCTTTGGAGCTCTTTGAATCTTATTTATCGCATCGAGTACAATATGTAGAGTTGGAAAGGGAAAAGTCCAGTCTTCAGGCTGTAAGAGTTGGAGTGCCTCAGGGAAGCATCCTTGGACCACTCCTGTTCATAATGTTTGTATACGATATGCCACAAAGTTCAAAACGGGCCAAATTTATTTCTTATGCTGATGATACAGCAATGTTTATCACTGCTACGTCAGAAACTCAACTAGAGCTTCAGGAGATCAGAGCGTTCAGACAATTTAAAGATTGGGCGGATGGAAACTGTTTGCGAATAAATGCCAGCAAGACAAAAGTTGTCTATATGCAAAGAGGCAAAAACTTACGAAGCACAATAAACATGAAAATAGATATGGATCAATTAGAAATTGGTCTCTGTCTTAGGCGTAACATTCGCTAAAGACTTAAGTTGAAATGATCACGCGGAAAATGTAAGTAAAAAGCTATCTTCTGTTGTAGGTATCCTAGGTCGATTGAAATCCTTTCTTCCTGTTAAAATTAAAATTTTACTTTATAATGCTTTAGTATTGTAAGTTCTGCAATATTGTAACCTCGTTTGGGGCATTACTAGCAAGGTAAACCTTACGAAATTGCATTTGCTCCAGAAAAGAGCGGTGCGATACATTGCCAATGTCCCCCGTTTATTTTAACGCGATAGCGTTAAGGAGCTCGTGTCGCAGAAAAGCCGGTGTCGTCGGCGTCGGTGTCGGCGTCCACGGCGTTGGCCGTGAGCGATAAATCACGGCAGGCACTTAATAAATAAAAAGCACCTTCCAAGATGGGCTGGGTGGGAATCGAACCAGGGTCTCCGGAGTGTCAGGCGGAGACTTATCACACAGGCACGAGTCTTTTTTTTCTTTATACCGCCTGGAAGCATCGAACTCGTGGCTGTGTTTATCAAATAAATAAACACAGCTACGAGTTCGATGCTTCCAAGCGGTACAAACGCGCCTCTAGTGAATGCGGTGTTGCCTTCGAAACGAGCCGTGGAAAGTAATACTGCGGTGTATATCGGTAATTATGAACATGTAACTTACAGAAGTCGCAATTACACGAGTAGCGAAGTGCGTTTCCGCTGCATTTCTTCTGCGCTTTCCGTACACGCAGTGCCATCTTGCGACAAACACAGAAGACCCCCTCCTCTCCATGTACGGCGCTGCCCCGACAGATGGCGCGCCACGCACGCACTGGAGCTGTGCGAGGGGGGTCGCGGCCCGGACTCTCTCTCCCCTGACAATGCTTCGCCTTCCTC